>NC_079490.1:59144516-59519516 GCF_020520425.1 Spinacia oleracea
GCTGCGACCTCTCGAGCGAGGCACTGTACCTTGCTCTAGACGGACCTGAGAACGAGCTATCCATAGAAGAGAAGGCTTTGTAATCATTGTTCAATGAATTGAAGCTATTCAAGGAGGAACCCGACCTGATCACCCTGACTCTGCAATACGAAAACTTTGATCCTATCTAGTTAATCGCTCTGTCACCCCTCTCTACTACAGGAAATAAAGGGGGTTGGCGCCGGACTGTGAAATGGACTAACTCTAGGGGAATCAACATTGAAATGACTATCAAAGAAGAGCCGGACTCCTTGGCCAGCGAACCTGCCACCGAACTAGAACCCCAGGGTCCAATCTGAGCCTTAAGCCTAAAGTAGTTGTCACCTAAGCCAGTACTTTAAGTTGTTTCCAATAAATCTCTGACGATGCTTCCTGAGAAATTGTAGTTAGACGTACTCTTTACTTTTCCCAATGTGTTTTAAGAATTCTAATTTCTTTTAATAAATTTAGCAACATCATTAAATGCTCTACACTATTGATCAAATAACCAAACATTATTAAGGAACTTCGCGCATAGAATAGAAAAGGGCACACTTTAGGCCAATACATGGAAACTCCCTCAGTCAATCCGTAAGTGACTTAAGATGATTAATTATGAACCAAACATCTATTTGGTACAAATGGGCAACCGACGAAAAAATGATAAATAAACCATTATCTTTAAAAAATCGGGGTCACATACTCGCTGGACTCTTACACATAAATATCCACATCTTGCCCATGTGAACACCACTCACAAAACCGTCTTAAGTCAGGAATACAAAATAAAATGCTAAATCATTAAGTATTTCACGTACTAGACCCAAAAACTTCGCAAATCATACTTAATTTTGGTTTAAAATTCATTAGTGCACGACCAAAAAACTTGCAAAAATAAATACACAGAAAACGACACGGATATGCACGCAGAAACCTCAAAGCGCTGAAAAGTTCCAGCGCTAGGAATTGCAGCGCTAGAAAATTCTAACGCTCAATATTTAAGCGCTAGAATTTTTCGGCGCTCGAACTAAAATGTTCGAAATTTTTTCTACACTTTCACATAAAATATTCTGAACACTTGGGGGGTACATTACCGCATAAACCCGTACAAATTTTCTCGTGCAAACTTATTTAAGGAATTCACAACGCAAAATAAAAGCTCATTCAGATTTATTTTCGATTCATCCTTACTCAGAACTACGCGCGACCTGATTCTAAACTAAGTTTACAAGAACATACGTAGGCAATCCTGAAAAATGGATTCGGTCCAAATAATTTGCAAGAACATACGAAGTTGCCCAAATCAAAAACACACTTTATTGAAAATTGAAATAAAAAACACTCGCATCCCGAGTTCAAAAAATTAAAAACACAACAAAGGTAAATAAAATCGAAAGTAAAGACATTATGCAAATTAAGAAAAGGAGCACAAGACACCCCAAACTACCATAGAGCATTCACTCTAGCTCATCAGAATCTCCGAACAACGCCTTGTGGAAGTTAGAATGCACTTGGGACGACTTAGCAGAATCCTTCGTTGCTCCCACATCAACATTCATAGAAATATCTGAAGGAAATAAAGCCCTTGGTCCAAGTATGCATTTAATGTCAAGTCTAATAAATGCGGTTCAGTATTAATTAACAAGTTAATAATTCAGTGAGATCAAGTGAACTGAATGCCTAGCTAGAGGCCGCTTCAGTTCAAGTGGAATTAATGATATTAATCCACAGCTTACTCTTGACTGAACCCGTAGGGTCAAACAAATAGTACGTAAACAGATCAAGTATTTAATGGCATATTCGGAATCGACGGATCTTGGTTTCAGTGGGAGCTGAGATCGTCAAAGGCAAGATATGAATACTCCGGAAACGATGATATTGCCGGAAACGGAAATATGGATCGTATCGGAAATATAAATATTATCCAAGTCGTAGATGTTGCCGGAAACGGAAACATGGTACGTATCGGAAAATATTATCGGAAATGGAAATATTGTCGGAATCGGAAATATTGCCGGAAACGGAAATATTGTCATAATCGGAAATATTATCAGAATCGGAAATATTATCGGAATCGGAAATATTAAATATTTGTTCGAAACGGAAATTAATTCTGGAATCGGAAATATTAAATATTGTTTGTATCGGAAATGAATTCCGGAATCGGGAATTCATTCAGAATCGTATCGTACGAATTAGCATTGGACGAGACTTGCTAGAAGAAGGCCCAGCACGAAGCCAGGCCCTCGCCCAAAAAGCCACACGCTTCAACACACACGCCAAAGCCTCGCCAGGCCCAGCGCAAGGCCAGGCCAAGGCATGGCGCGCGCGGAACAAATGGGCTGCGACGGACATGGGCTGCGAGCAAGAGCAGCTCGCGTGGGCCGCGAGGCTTGCGCGGGTTGTGCTCGTGCTCGTGCTCGTGTGCGGTTGTGTGCAATACGATTCCTAAAGCTATAAGAATTCGTATTATGATTAAATCCTAATCCTAGTAGATAGAATTTATTTAATAGAGTCCTAACAGGATTCTAATTAAATTAAATTGGTATTCTAATAGGATTCTAAGTCCTTTTCCATAATCCTATAAATATGTGCCTAGGGTCAGAAATTTATACACAAGTTTCAAGTATTCAAAACTAGGATTTTTAAGCAGAAAAATCAGCCATATTACTTTCCCTATTAGCCGAAAATTTATAGAACCTTAAGGGTGATTCTAGTTGGTCAATCTTAAGGCGGATCTGGACGTGCTGTGGACTACCTACGGAGGGACGACACTTGGAGTCCTAAAGACTTGTTCTTGTTCGGTTCGGGAGCAGCTAGGAAGGGCACGCTACAAAGTGTATGCATCTAAATTATGCTATATGATTATGTGCAATTAATATGTATCCTGGCATCTAGGTTTTTCCGCATGATTTATGTTTTTCATATGTATCATAACCTAACAGTGGTATCACAAGCCTATTATTATTTGCATAATCTATAAATTGCTTAACATGGTGATTAATTTTCGTAATTGTTAATTAATTGCAAATTGCGTTTATTTAAATAATATGTACACAGTTTTTCGGTAGTTTCTTCGTTACTCAACGAAATCGAGTGATTTTTGTGTCAATTACGCATGTAAAAGGCATTCTAAAATTTTGACAAAATAATTCGAAGCCTAACTATGACTTTTCGGAGGTTTTAGTTTTTTGAACGCAAAAGTTTGTAGATTTAAGATGTTAAATTGAATATTTGCGATTCTTGTTGATAAATCTTGAATTTTTAATTGATCTACTGTATATATTTAACAAATTTGAATGCCTAGACTTGTTAATTATAAAACCTAATTTGTTGAAATTTGAATAATTTAGAATTGATTTGATTTTCATAATTAATTAATGATTTAATTAGGTACCCATGTGTGAGGGGGTTGAAAAAGCACGAGGCTATTGCGTGACCTCGTCCCTCGTGGGTGTGACGCTTCTTTTTGTCAAATCAAGTGTAATTGGATTTCCTGTGAGTTTACACCCAATTGACTAGTAATATAGGAGTCGCCATTCAGTTTTTAACGACAGTGAGAAAAACTGACAAAACCCCGTTATCGTGACATAAAGGGAGTGCAATTGTGTTTGACCACGACGGCCGTAGGTTCCCTTGTGATCCCTGGTGGTGGGGATCGCTCAACGTACACCCGCAAGGTAAAGATTGAGGGTTCGGGGGACTGTAACTACCGAGAGGAGTACTCTCTCTTCGATAACTCCAGAGGCAGGATATCCTTACTAGCTCAGCATAAATAATTGAAGGGACATGCGTTAACTATTAAACTAATCTGAGTTGATTTTATCAATATGCAACATATAGTACTAGATCGAACGCGATTATCTGATTTAGATTGTTTTAAGGGACCTAGCATGATAATCCAATTTCCCAAAAACATCATATTTATTAAGCGTGATCGAACAATCAGATTTTAGTTAGTTTAACAGTTCATAAAAGGGCGAGGAAAGTAATTAAACCATGGAAAAGGGACACATTAGGACGCACCCTTGAGAGGTGCGTCACGGTTCTTAGAAAACTAACCACTTTCACTTTGCTATTTCTCCTTTTATTTAACGAATCTCAAATTATGGGACGGGATACGTTCTATTCGATTTATGGATCGATTACGACAGAACACGTGATTAGTTTTGCAGCGTAAGGCTTAGGCTTAGGGGTTTAGAGTCAATACTCAGAATATAATTGTGTGTTGTTGTGTTCTTTTCACGTCGAACTTAAGGCCCTATTTATAGAAAAGAGTTCATGGAAAGATAGAATTGCAGAACTCTAATCCACGAGGAATTAGGAAAAAAACACCTACCAGGTATTTTCAGCGCCCAGGCCTGGGCGCCGAAAATTTCGGCGCCCAGAGCCAGGCGTTGAAAATAGGGTCTGGGCTTCTTTTCTTAGTCAGATTCAGATTCCTAGAATCCGGAGTATTTGAGATTTAATTGAGTCCTTTAGTGCGTATTAACCTTGTGACGGGATGCGTCTGGGCCCGTTACGAACTCTAGGCCCGTTAGGATTTTAATTAATACGTGACTCTTACTTTCGAATCATATTAGGAATAGGATTCTCTCGCAATTTCTATCTCATTTAGGATTTATTTTGGAGTGCAACACCTAATTCTGACAGATTTCTATCTTTTATGACTTGCCACTTTTAACAACTACCCATTACGGCAGTTACTATTTTTAGCAGGTTTCCATAAATAACAGGTTTCTATAAATAGCAGGTTTCGGGTGAAATGAAAAGGGGTAATGAGATTTGTTATTTTATAGGAGATGCGTTGTCAAGTGGAGATTTACGTTTTCATCATCGAACCTTCCCTTTCGGGAATGGGGACAAAAGTAGGTGTCTACAGTTAGCCCCCACTTTGACTGAGTCTTGGAATAAGACGATGGTCAAAGTACTAGACGGAGTACGCGACACAAGCCATGGTGACCTGTTTTTGCGAGGGTCTCACGAGCCCCCGAGTGATAACATTTGACTTAAGGGTCATCACTTGGAGTGTCGACATATCCCTCACGTGTCATTAGGATTTGTCAACGGATAGTATAGAAACTTCCTTACTTTGTCATTGGAAGGATCTAAAGAAGTGTAGAAACTCCCTCACTTTGTCATTGAGAGTAGCTACAGATGTTTTCGAAATCAAAGCTATAAAGTGTAATTGGGCCTGGCCAAGCCCAATCACGAGGTAAAAACGTTTTTAAAGTTTCTCATTTTCAGGGCTAGCTAAACGGAAAACCCCCTTGTTTTTATGGGACGTAAAACGAAGGAAAATCCAACACATCATTCTTTTTTGGAAAAACGGAAAACCAATCCTTTAATATTTGGAAAAAAGGGAAAACCAATCACATCGTTCTTTTTTGGAAAAACGGAAAACCAATCCTTTAATTTATGGAAAAAAGGGAAAACCAATCACATCGTTCTTTTTTGGGAAAACGGAAAACCAATCCTTTAATTTTTGGAAAAAGGGAAAACCTATCCTTTAATTTTTGGAAAAAGGGAAAATCGATCCTTTAATTTTTGGAAAAAGGGAAAACCGATAAAGGTTATCGCTACAGCGACTAAGGACCTGCGCGGTTAGTGATGCAGACCCGGCCGGCTAAAGATGGCGAGCCTGTCCGCTAAGGGTGGACACCCCGTCCGATAGAAGTGGACGAATCTATTTTGAAATTTGTTTGTGCTTTTTGAAAATAAGGACCTACGCGGTTTGTGACGTAGACCCCGCCGGCTGAAGATGGCGAGCCTGTTGTGTTTTGAAGATCTCATTTTTGAAAACTGAGGACCTGCGCGGTTAGTGACGCAGACCCCGCCGGCTGAAGATGGCGAGCCTGTTTTATTTTGAAGATTTTATTTTCTTTTCATTTTCGAAAACTGAGGACCTGCGCGGCTAGTGACGCAGACCCCGCCCGCTGAAGGTGGGCGAGCCCTGTCCGCTGAGGGTGGACGTCCCTGAATTTGTTTTTTAATTTGGAACTCGCGCGATTCGTGGCGCGATCTTGCCCGATTGAGGTGGGCAAGTCCCTATTTCATTTGTTCTTGTGATTTCTTTGAGAATTTCTATTCTTATTCATTCTCGCAGGAGTGAATTCTTTCGAGGGATGCTCGGATTTAGTTGTAACCTGAATGTGGGTTGACAACGTGCTTAGACGGACCATTGTTTTGTGGTCATCTTCTTTCGTGGTTTTGAGCTAGTCTTTATGGCTCGATTTTGCCACCACTTGGGTCTTTGATCAGAGGACCACGTACAAGTATCAACGGCGACCTTTGTCTTGAGGTCGAAAACTGGTTTTATTTTTTTAGAGACATCCAAACACGGGACTTCGTACAGCGTATTCTGGGAATATTGTTTTAACTTTTCATAATATATATTTTCTTTCGAGTCCCCAAGCATTCGTGCTTCACGGTCATTTCTTGTCAAAGAGGTTCCTTGGGGATACGTATTCTGTAATGTCCTTGATCGTGTTTGGGATTGTGCTCGTAAGTGCGAGCGATCTTTGTAGTGGTGTGCTACTCTTAACAAAGTCGTGAGGTGCGACTTTCAGTAAGGAAATCGGCAATTTTCGAGTCGAATGGATGCGGCAGGGCCCAATAGAAGTTAGGGCCTTTTTTGAGCCTGGGTTCATTTTCGGCGCCCAGACCTGGGCGTTGAAATAATTCACGCCCAGGTGGGGCGTTGAAAGTGTTGTTTGGGCTGGTCTTTTGATGACACAGTCGGCCTCTTGTTCATTCGTTTATTTCAGTTGGAAGTTCTATGTATTCTCTTCTCTTTTGTTTTTTCTTTATTTTTAGAACGTGATGATTTTCTTGAGAAGCCGTAGCCGATTGGTGGACTACGGTGCTTGTCGCTTTGGGGCGATTATTTTAAGGAACTGTTGCTCTTTAAGGCGTACAGTTATTGCAACAGTTGGGCGAGTCTATATGGCCCGAGGAACATACCTTGAGGAGTAAGACTTTGATCGCTCTTGTATATATTTTTTTTCTTTTGAATGCCTTCGTGAATGATGATATGTATGTGCGAACGAGTGTTCATAGAATGGCCGTTGTGTGCGGTCCATTAATCAGTTTGCTTGAATCATTATTTTAGTCTTTTGAGCAATGACTGATTGTGAATAGTTTGCTTAGAAGCTTGATAGGGTTCAGGCCCATTCATGAAGTGGGCTCAAACATCGTGCCCTTTCGATTGTTCAAACATTTGCTTCGAGACCTTTTTTTTATTATGGTTGTTTCGTAGCTTGGAGCCCCCAAGTATGCATGTTGGGATGCTTCCTTTTGGCGTACGATTTTTGTAGGTTCTTTCGAAAAAGATGCCTCGGGGTTCCTGCTCGTGTAGGTGCGAGCTATTCCTTCCGTGGTAGGTAATATTTTGCTACCTTTAATCCTTAATGTAGAAGTCGTGTGGCTTGCATTTTGAATTTGGGCGATAAGTAGTCTTCGCCTCTTTTACACATGCTCTTTGGTCGTGCCTGCATTAGTGCAATATGCCTTACTCTTCTTTTAGACTTGTACCGTGGGACGGTTGAACTTATGGTGCGACGTAGGCTTGTGTGGCCTAACGGCGTGTCTTAGAACATTCCTCCAGGTGTTGGGATATTATTATTTTTTGCATTGGAGTACTTCATCATGCCTCGTTCAGGTGTTCGAACAAGTGTAGCATCTTCTGCGTGGGTTTGCACGGCTTATTACTTTATTCGATGCGAGGATTCATAGGTGTTTCTTCCCCTTTTTTTTTATCTGGGCAAAACTTGGCTAGCAGAAAGATTCAGCGCCCAGGCTGGGGCGTTAAAGATATCGGCGCCCAGCTCTGGGCGTTGAAATTGATTTCTGGGTATATTTTGACAGTTCTTATCCTTGATTTTTTTTCTTTCGCTTTTGCTTTGGAACGAGGTAGACTGTGTAAGGGACGCTTGTAGGGCGAGCGTTATGTGCAGTAGCTTGATCGGAGTTTTGGTGACTCGCGATTTTCAGTTACCCTTGTTAGTGGGGTGACTTTATATATTCTAAGTAGTGCTTTAGAATTTGGGAGGGGTTGTAGCCATTCTAAGGTTCGTTTTACACGATTAAAGCTTAGGATTGTGCCCCTATGATGTATGTATAGCATTAGCGTCGAGAATTTGCGATAAAATCGTCATTTCGAGCATTTTTAGAGTGTTTTTCTTAATCCCCCAATTGTAGCTACGGGATTGGCTTGGTGCTATAATGCTTTGCATACGTTTTTATGCATTCATGGTGACATGGATCATGAATAGTTTGAACCAGACTCGTTTAGTGCGACGTACGTTCGAGTAGTGATCTGCTACTTCTCTTGGTCGCATTATGCGACATCGCCATGGTCAAGGTAGTAACATGTGGAAGTGTGCCTTGACCAAAAGTTAGGTGCCTTTCTTTACCCATAATCATATTTAGAAATCTTTTTGACTCACTTGCAACATCGGGATAAACGCATACTTAGATTAAACCAACGACTCTTTATTATGTTCGAAGAAGTCTTTGAAAATTATTTGGAAATTATTTAAAATCCGAATCCTACTGTGTACAGTCCGAGGTGTCCTAAGTAAGTTGACTTATAGAAGGGTTCGTATAGGATTACATGAATGAATCAAAATACTGTTACGATTTTTGGAATGTTGTCTAAGGATTTGCTGGAAGCCAGGGTGCAGGCGTCAAGATATACTGTGCCCGTTTGGCATATGCTTTTAGGCTTTTAGGGCCATCTTTTCCAGAATTGCGGGAATATAAACCATTTTCAAATTGACTTAGATTTACTTGGTGTATGTCTGCACAAAAGGTCAAGGTATACTTAGTTCTTTCCCTAGCTCTTTCATTTCAATTTTTAGCCCCCAGTTGCTGTTATGTCTTCCCATTAATAATGCTTTCAGATTTCGATTTTAGATGCCCGTGTCATATGTCTGAGTAGGGCGAGCCTTGGTTAAGTGCCAAGTCCTATTTTTTTCAAAGGGGATTAGCAAGCATTTGAATTACCATGAACGGGTGCCCTGAGTTCGAAGGAACGATGGGGCGATGCCGTAGAACAATCTTTTCCATTGCAAGCTTACTGCCTTTACTACTTGTTGGCGACCATGACTGTGTCTAGTGGTGAAAGAAGGTCTTTAAGCGAACGACTATGTCTAGTGGTGAAAGAAGGTCTTTAAGTGAGTTAGTTCGCTTTAGGGAGGGTCAAGTCGAGTACTTTAGAGGTCATGGACGCTTGCGCTAGCCCCCATTCAATTGAGGCAAACGATTTCCTACGTATCCGCCTTAAATAGGTTTAATTTGGAATCAAGTCTTGCGTAGTTCTTAGCCTAGAAAATGGTTTCTTAGAATGCTGATTTTAAACAAGTACGTTATGAGGTGGAACCGTAATGTTTGAAATAGGATGAGATAAGTGAAGTTCATTATTATTTTAATCTGCTGCTTTGCCGTAAGCCAAAATTTTGTTTTATTTTTGAAGTACATGTATTTTCTTTTCATGTGTTTTTTGGTACGTGTACCTGAATACGTGTTGTACCCCTCCAAGTGTTCGTTATTTTTCCGTGCATGTGCGGATAAAATGACGAGCACTTCTGGACAAAATTTGGCAAGCAGAGAGATTCAGCGCCCAGGCTGGGGCGCTAAAGATTTCGGCGCCCAGCTGTGGGCGCTGAAAATTATTTCTGGGCGGATCTTTCTTGGTGCGCTACATGCTTCTTTTTCTTTTTAGACGAACTTTTAAAGGCGCTTTGCAAAGTTTGCTTTTTTATTATTTATTATTTTTTTTGTACTTTTCATTTGTCTTCCTTTTTTACTCGTGACTCAAGACGGTTTGAAAGATGGGTTGAATGAGATAGGATAATTTGTATAGGCATTGGTCAAGCATGAGGATTATATCTGCTAGGACTCACAATTTGCAGCCTCAAGCTAGTGTCACGAGTTTACATCAATCAAGGCTAATGAGTAGTATGGGGACGGCTCAAGGGTATATCAACAGGATGTATCCACACAAGTTATATGGTCATTATGCTAATGGTGGTGTAAGAGCAGGTTTGGACTTTGGAAATGATGGGCATGACGCACGTGTCATTGGCCGTGCGTGGTTTGCGGTTGATAACAAGTTCAAAAACAAGAGTTGAGGTAATGATTTCTTGGGTTATGGCAATGAGAACATGGATGGGTTAAATGAGCTGAACAGGGACCCCAGAGTGAAGGCGTCTAAGAGCATAAGGATTGGAAAGGGTAGACATCATAGAATTTAATGATTTGGATTGGTTGACTCAATTCTTTTCCTTCGTTTACTTGGGTAGATTTCGCACTTTGGGAGGTATGGGCTAAGTATTTCATGGCTCTTTTCGCTCTCCCTTTTCTCTTTCTCTTTTTTTTCTTTTTGCTTGGGATTTCTCCCCAACATAAATCCTTCAATCAATTTTTTTTGTTTGGGCTAAAAGGTAGATGGTTGTGGTCTTTGAGTCACGAGGCGAGACTGAGTGAGCCTCGTTTGGTAGGCCTATAGTGGACCTTTAATTTTAGTAGGCCTAGGGTGGACCTTTAATTTTAGTTGGCCTAGGGTGGACCCTTAATTTTGTCTTACTTTGCAAGCGTATTTAGTCGTTTCTTAAAATGTGCAAATAGCGTAGATCCAAAATGTTGTTTTTACCTTATTGAAATTTAACGAAAGAATTACATCGAAAGTAATTTTTTTTGTTTCTTTTCAGATTCCAATTTTCGGGATTTAATTGGAAGTTGCGATTTAGACTCGAACTTTCATTAATTTTTCTGATTATAACCCGTGTAGGAATACAAGGAGGTGGCCTAGACTCAAAATAATGACGCGGCGTAAGCCTATAATACTTGACCAAGCGACTCTCAGACTTAGGCTAGTTGGACCATAACTTTCGTTGGTTGACACTTTAGATTTTAACCCTTGGGTGTTCATTTGTCATGCGCCATTTTGCTTAATGTTGGCAAGGTAGTTAATTGGGGAGATCGAATTTCCATTTTTACAAGGCTAGAATCATTAGTGCCGCTTCTCTCTTAGTGTGTATTGCTTTACCCCAATAGTAGCCTTATGGTATGCCGATTTGGGTATTTTCATGGTTGGTCATGTTGCATTCATGGAAAATCTTTTAGTCCGTACTTAGGAGTATTTCAAGGAGCGAATGGCTCGAGAGGACTATGATGGTCGTGACCCAATGTGATCATAAGCCTTGAGGCCATTAATTTTTCTTGCCAATGGTATTGATACCTTAGGTTCACTTTGGGGGTTGTGCGACTATGGGGGAATGATTTTCAGAATGTGACTGTTTCCATTTTGCAAATACTATAATATATTATTTTTATTGGTGGGAGAGAGTATTGAGACCGTAGATTCTTAGCAAGGGATGACAATTACATATGGGTGCTTATTGATTTAAATGTTAGGAAGGGATACTCAATATGGTTTAACCTTTTAACTTGCAGAACGACACCAAGCATTAGGACCGATTCTATAGATAAGACAACTAAGACTTTAGGATTCAGATTGTACTTTGGCATAGCCTAGTCTAGAGTCGGATTTACTTTTTATTCGAACATTATTTTTTAAAAAAAAACTTCATTTGAACATTATTTTTGAATACTTTGCCCATGTGACATTCATAATTATTAGCATGTTCGGTTTTGATGCCGAGCATTGTCGTCGTAGGAGGCCTAACAACGACGCAAAGAGTTATTCCTTTTTTATGAGTCGCTTTTAGAACCGAGTGCTTTTCTTACGCCCTCGCAGCAACTTTTTACGAACGGTTTTTTTTGCTACGTGTTTTCTTTTTCGCGGGCACCGAGGCTGCTGCGCCTGACCAGAAGGCCAAGCAGCAACTTCAGCGCCCAGCTTAGGGCGTGAGAAATTCTGGCGCCCAGCCAGGGGCGTTGAAAATGCGTCCCTGGCTGGTTCTCGCTTTCTGTTTGCGTCTACTTTTGTTTATGCGACTTCGATTTTGCGTGCTTGCCTAATAACGTCCTTTACGCGTTGTGCAGCGTTTGTGGGATTCGTTACAGGCCATCCCGAGCGTCGCTTATTTTTGTGGCGATCGTTCGGGTTTGCGGAACACGTATTTCGGTGTAACTCTTAAGCAAATTGGTTTATGAATGTTTGGGCAATTTTTAAGGTCGTTGGTTTTTCTAGGATAGTTTGTCACACACAATCATACATTTCGTTACACATAACTAACATTCCATCATGAGGCAATAATAATATGTCATGTAGTTTATGATAGGCTTCTATGGGTAGGTATTTGCGCCAGGCTTGGTACCGCTTCTATCGTAGATCCAACACATGCCCCGGTCGAGGTAGTGTTTTCGGCAGACGAATTTCGCTCAAGAGGCCAACCCGCAAGTGCAAGCCAAGGGGGCATGCAGGCGAGAGGGACCTAATGAGCGAGCGATTGGGTTTGGGACGGGTGTACTACTAGCGAAAGTGCCGAGTGGACAACATTCGAAGCGTATGCACCCCCCGGTTGGCGATGGGTATCCTTAGTCCCAACTCCCAAGATGAAACACCAAGGGAGCCAAGATTCGTTATGCGGTTCTGTCCGTTCACATTAATATGTTGATTTTTAGGTCGTCCCAACTTGATTGGGAAATAAACGCGGGGTAGGATCGTTTCACCCTTCGGCTATTTTGATTACCTACAAGCACGAGTATTTCCTTCACTATCCCTAGTGGAGTCGCCACTGTGAGAGGGTCGAAAAAGCACGAGGCTATTGCGTGACCTCGTCCCTCGTGGGTGTGACGCTTCTTTTTGTCAAATCAAGTGTAATTGGATTTCCTGTGAGTTTACACCCAATTGACTAGTAATATAGGAGTCGCCATTCAGTTTTTAACGACAATGAGAAAAACTGACAAAACCCGGTTATCGTGACATAAAGGGAGTGCAATTATGTTTGACCACGACGGCCGTAGGTTCCCTTGTGATCCCTGGTGGTGGGGATCGCTCAACGTACACCCGCGAGGTAGAGATTGAGGGTTCGGGGGACTGTAACTACCGAGAGGAGTACACGCTCTTCGATAACTCCAGAGGCAGGATATCCTTACTAGCTCAGCATAAATAATTGAAGGGACATGCGTTAACTATTAAACTAATCTGAGTTGATTTTATCAATATGCAACATATAGTACTAGATCGAACGCGATTATCTGATTTAGATTGTTTTAAGGGACCTAGCATGATAATCTAATTTCACAAAAACATCATATTTATTAAGCGTGATCGAACAATCAGATTTAAGTTAGTTTAACAGTTCATAAAAGGGCGAAGAAAGCAAATAAACCATGGAAAAGGGACACATTACGACGCACCCTTGAGAGGTGCTTCACGGTTCTCAGAAAACTAACCACTTTGACTTTGCTATTTCTCCTTTTATTTAACGAATCTCAAATTATGGGACAGGATACGTTCTGTTCGATTTTTGGATCGATTACGACAGAACGCGTGATCAGTTTTGCAGCGTGAGGCTTAGGCTTAGGGGTTTAGAGTCAATACTCAGAATATAATTGTGTGTTGTTGTGTTCTTTTCACGTCGAACTTAAGGCCCTATTTATAGAAAAGAGTTCGTGGAAAGATAGAATTGCATAACTCTAATCCACGAGAATTAGGAAAAAAACACGTACCAGGTATTTTCAGCGCCCAGGCCTGGGCGCCGAAGATTTCGGCGCCCAGAGCCAGGCGTTGAAAATAGGGTCTGGGCTGCTTTTCTTAGTCAGATTCGGATTCCTAAAATCCAGAGTATTTGAGATTTAATTGAGTCCTTTAGTGCGTATTAACCATGTGACGGGATGCGTCTGGGCCCGTTACGAACTCTAGGCTCGTTAGGATTTTAATTAATACGTGACTCTTACTTTCGAATCATATTAGGAATAGGATTCTCTCGCAATTTCTATCTCATTTAGGATTTATGTTGGAGTGCAACACCTAATTCTGACAGGATTTTAATTAATACGTGACTCTTACTTTCGAATCATATTAGGAATAGGATTCTCTCGCAATTTCTATCTCAATTAGGCAAGAAGATTAAGGCACTGCGGTCTGATAGAGGCGGTGAATATCTGAGCTATGAATTTGATGACCATCTGAAAGAATGTGGAATTCTATCAGAATTGACTCCTCCTGGAACACCACAATGAAACGGTGTGTCGGAACGGAGGAAAAAAACCTTGCTAGACATGGTTAGATCAATGATGGGTCAGGCCGAACTTCCAATAGAATTTTGGGGACATGCACTAAATACAGCTGCACTAACTATAAATTGAGCTCCGTCTAAAGCTGTTGAAAAGACTCCATATGAGTTATGGTTTGGAAAGCCTCCAAATGTGTCTTTTATTAAGATATGGGGATGTGAAGTATACGTCAAACGATTAATTTCAGACAAACTTCATCCAAATTCTGACAAATGTATCCTTGTGGGCTATCCAAAGGAAACAAAGGGGTATTACTTCTACAATACATCTGAGAACAAGGTGTTTGTTGCTCGAGATGGTAACTTTTTAGAAAAGGATCACATTTCCAAAATGACAAGTGGGAGAAAAGTAGACCTCAAAGAAATTCGAGTCGAACAACAAAATCTAGAGAATGCTCAAGATGACATTCAGGATGAAACTCAAAGATCTTTAGAAGTATCTGGTGAGGATCCAGGACCATCTAGAAATGTAACCTCGCGTAGATCGAAGAGATATAGATCTCAACCGGAAAGGTACTTAGGTATTTTGACGAACGAGAGCTATGACGTTCTATTACTTGAAAGTGATGAACCTGCGACTTACAAACAAGCTATGACGAGCCCTAGCTCCAAACAATGGCATGAAGCCATGCAATCTGAATTAGACTCCATGTCTGAAAACCAAGTATGGGATTTGGTCGATTTTCCAGATGGCTACCAAGCCATTGGAGGCAAATGGGTTTTCAAACTGAAAAAAGACAAGGATGGAAAACTTGAAGTTTTCAAAGCTAGATTGGTTGCAAAAGGTTACAGGCAAGTCCACGGTGTAGATTACGATGAAACCTTTTCACTAGTTGCAATGCTAAAGTCTATTCGGATAATGTTAGCAATCGTTGCATATTACGATTATGAACTATGTCAGATGGATGTCAAAACCGCTTTCTTAAACGTCGTTTTAACAGAAACTGTGTTTATGACACATCCTGAGGGTTTTGAGGATCCAAAGAATGCTAAAAAGGTATGCAAGCTAAAGAAATTAATCTATGGATTGAAGCAAGCATCAAGGAGCTGGAATATACGTTTTGATGACGTAGTCAGTGATTTTGGTTTCATCAAGAACGCAGACGAATCTTGTGTATACAAGAAGGTCAGTGGGAGCAAAATTTCTTTTCTAGTATTATATGTCGATGACATATTACTTCTCGGAAATGACATTCCTATGTTGAACTTTGTCATGATTTGGCTTGGGAAATGTTTTTCGATGAAGGGTCTACGAGAAGCACAGTACATATTGGGCATCAAGATTTACAGAGATAGATCTAAAAAGATGATTGGACTTAGTCAGAGCACTTATATCAATAAGGTGCTTGAAAGGTTCAAGATGGCAGACTCCAAGCGAGGCTACCTACCCATGTCTCATGGAATGACTCTAAGAAAGACTCAGTGCCCAAAAACACTTGATGAGCGTAGACTAATGAATGGGATTCCATATGCATCATTGATTGGTTCAATAACGTATGCTATTTTATGTACACGCCCGGATGTTGCGTATGCACTCAGTGCTACGAGCAGATACCAGTCAGACCCAGGAGAGGCACATTGGACTGCTGCCAAGAACATTCTGAAGTAATTGAAAAGGCACAAAGATGACTTCCTGGTCTATGGTGGAGATGATGAATTAATTCTTAAAGGTTATACGGACGCAAGTTTCCAAACCGACAAAGATGATTTCAGATCACAGTCTGGGTTTATCTTCTGCCTCAACGGAGGTGCAGTAAGCTGGAAAAGTGCTAAGCGAAGCACCATTGCGGATTCTACAACTGAAGCTGAGTACATTGCTGCACATGAAGCAGCAAAGGAAGCTATATGGCTAAGTAAGTTATTAGGTGAACTTGGTGTAGTCCCCTCCATTAAAGGGACCAATAGCTTGGTGTAGTAAGTTATTATTGTGATAATAATGGAGCTATTGCAAAGGCAAAGGAGCCTAGACACCACCAAAGAGTCAAGCATGTACTTCGTATATTTCACCTTCTACGAGAGTTCGTTGAAAGAAAAGAAGTCGAGATAAGCAAGATTGGAACTGATGATAACATCTCAGATCCATTGACTAAACCTCTACCGCAGGCGAAGCACAACTCGGACACTGCAGCTATGGGAATCAACCATATTGGAGAATGGCTTTGATGTGCTTGTTTAATGTTTTAAAGTTTGAGAGTTTAATACTTTGTAAAACATTATTGGTTAATCATTCACAATAAATGAATAGAATTCATTTTTCCATTTAATTTGTGGTTTATTAAATGATGAGTCCCTTCAATTTGACGATATATTCAAGATAGACTGTTAGGACCAGTCTTGTGACTAAGAAATGTCTATCAAGTGAACTTGAATGCCAAAAGTTGAAAATGGTCCCTGGTCGGACTTTTCTATAAAGATGGACGCATAGGAAACGTTAGACGACTAGAATGCAAGATGACTAGTACTTTGTTTCTTGAACTATGTGGACATGGCAATGTCGTAATCATTTGCATAGATACTTACTTTGGGAAGACTAGTATCGGACAGACCTATGAAACTTTACTGTAAGAGATGAAAATCTGTCATAAGTAAATTTCATTAAAATTATTAGACACTAATCCTCAATACCTGAGTGATTTGAGATTACTTGTTTGAGAACTGGTTACTTTGACGTTGTCAACCGTCGCACGGTAAAAGGAGGCCAAAGCAACGCTCATGTAATCACCTATCAAACGAAGTCTAATCTCAAGATCGCAAGAATGGGATTGTCCTCCCATAAATCGGGATGAGATGCTAAAAGTTTTACAAGGACACTCGGAGAGCTAGAAACTGTAAAATGCATGGCCGTGCTCAGATGAATCATAGGCTATGATTATATGTTTATTTGATCAGTTGAACTCTGAAACCGAGAAACACCTCTGGACATAATAAGGATGACAACTCTTACCTTATGTTCAAGAGCAAGCATCGAGCGACAAAGGAATTAGGAAATGCACACTTGTCCCTAAGGACAAGTGGGAGACTGAAGGAAATAATGCCCTTGGTCCAAGTATGCATTTAATGTTAAGTCTAATAAATGCGGTTCAGTATTAATTAACAAGTTAATAATTCAGTGAGATCAAGTTAGCTGAATGCCTAGCTATAGGCCGCTTCAGTTCAAGTGGAATTAATGATATTAATCCACAACTTACTCTTGACTGAACCCGTAGGGTCACACAAATAGTACGTAAACGGATCAAGTATTTAATGGCATTAAATACTCCATCTATGGATATTCGGAATCGATGGATCTTGGTTTCAGTGGGAGCTGAGATCGTCAAAGGCAAGAAATGAATAATCCGAAAACGATGATATTGCCGGAAACGGAAATATGGATCGTATCGGAAATATAAATATTATCCAAGTCGTAGATGTTGCCGGAAACGGAAACATGGTACATATCAGAAAATATTATCGGAAATGGAAATATTGCTGGAATCGGAAATATTGCCGGAAACGGAAATATTGTCAGAATCGGAAATATTATCGAATTCAGAAAATAATTCCGGAAACGGAAATATTAAATATTTGTTCGAAACGGAAATTAATTCCGGAATCGGAAATATTAAATATTGTTCGTATCGGAAATGAATTCCGGAATCGGGAATTTAATCGGAAGCGTATCATACGAATTAGCATCGGACGAGACTTACTAGACAAAGGCCCAGCACGAAGCCAGGCCCTCGCCCAGCAAGCCACACGCTTCAACACACACGCCAAAGCCTCGTCAGGTCCAGCAAGGCATGGCGCGCGCGGAACAAATGGGCTGCGACGGACATGGGCTGCGAGCAAGAGCAGCTCGCGTGGGCCGCGAGGCTTGCGCGGGCTGTGCTCGTGCTCGTGCTCGTGTGCGGTTGTGTGCAATACGAATCCTAAAGCTATTAGAATCCGTTCTATGATTAAATCCTAATCCTAGTAGATAGAATTTATTTAATAGAGTCCTAACAGAATTCTAATTAAATTAAATTGGTATTCTAATAGGATTCTAAGTCCTTTTCCATAATCCTATAAATATGTGCCTAGGGTCACAAATTTATACACAAGTTTCAAGTATTCAAAACTAGGATTTTTAAGCAGAAAAATCAGCCATATTACTTGCCCTATTAGCCAAAAATTTATAGAACCTTAAGGGCGATTCTAGTTGGTCAATCTTAAGGCGGATCCGGACGTGCTGTGGACTATCTACGGAGGGACGACACTTGGAGTCCTAAAGACTTGTTCTTGTTCGGTTCGGGCGCAGCTAGGGAGGGCACGCTACAAAGATGGAATTGTATACATATATAAAGCTAGATTGGTAGCAAATGGTTACAGGCAAGTTCACGGCGTTGACTACGATGAAACCTTTTCTCCAGTCGCGATGCTTAAGTCTATTCGGATAATCCTTGCGATTGCCGCTTTTCCATGACTATGAAATATGGCAAATGGATGTCAAAACTGCCTTCTTGAATGGTGTTATTGAAGAGACTGTGTTTATGACGCAGCCGGAGGGTTTTGTTGATCAAAAGAACCAAGGAAAGGTATGCAAGCTTAAGAAGTCCATCTACGGACTAAAGCAGGCATCAAGGAGTTGGAGTAAACGATTTGAAGAAGCAGTCAATAAGTTTGGCTTCATCAAGAATCAGGACGAATCTTGTGTATACAAGAAGGTTAGTGGGAGTAAAATTTCATTCCTAGTCTTGTATGTTGATGACATACTGCTTATTGGAAACGACATTCCTATGTTGGCGTCTGTAAAGACTTGGCTTGGAAAGTGTTTCTCAATGAAGGACTTAGGAGAGGCACAGTACATATTGGGCATCAAGATCTATAGGGATAGATCTAAGAGTATGATTGGACTAAGCCAAAGCAGTTACATTGACAAAGTGCTAGCTAGGTTCAATATGATGGAAGCTAAGAGAGGCAATCTACCCATGTAACATGGCACATATCTAAGCAAGAATCAGTGTCCCAAAACATATGATGAGCGTAGAAAGATGAGTGGAATTCCATACGCTTCGGCTGTTGGATCCATCATGTATGCTATGATTTATACAAGGTCGGATGTTTCGTTCGCACTCAGTGCAACGAGCAGGTACCGGTCAGAACCAGGTGAGGCGCATTGGACTGCGGCCAAGAACATCCTAAAGTACTTGAAAAGGACCAAGGATCAGTTTCTGGTTTATGGTGGTACAGATGAGTTGATTGTTAAGGGCTATAAGGACGCAAGCTTTCAAACCGACAGAGATGATTTCAGATCACAGACTGGGTTTGTGTTCTGCCTCAACGGCGAAGCAGTAAGCTGGAAAAGTGCTAAGCAAAGCACTATTGCAGATTCTACAACTCAAGCCGAGTACATTGCTGCCTCAAAAGCAGCAAAGGAAGCTGTTTGGATTCGGAAGTTCATCGAAGAACTTCGGGTTGTCCCCTCCATTAAAGGACTAGTGGCTTTGTATTGTGACAATAGCAGAGCCATTGCCCAGGAAAAGGAGCCTAGGAGCCACCAGAAGTCCAAGCACGTACTGCGGCGATTTCATATACTTCGAGAGATCGTTGAAAGAAAGGAAATCGAGATTTGCAAGGTTGGAACTGACGACAACGTCGCGGATCCATTGACTAAACCGTTGCCACAAGTGAAACACAACGCACATGTAACAACCATGGGAATCAAGCATGTTGGAGAATGGATTTGATTTTCTAAGTATTGTTTTAGAACATCTGTTAGATCTATGTTTAAAACAATTGGTTTAACCATTTCATATTTATGAAATTCATTATTTCATATTCATTTAATTGTGGTTTAGAATTAAATGATAAGTCCATGTGATTCAAAATCATTCAAATGGGATGTCAAGATGGATTCTTTGACAAAGAAACACCCATAAGTGAACTTGAATATTGAAGTCACAAAGGATCCCTATGTTAGGTTATGATACATATGACAACTCATAAATCATGCGGAAAAACCATAAACCCAGGAAAACATATTATTTACACATAATCAGTTAGCATAGATTAGATGCATACTCTTTGTTGCGTGCCTTCCCTAGCTGCGCCCGAACCGAACAAGAACAAGTCTTTAGGACTCCAAGTGTCGTCCCTCCGTAGATAGTCCACAGCACGTCCGGATCCGCCTTAAGATTGACCAACTAGAATCGCCCTTAAGGTACTATTATTTTCGGCACTTTATAGGCAAATGTGTGACTGAATTTTTTTCTCAAAAACTCACTTTGAATACTTTTAAACTTGTGTTATAAATTGTGAGCCCTAGCCTCATATTTATAGCGGTATGGAAAGGGAATCGAAATCCTATTCAGATACAAATTAATTAAACCTAGAATCCTATAAGAACTCTAATTTAATTAATTTATCAAATAGAATTAGGAATTTAATCATTAACTGAACTCTGCATGTTTTAGGAAACGTGCACGAACACAAACACTTGCACACACACGCACGGCAGCCACGATGGGCCCCATGCGTGCGCGCGAGCAGCAGCCCACTCAGCGCCCGCGCGCGCTGCGCGCTGCGCGTGCTGTGCGCGCTGTGCGCGCTGTGCGCTGCGCGTGCTGTGCGCGCTGTGCGCGCTGTGCGCTGCGCGTGCTGTGCGCGCTGTGCGCTGCGCGTGCTGTGCGCGCTGTGCGCGCTGCGCGCTGCGCGCAGCCTGCTGGGCCTGGCCTTGCGCTGGGCCTGGCGTGGCTGTTTGTGCGGCGCGCTTGGCTTGCTGGGCGATGGCCTGGCTTCGTGCTGGGCCTCGTCCGGCAGGCCTCGTCCGATGCTTATTCGTACGATGCGCTTCCGATTAAATTTTCCGATTCCGGAATTCATTTCCGATACGAACAATATTTAATATTTCCGATTCCGGAATTAATTTCCGTTTCGAACAAATATTTAATATTTCCGTTTCCGGAATTATTTTCCGATTCCGGTAATATTTCCGATTCTGACAATATTTCCGTTTCCGGCAATATTTCCGATTCTGGAAATATTTCCATTTCCGATAATATTTTCCGACACGTACCATGTTTCCGTTTCCGGCAACATCTACGACTTGGATAATATTTATATTTCCGATACGATCCATATTTCCGTTTCCGGCAATATCATCGTTTCCGGAGTATTCATTCCTTGCCTGTGACGATCTTAGCTCCCACTGAAACCAAGATCCGTCGGTTCCGAATATTCATAGATGGAGTATTTAATGCTATTAAATACTTGATCCGTTTACGTACTATTTGTGTGACCCTACGGGTTCAGTCAAGAGTAAGCTGTGGATTAATATCATTAATTCCACTTGAACTGAAGCGGCCTCTAGCTAGGCATTCAGCTCACTTGATCTCACTGAATTATTAACTTGTTAATTAATACTGAACCGCATTTATTAGACTTAACATAGAATGCATACTTGGACCAAGGGCATTATTTCCTTCACCCTAATCCAGGTCATTGAAAGGTGGACGACCAATGACTAATGAAGATTAGATTGCAAGTAGATTACTTAGTTCTGTTTCTTGAACTAGAGTGACTGGATGTCAGAATCTTTTGCATAGATACTTATTGGATCTTGTATCGGATTGACCATGAGAACACTTTAAGAGATTAAAGTCATGTCATAGGTAGTTCTCATTAATGGTGATTAGAAACCGTTCCTCAGAACATGAGCGATTATGTCTGCTCATTTGAGAATTAGTTCGCTTTGATACTAGCTAAACGTCGCACCGTAAAAGGAGGCTATAAAAGCAGTTATTGGGCGTACTATGAATCAAAGTGAGTGTTCATAGATTGCAAGAATGGATTGTCTTCCTATCTTTGATAGGATATGGTGTTGTTGTTTAACAAGGCCTCTCGGAGAGTTAGATACTGTAAAATGCATGGCCGTGCTCAGAATGGTTAAGGCTTAACCTTCTGCAAAAGTTTAACAGTTGAGCTCTGTAATCCGAGAAACACTTCTGGACCTAATAAGGATGGCTTGGATCTTACCTTATGTTCAGTAAGTAACACTAAGCGACAAAGGAATGTGAATGAACACTTGTCTGAATGACAAGTGGGAGATTGAAGGAAATATGTCCTTCACCCAAGGTGCATTAAGTCTAATACCAAGGTTCAGATTAATTGCAAACAAAAAATTCAGTGAGATCAAGTGATCGGAACAGCTAGCTGGAGCAAAGCTTCCGATCAGTGAGTTCTAATGAATATTAAGCTCACAGCTTACTCTTGACTAAACCTACAAGATCACACCAATGACACGTAACAGATCACCGGATTAAATGAATCGAAAATTCATTTAATAGTTTTTCGGGAATTAGTTGGAAAACGTATTATACGATACGACCTTGCATCGGAATCGTATATCGTATCGCGAATATTCGTAAGCTAGGCGAAACAAATAAATCGTATCGTACGACGGTGATTCGTCGTATACGAAACGATAAATAATATATCGGAAATATATTTAATCGCGGATACGAAGAGCAGCCCACGAGCCGAGTGCACGAAGCACTCAAGGCCCATGGGCGCGCCGGGCAAGCAAGCAGGCCACGACACAGCAGCAGCAGCACTGGCCCATGGCCGAGCAGCTGCGTGTGTGTGCGCGCGGGCCATGGCCACGACACAGCAGCAGCAGCAGCGCGGCCCACGGCCTAGCTCGCTGTGCGTGCTCGTGTGGTCTTGCGCGGGCTTGCTGGCCGGCCTTGCCTTATGGCTCGCTCGGTTAGTAAGGTTATGTTAATAACCTTCTAACCTCTTTTCCAACATAACACAATTCAGTCACACAACCCTAATAGAAAACAGAGAACCCTAATTCTCTTTGTGCCTCCAAAGTGTGTTCATTCCAAAAAGCTAATCTCTTGATCGATTGTCTAAGCTACGATAATCAAGACGGATCTGATCGTGTCGGTGAACCAAGTAGAGGAACGACAAGTGCAGTTCTAAGTTCGTGTTCGTTGTCAATTTGTGGAAAACACGGTTCAAAGGTAAGTCTGCTTAATCTGTGCTTTATATATGCTTCCTGGCGTTGGGGATTGTTTCCGCACATGTTATTATGTTTAACTGTATTCCCCTACAGTATGGAGACATCTGCGGCATCTGGGACGATAATGCCGACGATGTCTACCTTTTCCAAGCTGAGGCCACATGCCAGAATTACTTCACCGACGACTGGCACGAGGTACCCTTTACCTACCCTCCTCCAGTAGAAACCGAGGTCAACAACATAACCCGGACTGGAGAAATATATCAACCATACATCGCCCCACCACCCGTGAGCGATGCCTGAGTTCGGCAAAGCACAAAAAACACTCGACCCAACACCATAGTCGGGGTTATAGAAGATCCCTTCTTGAGACAGCTAAAGAAGACTATGCAGAAATAACCATCTGGGATCTAATGTGCACCTCGAAAGTGCACCGTGACAAAGTGATCAGGTCCCTTGACCACGTTTCGGTCCCCATGGATATCACTCCGGATTCGCTAGTAAACCAAGTTGTTGGGGACTTAAAATACCGGGAAATAGTCTTTACCGAAAAGGACTTACCCAAAAAAGGAAGCGCCCACGACAAAGTGGTTTACCTGGTAATCAGATGTAAAGGTTAAAACATCCCACTTGGACTGGTAGACAACGGCTTGGCCCCAAACGTTTTCCCACTCCGCACGGCCCGATTCCTAGGTCTGAAGGACACCGAACTTCAGCCATCCAAGCAAGGGATGAGAGCCTACGACAACTCCAAACGAGCAGTATACGAAAAAATTAAACTTACCATACAGACCGAACTGGTAGCAAGGACTACAGAATTCCAAGTGGTGGATATCAAGCCCACATTCAACCTCCTCCTAGGAAGCCCATGGCTCCACGACCTAGGAGGTGAGTAGCTACTCTGCACCAAATGGTAAAACTAAACCATAACGGAGTAACCATAGCCATCCACGCCCCACCCCTCGACGTCAACTGTTCTATGACGGAAATAACGGGCGAGCGAGAATACATGCACGGTTTCCAAATGGACGAAACAGTCTTGGCTATTGAGGCGTATGATCCAACGTTCTAGGATTCTCGAGCATCACAAATCATACCAATGATGCTATCCCAGGGATACTTTCCAGGGATGCCACTAGGCATAAGGGGAAGAGACATGACTTATCTTCCCTTACCTATACTCTCCCAATTATTCGGTTTAGGCTACAAACCACGAAAGGGAGAGGTTGATGTACGCAGAAACCAAATGCGTTAGAAAGGATACGATCCAAAAACTGGAGCGGTCAAGAGAAGCCCACCCTGCGAGCATACCAGCTGACTACGGTACGTTTGTACGGGAAGGAGAAGACTACCCCTATTACATTTTTCCGGAACCGTTCATTAGCAACGGCACCCAGAAACCTAACTTTGAGATTTTCCGCGACTGCGACCTCTCGAGCGAGGCACTGTACCTCGCTCTAGACGGACCTAAAAGCTATCCATAGAAGAGCAGGATTTGTAATCATTGTTCGATGAATTGAATCTATTCAAGGAGGAACCCGACCTGATCACCCTGGCTCTGCAATACGAAATCTTTGATCCTATCCAGTTAATCGCTCTGTCACCTCTCTCTACTACAGGAAATAAAGGGGGTTGGCGTCGAACTATGAAATGGACAAACTCTAGGGGAATCAACATTGAAATGACTATCAAAGAAGAGCCGGAGTCCTTCGCCAGCGAACCTGCCACCGAACTAGAACCCCAGGGTCCAATCTGACCCTTAAAACCTAAAGTAGCTGTCACCTAAGCCAGTTTAAGTTGTTTCTAATAAATCTCGGACGATGCTTCCTGAGAAATTATAGTTAGACGTACTCTTTACTTTTCCCAATGTGTTTTCAGAATTCTACTTTCTTTTAATAAAGTTAGCAACATCATTAAATTCTCTACACTATTGATCCAATAACCCAACATTATTAAGGAACTTCGCGCATAGAATAAAAAAGGGCCCACTTTAGGCCAATACATGGAAACTCCTTCAGTCAATCCGTAAGTGACTTAAGATGATTAATTATGAACCAAACATCTATTTGGTACAAATGGGCAACCGACGAAAAAATGATAAATAAACCATTATCTTGAAAAAATCGGGGTCACATACTCGCTGGACTCTTACACATAAATATCCAGATCTTCCCCATGTGAACACCACTCACAAAACCGTCTTAGGTCAGGAATACAGAATAAAATGCTAAATCATTAAGTATTTCACGTACTAGACCCAAAAACTTCGCAAAGCATACTTAATTTTGGTTTAAAATTCATTAGTGCACGACCAAAAAACTTGCAAAAATAAATACACAGAAAACGACACGGATATGCGCGCAGAAACCTCAAAGCGCTGAAAAGTTCCAGCGCTAGGAATTGCAGCGCTAGAAAATTCTAACGCTCAGTATTTAAGCGCTATAATTTTTCGGCTCTCGAACTAAAATGTTCAAATTTTTTTCTGCACTTTCACATAAAATATTCCCAACACTTGGGGGGTACATTACCGCATAAACCCGTACAAATTTTCTCGTGCAAACTTATTTAAGGAATTCACAACGCAAAATTAAAGCTCATTCAGATTTATTTTCGATTCATCCTTAAATAGAACTACGCGCGACCTGATTCTAAACTAAGTTTACTTAGGGCAGATACGTAGGCAATCCTGAAAAATGGATTCGGTCCAAATAATTTGCAAGAACATACGAAGTTTCCCAAATAAAAAACACACTTTATTGAAAATTGAAATAACAAACACTCGCATCCCGAGTTCAAAAAATTAAAAACACAACAAAGGAAAATAAAATCGAAAGTAAAGACATTATGCAAATTAAGAAAAGGAGCACAAGACACCCAAAACTACGATAGAGCATTCACTCTAGCTCATCAGAATCTCCGAACAACGCCTTGTGGAAGTTAGAATGCACTTGGGACAACTTAGCAGAATCCTTCGTTGCTCCCACATCAACATCCATAGAAATATCTGAAGGAAATAATGCCCTTGGTCCAAGTATGCATTTAATGTTAAGTCTAATAAATGCGGTTCAGTATTAATTAACAAGTTAATAATTCAGTGAGATCAAGTGAGCTGAATGCCTAGATAGAGGCCGCTTCAGTTCAAGTGGAATTAATGATATTAATCCACAGCTTACTCTTGACTGAACCCGTAGGGTCACACAAATAGTACGTAAACGGATCAAGTATTTAATGGCATTAAATGCTCTATCTATGGATATTCAGAATCGACGAATCTTGGTTTCAGTGGGAGCTGAGATTGTCAAAGGCAAGAAATGAATACTTTGGAAACGATGATATTGCCGGAAACAGAAATATGGATCGTATCGGAAATATAAATATTATTCAAGTCGTAGATGTTGCCGGAAACGGAAACATGGTACGTATCGGAAAATATTATCGGAAATGGAAATATTGCCCGAAAAAAAATATTGTCAGGATCGGAAATATTATCGGAATCGGAAAATAATTCCGGAAACGGAAGTAATAAATATTTGTTCGAAACAGAAATTAATTCCGGAATCGGAAATATTAAATATTGTTCGTATCGGAAATGAATTCCGGAATCGAAAATTTAATCGGAAGCGTATCGTACGAATTAGCATCGGACGAGACTTGCTAGAAGAAGGCCCAGCACGAAGCCAGGCCCTCGCCCAGCAAGCCACACGCTTCAACACAGACGCCAAAGCCTCGCCAGGCCCAGCGCAAGGCCAGGCCCAGCAAGGCATGGCGCGCGCGGAACAAATGGGTTGCGACGGACATGGGCTGCGAGCAAGAGCAGCTCGCGTGGCTGCGAGGCTTGCGCGAGCTGTGCTCGTGCTCGTGCTCGTGTGCGGTTGTGTGCAATACGAATCCTAAAGCTTTTAGAATTCGTTCTATGATTAAATCCTAATCCTAGTAGATAGAATTTATTTAATAGAAGCCTAACAGGATTCTAATTAAATTAAATTGGTATTCTAATAGGATTCTAAGTCCTTTTCCATAATCCTATAAATATGTGCCTAGGGTCACAAATTTATACACAAGTTTCAAGTATTGAAAACTAGGATTTTTAAGCAGTAAAATCAGCCATATTACTTGCCCTATTAGCCGAAAATTTATAGAACCTTAAGGGTGATTCTAGTTGGTCAATCTTAAGGCGGATCCGGACGTGTTGTGGACTATCTACGGAGGGACGACACTTGGAGTCCTAAAGACTTGTTCTTGTTCGGTTCGGGCGCTGCTAGGGAGGGCACGCTACAAAGTGTATGCATCTAAATTATGCTATATGATTATGTGCAATTAATATATATATCCTGGCATCTAGGTTTTTCCGCATGATTTATGTTTTTCATATGTATCATAGCCTAACAGTGGTATCACGAGCCTATTATTATTTGCATAATCTATAAATTGCTTAACATGGTTAAATTTTACAAATTTGCAAAGAATTTAAAAGGGGTGATTAATTTTCGTAATTGTTAATTAATTGCAAATTGCGTGTATTTAAATAATATGTACGCAGTTTTTCGGCAGTTTCTTCGTTACTCAACGAAATCGAGTGATTTTTGTGTCAATTACGCATGTAAAAGGCATTCTAAAATTTTGACAAAATAATTATTTTTCGGCCGAACCCAGAATTCCCAAATTCGAAGCCTAACTATGACTTTTCGGAGGTTTTAGTTTTTCGAACGCAAAAGATTGTAGATTTAAGATGTTAAATTGAATATTTGCAATTCTTGTTGATAAATCTTGAATTTTTTATTGACCTACTGTATATATATTTAACAAATTTGAATGCCTAGACTTGTTAATTATACAACCTAATTTGTAATTGTGATTAATTTGTTGAAATTCGAATAATTTAGAATTGGTTTGATTTTCATAATTAATTAATGATTTAATTAGGTACGCATGATTAAAAACCACCATAAAAATTGTTAAATTATGATAAATTTTAAATTTTTATGACCTAGATTTGAATCCATGTTAATCGGAAATTAATTGATTAATAAATTATCGATTTTTCGCCCTAAAATTATGAAAATAATATGATTTATTATTTTTTCATTAATTTTAAATAAAAAATTTTAATTTTATAAAACTCGCTCATAAATGTTGCACGCACAAAGCAATGGAAGCTACGTGTTACCCTTAAGGGGTGTTGTATAGTGCGGGCACGCGACGACGAGCAAGGGAGCTCGTCGCCCATGCGGTACAAATGCAGCAAGCAACAAGCGTGGCATGCACAAGGCAATGGCTGCCTAGGGGCTGTGTGCTACGCGTGTGGGCGATGGGCAAGCAAGTGCAGCGAGCAAGGCAAGCACGCGTGGGCAGCGATGGATGTTGCGCCACAACGTGCGTTGCCTCGCCTAGCAGCACGCCAAGGCAGTAGCCAAGGCAGCGACAAGCGCAGCACAACGTGCACGTGGGTAGCGTTGGCTGGCCTGTCCAGCAAGCGTTGCCCAGCAGCGCGCCAAGGCGATGGGCGTGTGGGCTGCGCGCAAGCGTGGCTCGCTAGGCCTAACGCATTGGTGCGTTGTTGCTTGGGCTTTGCGGTACGATCAATCGAGTGACAAGGGGTTTTGATGAGCGACATTTATGTCGCTCTTAGCTTAGGATTTTAGTTCATTTTATGATCTTTTTATTATTATTTTCGCTTAGTTTTATCGTTTTTAGTTCGTTTATCGCATTTTTGCATTAATTGTTACATTTTCTCGTCTTGCGGATATTTTAGGCGTTTTTGCTCTAAATATGCCTTTTACGCGCATTCTCGTTGCGTAAGGTTCGCTTTGAGTATTAACGTGTTAATATTGTGTCATTATGCTTGTCGACGAGTTATATGCTTCACGATTTGCAAAAACGATAAACGAATTAATAATAATGTTTTCGATTTTTAAATAATATGCTTGACGATTTACTTTGCTCTTGTGTTTGTGCAGCTAGGCAAGCACTTAGTTGCTGCCCACACGACCAACATAGAAAGAGCCAACACGCGATGAAGCAAGCAATGAGCACACCTCTGCCAGCAACAGCTCGAACTGTTGATGTGCACTCACAGCTATGCACGAGCACACTTGCAGTGGCTCTTGTGCACTCACTTTGCAGCAGCCTGTGAACTCTTCACATGGCTGCTTTGAAGTGTATACCCAGCAGTTGTGCATTAGCATAGTGGCAGCCACAGCATGGCACAACAATGCAGAAGCCAAGGGATAGTAGCATCACAGAACACGCAGCAAGAGTGCGCAGAATACAAGCAGCCACGCAGCTGTGGGCGCAGCAAAGCTTGCAGCAGTCTGTGCGATCGAGTGTTGTCCTGTGCGCTCGAACAGACTGTGTGCGATCGAATGGCTAGCCTGTGCGGTCGAACAAGACTGCAATTTACAATCAGAATGTTCCATAGTTGTTGTGCGACCGAATGACAGTCCTTGTTCGACCGCACAAAATCTGTGCGCCCACACAAGACCCTCTATTCGATCGAATGTTACTGCGGGGCTGCTACTATAAAATCGAAAATCGCAGCATTGTTTCAGGAGGCTTTCATTTACGTAATTTCTAATTTTCAGATTTTAGGCTTAGCTTAGAATTCTCTCTCTAGAATTAGTTTAGGGCTTTGATTAGAGATTAGGATTATGGATTCTTAGCCTCAAATTCTTGATTCTAAATTCAATTCAATCATTAATTTTCAGATTTCTTTTTCTCTTTCACTTGAGTTTTGTTCTTCATTTTTGTGCTTCAAGTTTGATGCAATTTCTTCATTTCAAGGTATAATTCTAATTCTTTTTTTGATTTGTTCTTTAATTCTTTAATTGCTTTATTAATTTCGTTTATGCTTTGATTTCATGCTTGAATTCTAGAATTAGTTTGATATTTTGAATTTCATTGATTTTTCCCCAATTTTGTGGTTTGAATTTTCTGATTTTTGTTGATTCAATTAGCTTCATTAATTCAATTAGTTTCATGATTAGGATTAATATTAGTTTAATATTGATGTTAATCATGCTAGTTGAGTAGTTTAGTCTAGAGGTTAGGGATGAAGCCTTGGCATTGAATGTTGGGAATTTTAGGGAAAACTCATGATTGATGTTTTGATTAAATGTGATTTAGTGATAGGATTTTCCATGATCAATTGAGTAGTAGTTGCAAATGCTAGTTGATTGAATTAGATTGGAATGTATGATTTAGGTTTGGCAAGACATTGTGAGCCTAATTCATGCAAGTGAATGATAGAACCTATTATATGCTTGCTAATCTAGCTTAGGACTATGCGAAAGCTTTTCTATAGGCTAGGTTGCTTCGCGTGCTCTATCCGAGAGGTGGCGAGCGCGTCATTAGTTTTCATTCCCCTAATTGCTATGTCGTTGCATATTCATGAATATCTTGACCTTGTTATTTCTTTGATTCGATTCCATTGCCGATTCCCGATTCCTCTAGAATTCCTTTATTTGTTTGCATTTCTAGCATAGATTAGTTTAATTCAAAAACTCAAATTCTATTCGAACTAGCTTGTGAACGCATAGATTGATAAGTCAAACATATCCATTCCTATGGGACGATCCCTATACTTGCCGCTATAGTCAATATAGCCGGTAGTTTAGGTGTTTTATAAATTTTGTTTGGTGAGGTGATTTTCTATTCAACGACGGAAAAACACCTTATCAAAATGGCGTCGTTGCCGGGGAATGGCATCATTGTTTGATTCTTCATTCTAGTTCGCTAGTCTAGTTCATTTTTCATTTTCTTTTTCTTTGAAAACTGAAAAAAATAGCAAATTCTTTTGTTTCTCAAGATGACGAATCGATTTTGCTTGATGATCTTTTCTATTTCCATGATAAATTCTTAAGCTCTTTGAAAGATGAATCTACCCAACCATTGCGTGAGATGCTACATTTCATGAAGTATCTTGAAATTCAAGAAGAGCAAAGAATAGATTCTAGTTTGAATTTATTTGAGGATATGTCCCAACGAGTTGTAAAAGGCTTTTTGGGACTTTCTAACCTAATGCAAGAATCTATTAAGGAAGTTTCAAGGAGAAGAGATGAGTTTGAGGCTACATTGCCGCCTATGATGCATGACATTGAGGAGTTGAGTATTGGAGAGTTTGTTCCTACTCGTTCCTCTTTGAGTGAGTGCATCGATGATGGTGATGAAAATCTATTTGCTCCATTTTGCCTTGAAGTGCTTAAGTCGATCCAAATTGAGGAAAAGAGTGAATGTGCCAACCAAAAAGATTTTAAAGTGAATGAAGGATCTTATGTTGAGATTTCTTGTGCTTTATGTGATGTGAGTGAAGTTGTTTGTGAATCTCTTGTTCTCACTCCCTTCCCTCATTCCCCATTCCGAAAGAGAAAACTCAACATTTATCCTTCATTTCCCATTTCTTTTCCCTCTTTGTCCAAACTCCCGCCGCTTGAGGATTCCTTTTCCTCCATTGATCCTAATGATTCTCCCTTCCCCAAAGGAGCATGAAGAAGGGAGTATTCCTTTTGTTTTTCCTTTTGATTTTTCTTATTTTTGGTTCCCTACCCCTTGTAGGCATAGAGTTGCATCCTACTTTGTGCTTGCATCTCATTTGACTCTTGCCTACTTGTTACTATTGGATATGTTTGCCATTGCATATGACAAACTATTGCGATCGTTGTCGGGGTACTTACTAGAGGTAAGAAGCATCAAGCTAATGATGTAAAAAGAGCGCTTCTCGGGAGACAACCTGTGGGTGTTGGCCATTTGGCCCATGTATACTAATTTTTCTTGATTTTTGAAGTTTTTTGTGGCTCAAGCTTTCTTGATGTGGAAATCTTTGCATCCATCTTTGCCATGTCCGGCTATTCCTATTGGTGAGTTCGTTCATTATTAAGGTTCTTTGCGGGACTTTCTCCCACGTCATCACCGGTGATATCCTTCTAACCCACATGCATTCTTTGGGTTGGGCATCTTTATTGCGGGGCATTGGTTGGATGGGTAGATGTGCTCCTCCTAGTTTCGTTTTAGGCCTTGAGGACATGGCCTAATTCGAGCTTGGGGGGAGATTCTATTGTTGCTACTTTGATCTCCGCGTGATGGATTGCTTGATTTTGTGAATATTTTGGATTTTGTGCATATTTCTTGTTTAGTTTCTTTTATTTTCTTTATTTTCCTTTTCATTTCTTTCTTTCTTTTTCCTTTTCGATCTTTGTCAAGGCAAGCTTTTCTAGCTTTTTAGGCATTATTCTTGATTTGGGCAAATAAAATTGGAACTTGTAGTCTAGAATGCTTTTATTCCTAATTGGCAGATGGTTGCACGGTTTTCAATGTCTTGGGTCGAATCTAGGATTTAGGTGTTAAGAAAGTTGGTTGAACTTTGGGTAGCATGCGTCTTGAACCCTTGGCTTGTGGTAAGATGGTGTCGATTTCTCTATTGACTTGAAACCGGAGAGAGTGGTATTTTCTCCCATGTGAGGTTCATGTTCAAATTAGCCCAAACACATATACATATATTGAGTGGCATGGATCCTTGGCATTGACTTTCTTATCTCCCGAATTTGACTATTTCCTTCTCGAGACCGCAACCGAACTACTTTAGGGGACGATAGAGGCATTTCTTTCGGTGACTATTTTTCTTTTTTTAGTTTAGGATTTTATTTTCTATTTCTCTCATATGTTTTTGTTTGCATTTTCCCCCTTGCTAGCCATTTGAGCCTTGCCCCTTCATTTCTTATGAGCACAATACAAGCCTATTAGCCTTTGTTTTATTTTCACCCTTAGAAGTGATAGTGAAGCTTTGTGTTATGATGCTTGAGGTTTTGAATGAATATGCAAAGTTGAGGAATGATTGTTATTGGCATGAATGGCAAAGTTTGGGAAGTCTGTTGTATATAGTGAATAAATAAGCAAAAGCAAAAGTTTTGAAAAAGCCAAAAATAGAGAAAAACAAGGCAATAAAAAAAGTTTCAATTGAAACACAAAAAAAGAGAAAATCAAATCAAGAAAAATTCAAAAAGAGTTTTAGTTTAGTGTTGTTGTTGAATAAACTTGGGGGTACCCCAAATATGTGGTATGAGTTTGTTTTTGGTTCGATTTGCTTGAGTTGAGTTCTTATTGCGCTTCACTTTAGGTATGAGCACCAAATTACCAAATTTGTTCCACACCTTACCCCTAGCCTACGTTACACCCTAAAAAGTCCTCTTGACCCTTTTGAGTTGAGTCATTGTCGGTGGAGGGAGGATTTAGTCAAGTTTATGGAATGGGATTGTCATGCTAAGATGTCGGGTAGCCTAATCTTGTTTTCTCCGGCGCCTTTTCGGTGTCTCGAGACACTATTCTCAAGGGTGGATAGGATCTAGAGATTTGACGTGGTATGCTCGGTTGAAGGGGAATTGGCTAGTGTTTGCCCTTAGTTCTCTTTGCTTGGAACTTGAATCTTTCACTCGGTTTAGGACATTGGTTAGCGTGCATTCGTCTATTTAGTTAGTAATATTAGCATTCTTTTGTGCTCGTTCCTTAATAAAGGCCCTTATCTTGAGTTTTGTAGTTTCGTTTTTCATTTTTATTTTCTTTCTTTTCCTTTCCTTTCTTTTCTTTTTCTTTTCTTTTTCTTTTCTTTTCTTTCTTTTTCTTGGTTTGTTTTCCATTTTAGTTCTTGCCTTGATTCAAATTTTTGGAAGAGCTATGGGTGTTTCTCTTTGGAAACCCTTGCGAGATCCCACTCGCCCTCATGAGCGATTGTGGGGTTAAAAGAGCTTGTTGCATGCGCTTAAATGCAACCGTGATTCCTACGAAAGTGAGTTAGTGTGCATTCTTGTAAATCTTATTTTCGTAATTTTGATTTTTAATAAATAAGTTCATTCTCCTCCCCGTTCTCATTCTAGCTTTGCTTGAGGACAAGCAAAGGTTTAGCTTGGGGGAGTTTGATGAGCGACATTTATGTCGCTCTTAGCTTAGGATTTTAGTTCATTTTATGAGCTTTTTATTATTATTTTCGCTTAGTTTTATCGTTTTTAGTTCGTTTATCGCATTTTTGCATTAATCGTTACATTTTCTCGTCTTGCGCATATTTTAGTCGTTTTTGCTCTAAATATGCCTTTTGCGCCATTCTCGTTGCGCAAGGTTCGTTTTGAGTATTAACGTGTTAATATTGTGTCATTATGCTTGTCGACGAGTTATATGCTTCACGATTTGCAAAAACGATAAACGAATTAACAATAATGTTTTCGATTTTTAAATAACATGCTTGACTGAAATAAAATAAATTAATTGGATTCGATTATAATTTTATATGAGCTTTAAATTTTAATTAAACTTGTATGTTTCCGGTTAGACTAGAAATACTTTTTTATGTTTAAAATTAGTAAAGCATATAAAGTTATTGGTTTAAGTGGGAGCCTTTAGTCATAAACTCTTGATTAGGTATACAAATCCTTTAAGGTTAAACAACTTGATTAGAATTAATAAGGACTGAATAATTGGTAGATTATTGGTGTCCTTGATTAATTGCTGCAAATATTTATGTGATACATAACGTGTTTTACTAACCAGCTATGCGGGCCACTCATGATAATAAATGGGTGAATGGTATATATTGTATATGTACTGTTTTGCAGGTTATGAAGTGACTAGTATGGCCCAAATAGGATAGAAAATATGGTATGCGTACCATTAATTTGAATGTAATTGGTCTAATGCACCAAAGTTTGTTTTTCAATTCAAATATGGTCTGCGTACCATCCAATAGTTGTAATTAGTTTAATTATAGCTGATCCTATTTGAAGAAAATGGCGCCTCCCATGGTGAAATTCAAGACGGAGTTTCCAATCCATTTTCAAGACGGACTTTGAAGTTGAAGCTTCAAGATGAAGTCGGGCCATACTAGATCATATTTATCTGATGCATGCTTTAAGTTATTTATTGCTTTAAATATGTCTTAATTATGCATGAGATTATGGCTTGATTATGTTGCATGATTAAGGATTTTAGTTCACTTAAAATCTAACCAACATAGTAAGAGCCTTAAGTTCCAAACTTTAAAAATTGAGTTAAAAGGTGCCATGCTAAAATAACACTTACTTGGATAACCTTTACATCAATCTAGTAATAGTTTTACGCTCAGCGAGGTGTTACTTATTGATCCTAAAGGGGTAAGGTACACAAATAATTGTGAGTACATGTTAGTTTTGGTGAAACTCAATGATATAAGTAAGGAGTCCTTTTATGTCATGGCAAAATTGATAGGTTTACCTAATAAACTCTTAGACGTACCTATTAACCAAGAGTAGTTTCTAGACTATTAGCAAAAGGCTTTTGCTTACTTAAAAGATTTTAGAATTGAGTCTAAATACATAATGTGCTTAATTCCTTAATGGTTTTAGGGTCATGGAATCATTTTATTCACACCTGCCGGAACACATAACTTGAATAAAATGCTTAATGAACATTAAATTATGCAGGCATGCTAGAATTTAAGTTTATTAAGAGAAACTATGAATGACTATTTATTTGTTTATTCTTTTTCAATTGTAGTTTTAACTATGGAAAACAACAATCAAAACATCATCATGGGTTCTGAGCTTATGGTCAAGCTGAACCTAACAAATTTTCTTGAATGAGAAGCTAAGCTAGTTGAAATAGTCAGACTCAATGGACTTGAGTATGTACTATTACATCCCATGCCAAGCTACTATGCCAGAGACATGACCCCTGAAAGATTTGCCGCTTGGGATGCGGATCTCAAAAAGGTTATGAGTCTCATGCTGAATAATATCCCTGAAGAATGGGCTAGAAGGTTTGTAGCTTACGAACCTTTTACGCTCATCAAGAATCTGAGGGATATCTGTCGTGGAAGCACGGAGGACAGGGACCTAAACGTCCATGAGTTGATTGAATCAATGTCTGGTCTAAAGATTAGTTCTCCTAACAGGTGTTATAGGATGGAGGTCCAAGAAACACATGTTCATCTCCTTCGCACTAAACAGAGGGTAGGCGTCCCACTGAGGTTCCATGTGGAGCTTATGCTTTCATATTTTGATCGCCTGAGTCTGCTAGGAACACCAATAAGTCAAAGGATGGCAGTCTCTGTCTTGCTCAATTCACTGCACAGTGGGTTTGGTCGCTTCAAGCAACTATACCTAAGTGGACCAAGAGAAGAAACAGTTGCAGAATTTGTTCACCTTGTCAGAAAGGCTGAGATAATACTCGATTGTGAAGCCAAGGGTTTACTCAAGGCTAAAGGAAGACCCTTCAAGAAAGGTGGTGTTAGGTTATGATACATATGATAATACATAAATCATGCGGAAAAACCATAAAGCCAGGAAAGCATATTATTTACACATAATCATTTAGCATAGTATAGATGCATACACTTTGTAGCGTGCCTTCCCTAGCTGCGCCCGAACCGAACAAGAACAAGTCTTTAGGACTCCAAGTGTCGTCCCTCCGTAGATAGTCCACAGTACGTCCGGATCCACCTCAAGATTGACCAACTAGAATCGTTAAGGTGCTAAGAATTTTTGGCTATTGTTGTGCAAGTGTATGGCTGAATTTTCTTTCAAAAACTTACCCTTTGAATACTTCAATCGTGCGTATAAATTATGACCCTAGGCCCTTATTTATAGAGGTTTGGAAAGGGAATTGGAATCCTAGTAGGATACGATTTAATTAAACTTAGAATCCTACAAGGACTCTAATTAATTAAATAATCCTAATAGAAATAGGAGTTTAATCATACACCAAATCCTAATAGATTTAGGAATTGTGCATGGACACAAACACACGCACGGAGCCACGAGGGCACCCGCACGCATGCGCTCGGCCCACGCAGCCCACGCTGGGCAGCATTGCCTTGGCGCGCTGGGCCTGCCTTGCGGTGGGCCTGGCGCTACCTTGGGTTGGGCGTGCGCGCGTCCTTGCTTGCTGGGCGATGGCCTAGCTTCGTGCTGGGCCTTCGTCCGGCAGGCCTCGTCCGATGCTTTTTCGTACGATACGCTTCCGATTTAATTTCCCGGTTCCGGAATTCATTTCCGATACGAACAATATTTAATATTTCCGATTCCGGAATTAATTTCCGTTTCGAACAAATATTTAATATTTCCGTTTCCGGAATTATTTTCCGATTCCGATAATATTTCCGATTCTGACAATATTTCCGTTTCCGGCAATATTTCCGATTCCGGCAATATTTCCATTTCCGATAATATTTTCCGATACGTACCATGTTTCCGTTTCCGGCAACATCTACGACTTGGATAATATTTATATTTCCGATACGATCCATATTTCCGTTTCCGGCAATATCATCGTTTCCGGAGTATTCATTTCTTGCTTGTGACGATCTCAGCTCCCACTGAAACCGAGATTCGTCGATTCCGAATATCCATAGATAGAGAATTTAATGCCATTAAATACTTGATCCGTTTACGTACTATTTGTGTGACCCTACGGGTTCAGTCAAGAGTAAGCTGTGGATTAATATCATTAATTCCACTTGAACTGAAGCGGCCTCTAGCTAGGCATTCAGCTCACTTGATCTCACTGAATTATTAACTTGTTAATTAATACTGAACCGTATTTATTAGACTTTAACATTGACTGCATACTTGGACCAAGGGCATTATTTCCTTCAGGTGGAAAGTCCAAGGGCAATGCTAAAACAAAGCAGGACAAGCCCACATCAAGCTGTCTTTATTGTGATGGAATAGGCCATTACAAAAGAGAATGTCCAAAGCTTAAGGAAGATCAGAAGAACGGAACAATCGTTCCATCTTCAGGTATTTTCGTTATAGACTGTATACTTGCTAATTCAACTTCTTGGGTATTAGATACAGATTGTGGCTCACACTTATGTTCCAATCCACAAGGACTAAGAAGAAGTAGAAGGTTAAGCAAGGGTGAAGTCGACCTACGAGTGGGAAATGGAGCACGGATTGATACATTAGCTGTAGGAACTTATTATTTGTCGTTGCCCTCTGGGCTAGTTTTGGAACTGGAAGATTGTTTCCATGTTCCAAGTCTTACTAAAAACATCATTGCTGTTTCTTCCTTTTTAATAAAAGACATTAGTTGTTCGTTTTATTTTAAAGAGATGTTTTATGGATCTGCTAGATTAGTCAATGGACTTTATTTATTAGATCAAGACAAACAAGTTTATAACATAAATACCAAAAAGGCCAAAAAGGATGATTCAGATCTCACCTATCTGTGGCATTGTCGATTAGGCCATATTAACTTGAAACGCATAGAAAGACTTCAAAAGGAAGGAATTCTAGAACCATTTGACTTAGAGGATTATGGTAAGTGCGAATCATGTTTACTTGGAAAAATGACAAATCAACCTTTCTCTAGAGTTGGAGAAAGAGCAACTGAACTATTGGGTTTAATCCATACAGATGTATGTGGACCAATGAGTACAAATGCTAGAGGTGGTTTCAGCTACTTTATCACTTTTACTGATGACTTCAGTAAATACGTTTATGTCTACCTAATGAAGCATAAGTCTGAATCCTTTGACAAATTCAAGGAATTTCAGATTGAAGTAGAGAATCAATTAGGCAAGAAGATTAAGGCACTGCGGTCTGATAGAGGCGGTGAATACCTGAGCTATGAATTTGATGACCATCTGAAAGAATGTGGAATTCTATCAGAATTGACTCCTCCTGGAACACCACAATGGAACGGTGTGTCGGAACGGAGGAACAGAACCTTGCTAGACATGGTTAGATCAATGATGGGTCAGGCCGAACTTCCAATAGAATTTTGGGGACATGCACTAAATACAGCTGCACTCACTATAAATAGAGCTCCGTCTAAAGCTGTTGAAAAGACTCCATATGTGTTATGGTTTGGAAAGCCTCCGAATGTGTCTTTTCTTAAGATTTAGGGATGTGAAGTATACGTCAAAAGATTAATTTCAGACAAACTTCATCCAAAATCTGACAAATGTATCCTTGTGGGCTATCCAAAGGAAACAAAGGGGTATTACTTCTACAATACATCTGAGAACAAGGTGTTTGTTGCTCGAGATGGTATCTTTTTGGAAAAGGATCACATTTCCAAAATGACAAGTGGGAGAAAAGTAGACCTCGAAGATATTCGAGTCGAACAACAAAATCTAGAGAATGCTCAAGATGACATTCAGGATGAAACTCAAAGATCTTTAGAAGTATCTGGTGAGGATCCAAGACCATCTAGAAATGTAACCCCGCGTAGATCGCAGAGATATAGATCTCAACCGGAAAGGTACTTAGGTATTTTGATGAACGAGAGCTATGACGTTCTATTACTTGAAAGTGATGAACCTGCGACTTACAAACAAGCTATGACGAGCCCTAGCTCCAAACAATGGCATGAAGCCATGCAATCTGAATTAGACTCCATGTCTGAAAACCAAGTATGGGATTTGGTCGATTTGCCAGATGGTTACCAAGCCATTGGAAGCAAATGGGTTTTCAAACTGAAAAAAGACAAGGATGGAAAACTTGAAGTTTTCAAAGCTAGATTGGTTGCAAAAGGTTACAGGCAAGTCCACGTTGTAGATTACGATGAAACCTTTTCACCAGTTGCAATGCTAAAGTCTATTCGGATAATGTTAGCAATCGCTACATATTACGATTACGAAATATGGCAGATGGATGTCAAAACCGCTTTCTTAAACGGCATTTTAACAGAAACTGTGTTTATGACACAGCCTGAGGGTTTTTAGGATCCAAAGAATGCTAAAAAGGTATGCAAGCTAAAGAAATTAATCTACGGATTGAAGCAAGCATCAAGGAGCTGGAATATACGTTTTGATGAAGCAGTCAATGATTTTGGTTTCATCAAGAACGCAGACGAATCTTGTGTATACAAGAAGGTCAGTGGGAGCAAAATTGCTTTTGTAGTATTATATGTCGATGACATATTACTTATCGGAAATGACATTCGTATGTTGAACTCTGTCAAGATTTGCTTGGGAAATGTTTTTCGATGAAGGATCTAGGAGAAGCACAGTACATACTAGGCATCAAGATTTACAGAGATAGATCTAAAAAGATGATTGGACTTAGTCAGAGCACTTATATCAATAAGGTGCTTGAAAGGTTCAAGATGGCAGACTCCAAGCGAGGCTACCTACCCATGTCTCATGGAATGACTCTAAGAAAGACTCAATGCCCAAAAACACTTGATGAGCGTAGACGAATGAATGGGATTCCATATGCATCATTGATTGGTTCAATAATGTATGCTATGATATGTACACGCCCGGATGTCGCGTATGCACTCAGTGCTACGAGCAGATACCAGTCAGACCCAGGAGAGGCACATTGGACTGCTGCTTAGAACATTCTGAAGTACCTGAAAAGGAACAAAGATGACTTCCTGGTCTATGGTGGAGATGATGAATTAATTGTTAAAGGTTATACGGACGCAACTTTCCAAACCGACAAAGATGATTTCAGATCACAGTCTGGGTTTGTCTTCTGCCTCAACGAAGGTGCAGTAAGCTGGAAAAGTGCTAAGCAAAGCACCATTGCGGATTCCACAACTGAAGCGGAGTACATTGCTGCACATGAAGAAGCAAAGGAAGCTATATGGCTAAGGAAGTTCATAGGTGAACTTGGTGTAGTCCCCTCCATTAAAGGACCAATAGCTTTGTATTGTGATAATAATGGAGCTATTGCACAGGCAAAGGAGCCTAGACACCACCAAAGAGTCAAGCATATACTTCGTAGATTTCACCTTCTATGAGAGTTCGTTGAAAGAAAAGAAGTCGAGATAAGCAAGATTGGAACTGATGATAACATCTCAGATCCATTGACTAAACCTCTGCCGCAGGCGAAGCACAACTCGCACACTGCAGCTATGGGAATCAAGCATATTGGAGAATGGCTTTGATGTCCTTGTTTAATGTTTTAAAGTTTTAGAGTTTAATACTTTGTAAAACATTATTGGTTAATCATTCACAATAAATGAATAGAATTCATTTTTCCATTTAATTTGTGGTTTATTAAATGATGAGTCCCATCAATTTGACGATATATTCAAGATAGACTGTCAGGACCAGTCTTGTGACTAAGAAATGTCTATCAAGTGAACTTGAATGTCAAAAGTTGAAAATGGTCCCTGGTCGGAGTTTTCTATAAAGATGGACGCATAGAAAACGTTAGACGACTAGAATGCAAGATGACTAGTAGTTCTGTTTCTTGAACTATGTGGACATGGCAATGTCGTAATCATTTGCATAGATACTTACTTTGGGAAGACAAGTATCGGACAGACCTATGAAACTTTACTGTAAGAGATGAAAATCTGTCATAAGTAAATTTCATTAAAATTATTAGACAGTAATCCTCAATACCTGAGTGATTTGAGATTACTTCTTTGAGAACTGGTTACTTTGACGTTGTCAACCGTCGCACCGTAAAAGGAGGCCATAAAGGCAACGCTCAGGTAATCACCTATCAAACAAAGTCTAATCTCAAGATCGCAAGATTGGGATTGTCCTCCCATAAATCGGGATGAGATGCTAAAAGTTGTACAAGGCCATTCGGAGAGCTAGAAACTGTAAAATGCATGGCCGTGCTCAGATGAATCATAGGCTATGATCATCTGTTTATTTGATTAGTTGAACTCTGAAACCGAGAAACACCTCTGGACATAATAAGGATGACAACTCTTACCTTATGTTCAAGAGAAAGCATCGAGCGACAAAGGAATTAGGAAATGCACACTTGTCCCTAAGGACAAGTGGGAGACTGAAGGAAATAATGCCCTTGGTCCAAGTATGCATTTAATGTTAAGTCTAATAAATGCGGTTCAGTATTAATTAACAAGTTAATAATTCAGTGAGATCAAGTGAGCTGAATGCCAAGCTAGAGGCCACTTCAATTCAAGTGGAATTAATGATATTAATCCACAGCTTACTCTTGACTAAACCCGTAGGGTCACACAAATAGTACGTAAAGGGATCAAGTATTTAATGGCATTAAATACTCCATCTATGGATATTCAGAATCGACGGATCTTGGTTTCAGTGGGAGCTGAGATCGTCAAAGGCAAGAAATGAATACTCCGGAAACGATGATATTGCCGGAAACGGAAATATGGATAGTATCGGAAATATAAATATTATCCAAGTCGTAGATGTTGCCGGAAACGGAAACATGTACGTATCGGAAAATATTATCGGAAATGGAAATATTGTTGGAATCGGAAATATTGCCGGAAACGGAAATATTGTCAGAATCAGAAATATTATCGGAATCGGAAAATAATTCCGGAAACGGAAATATTAAATGTTTATTCGAAATGGAAATTAATTCCAGAATCGGAAATATTAAATATTGTTCGTATCGGAAATGAATTCCGGAATCGGGAATTTAATCGGAAGCGTATCGTACGAATTAGCATCGGACGAGACTTGCTAGACGAAGGCCCAGCACGAAGCCAGGCCCTCGCCCAGCAAGCCACACGCTTCAGCACACATGCCAAAGCCTCGTCAGGCACAACGCAAGGCCAGGCCCAGCAAGGCATGGCGCGCGCGGAACAAATGGGCTACGACGGACATGGGCTGCGAGTAAGAGCAGCTCGCGTGGGCCGCGAGGCTTGCGCGGGCTGTGCTCGTGCTCGTGTGCGGTTGTGTGCAATACGAATCCTATAGCTATTAGAATTCGTTGTATGATTAAATCCTAATTCTAGTAGATAGAATTTATTTAATAGAGTCCTAACAGGATTCTAATTAAATTAAATTGGTATTCTAATAGGATTCTAAGTCCTTTTCCACAATCCTATAAATATGTGCCTAGGGTCACAAATTTATACGCAAGTTTCAAGTATTCAAAACTAGGATTTTAAGCAGAAAAATCAGCCATATTACTTGCCCTATTAGCCGAAAATTTATAGAACCTTAAGGGCGATTCTAGTTGGTCAATCTTAAGGCGGATCCGGACGTGCTGCGGACTATCTACGGAGGGACGACACTTGGAGTCCTAAAGACTTGTTCTTGTTCGGTTCGGGCGCAGCTAGGGAGGGCACGCTACAAAGTGTATGCATCTAAATTATGCTATATGATTATGTGCAATTAATATGTAACCTGGCATCTAGGTTTTTCCGCATGATTTATGTTTTTCATATGTATCATAACCTAACAATATCTGGCATAGGAGATCCCGTTTCCATAGAGGCCAGTGCCTCGCTCACCTTTTCAACGCTTAATGCTACAGGGACAGGCGCAGTAATACTGGGGGCATCGACTGCTGCCCTTGCAGAGGTAGAAGTCTTCCTGGTCCATGCTGGCTTTTTACCTTTCTCACAACGACGACCTTTACTTGGAGCTAATTCAATGTCTTTCGTGGGCGCAGTAACATCACGTCCGGTTAGCCTGTGTCTAGGCCGCTTATCAACATAAGGATGCTCGGCCTTGTGCCTCATACCTGTCTGCCTCCTGTGGGTTCTAGCACCGGCATCTCGAGGCTTCAACACAATTTCTCGATCGTACTTGGGCCTATTTCGTGATTGCAATATCTCAGCAGGTTCAGCACTACCAGCTTTGGCCCTCTCTGCAACATCATCTAGGCTCATCCAAAGTTTGTAATTTTCAGATAAAGCTATGTTCCCTTCCGCGGTGACATCCCAACAAGGCAGGCGGTAATAACCTTCCGCCCACCCTAGGAGGCTCTGCCGCGAAAAGGGAGTAGTACTTGGTGGAGTGGTATCCGTAAAAGGAATGGTCTGTCACAAACCATACTGCCTCATGACGCGGTACGGACACAAATAGGTGGGACGCACTAGCTCTGCAAGCAACGTAAAAACAACACGTCCCGTCCCACCTGTCATAGACTGCAGACCGACCATGGGATCACCTACTTGACGAAACAAAGACCATGGGTAAGAAATCAGGTCCACTCGGCTTCATTCTCCCCTTAGTGCAGGTACTTTCTACTGCCAAGAGCCCGGGGGCAATATGCCCTAAGATCAGACGGGGCATCCAGAATTCTAAGTCGCTCCATTAGCCAGATCTGAAATCAAAAGAAAAAACAGAAATCAGTTAACCAAGACTCGCACCGGTTCCAAAAACAAAACGAGCAAAAAAAATTAAAATAAAGGCACAGCGCTAGTAAATTGCAGCGCCAACATTACAAGCGCTGTAATTTTCCAGCGTTGCGCAGGTAAGCTATGGAATTTTCCAGCGGTACCATCTGTCAAAAACAATAAAAAACTTCGCCAACAGATTCGAAAAAAAATTCGCAGAAAAAAATAATAACGAAAAAAACGATATTCGTAATTGATTACCTGCAATAACAAAGGGCTCTCCCCCGACGGCTCCGCACTTCATGTCCTTCTTCAAGACATCCGCCCACATAATAGTCTCGACAACCACCATGGGCATCATGGAATACCGACTCTCCATTGAACTGACAACTGGCATCAGTCTCAGATCTCTAAGCATGTTGTCATTGTTATGAAATAAGTAGCAGTTTAACAAGCAGAAACCCAGGGCCCTAATGCTACATTTTTGTTCAGTTATATTGACAGTAGAGATCCTAAAGTATCTAATGAGCACGGAAAGATCAACAGCATCCCCGAACAACATATCATTAACCCTACTTTCAGGAAAACCCATGAACTTCCCCATCAATTGTTTTCCTTCACCGGCAGTATTAGGGGTCACAGAAAGCGCAGTAACAGGATGACCTAGGATAGCAGCAAATTCCTCAGGCAGGGGAACAATCTCATTATTGCGAAAAGTAAATACATGATGATCAAAATCCCAAAAATTCAGGGCAGCATGGATGAAATTGAAATTGATTTTTATTTACTGTAATCCTAACAAGGCATCTAAGGTATATTCTTTCAATAACATCTTGTCAATCAGAGTAAGTGAACGAAGCCATTTGCTAACAATAAATTTCAAAGACACGGGGGGAACGGGAGTTGACATGGCAAGGAACACAAAGGGAAAGGACAGAAAATAGGATTCAAGGTACTTAAGCAATTGGATAATGCATACAAGGGTGAAAAATATCGAATATCGCAGCCCTTTATTTATGGCCACGCCAAGCAGAAACATGGTTTAGTTTGAAATGGAGGGACGAATTTGTATTTCCGCAGAACACATAACCAGCGCTGGAAAATTCAATCACTCAGATTTAAGCGCTGGAATATTTCAGCGCTGCCAAGCCAGTTTCGCGTAAACTCAACCAACCACACAGATTTCGATTTTCGAGCTTAATTAAAATTCCTATCTTGCGTAAACTCTGTCCTAGGCCAGCTATTAGAGGACATCCAGGATTCAGTTACTTTCATAAAACTCTGTACTCAAACTCGATTTTCGAATACAAATTTTACTTTTACAAAATTTCTGAAAAGCACTGTTGACCCTAAAACTTAAAGCGCATTGTTTCCTGCTACACGTTCTTTAGTTTTCTTTTTTGTTAAAAGGCAATACCTCCGACTATGGCAAGATACTAAAAAATGGCCTATTTTTTGCAAAATTCTACGCATGCACAGACAAAGTAAAAAACTAAGTACAAGAAATGAAACATTATGTACAAAAGTCTGTAGCACGATACGAAAAATAAATACATGTCTAAACTAGCAAATACATGTATACGGCCTATTGAGGCTCATCCTCATCGCCACGAGCACCACCACTCGTGCCAGCGCCCTGCGAATCCCGCAGACCATCAAATAGGGTCTCAAACTAAGAAGAGTCCCAACTCTGCGTCTGCGGCGCAGGCACCCACCGAGCGCGGAAAGGCTGCTGAAACGGCTGAGGCTGTCAGCCAGGCTAGAACGGCTAAAAGAAAGGAGCCTACCAACCCATCTGAGGTTGTGGCACCCCGAATGGCCCGGTGTAACTCCTCCTTTGCCTAGTCGGTGGCCGCATAGGTCTTTGACCTAAATCGACTTCTGAAAAGCGCGGCCTAGCATGCGATCCAGAGGCACCACGATCGCCCTCAAAAGAATACGAATCCCTACGAGGAGTCCGCATCGTCTCTTGTACGCGAGCCTGCGGCACCCTAGTCTGCAAAATCCAGATACAAGTCAGCACATGTACAAACAACTAACAAACCAAAGTAAAATGACCAGGAACCATACCTGAGTCGACTTCTGGTTGCTGCAGGAAAGAGCCGCCCGAGCCAAGGACAACGTGTCCTTTAACCAATTGACTACTCGGACCGCCTGGTTGGCCATCCCAGCAGGCATTTAAACAAAACAAAAATGTCAGCAATCATGCATAAAAGAATCAGAAAATACGCAATAAGTATGATTGCCAGACGAACAAACGTACACCGTACGAGCACCCGCATGGACCAACGGGTGAGATCCCTCCTCATCAGAAATCACAGGCACCTCCTCCGTGATTCTAGACCCGCCCGCCGTGGTATAATGAATCACGCAGTCCGGCGGCATCCAACCGCCAAGAGCAGTAGACTCAGGCTGCAACATAGACAAATAACAAGTCAAAACACAGCAAAAGAGTAAAAAACATGTGCATATCAATAAAGTCCTAAGATTACACGTACCTCGAAGACCGGTGGAAGCAAGAGCCAGAGCCGCACAAAGTCAGGATAGTTGTGATCAAGCATCACCAGCTCGCCCGCAGGCATACCCCGTCGCAGCACCGCTCGACGACTAGCAAGGATGCCCGTAGGGCGCAACATACTAGAAGGCTGCGACTAGGGCACCCGTATAAGCTTAGTAGTCTGCCGGAGTACCCGCTCCCGCAAGAACCAGGCAGGGCCCCTAGGACCCTGGTACAGAATTCGGCAACGAGACTGGCGCCGAGCCTCCACCAACGCCTCTGTCTCCTCTAACCCGGCCCAGCAGGACCAACTCACCTGTTTGCAAAACTAAAAACAGACAGGTCAGGTAACTCGCATAAAATGAGATAAAGTAAGAAAGGAAACTAATAATACTTACCAAGTCAGGGCGCCCATCCGCGATCATATCCCTGAACCTCTTCATAGGAGGGCCGAGGGCGTCTCTTCAGCTTCCCAGCACTACCCCAGCAGTAGGCCACAAGGTAACCCCCGACCACTCTACCAGACCGAGGGGCAAAGAACGGTAGACGCTCAAAGGCCCACAACTGGATAAAGAAACAATAAAAGCAGGTTAATTAAGTACGCAGCTCATGTTGCACTCCTAAATGAAGAATACCAAACACGTACCTCAATGAGTCGCGGCACGGCACATAGAGAAATAGGCCTCATAGGCCTATCTGGACCGTCAAGGACCCGCACAGCCACACTCGTGTGGCTAATCAGGTTCGCATAGGCTGCCTCGCCTCAGCAGAACGAACCTAGCTCAGATAGCTCCCGCACAAACGAGATCAACCAAGGATCCACTCTCTCAAAACGGTTCGACAAGATGCGAGCATACCTCCCCGCGGAGGCACAAGAAGGGCGACACTCCGCCAAAACATCCACCAGCAAGGAGTAAGGCATCCCCTTCCCTCCATACTTGGCCACCTCTACGGCCAACTCCTCCCCGATACATTCTCTAACCGTCTTCTGCGACAGCATATCTCCATCTCTGATGCTATAAATCGAGGTACCCGTAAAGGACAAACCCGTAAGGGAAGTGTAGTCCTCAGGAGTAATGGTCATCTTCCCACTACTACAAAAATAGCCTAAGAAACCGGGTAAAATAAGGCAAAGAAACCTCACTTTATACGGTGCCTAGGTAGTAGGTCTCTTAGCATAGAGACCGGAGTTTTCACCTGGTTTCTTTGATATATCTAAGAAATCAATTTTGACATAAAACTGGTAGCTTAGATCCTATTATGTGAATTTAAATACAAAGAATAAGAGACCGAATTGAGGAAATATGCGGTTACTTTGACTGTACTAAGAAACCACTTTGTTACAATGTGTGGTTCCTTTGATATTTTTTTAAGAGACTGTATTTTAAGGATCTACAGTTTCTTTGGTTCGCCTCGGGTATGAACGTGTACAATCTAAGAAACCAGATTTATTGAATATCTGGTTTCTTTGAATTTTTTAAATTTTTTATATTAAATTTTAATTGGCTATACTAATAAATTATTGACAGATAATATATTTTCAAATTACATGGTACTTGTTAGATTCCATCCAATATCCAAATTGGCTCAATGGTATGGTAGTAATCCATCAACTCTATATTATATGCATAAAAATTCTCCAAACCGACCAATGTACGAACTTCTTGTTCTCCAAAGCAATAAATTAAATAAAACTACTGTAATATAACATTCTCCAAACTCCAATCACAAGTTCAAATCTAAAAAAGTACTTCAAATGTATTAACTTGCTACGAGATTCCCAAAACATTTGTTAGAAAGTTTCAATATGCACTAGCTACAAAGGTCATTTAATGATCAACGTCCAAAAGATCATTTTCTTCATTTTCATCAATCTGATCATTGATAACTTGTTTTTGCTTAAAAAAATATGTAACCAAAGTATCCCGTGTCTCGTCAATCATCACTTGAGAATAAGTGGCGAACTTGAGGAAAGTACTACATACAAGACATAAAAAACAATTAGACTAAGTATATGTTAAAAGATATAAACTAATCAAGTACATGCGAAGTAAATTCTGTCAAGGATGCTTAATAGCGGGAGCCACATATACAGGATACTTGATGTACGGGGAAAGTGACATAAAAGAATCCAAACGGAAAATTCTTCAAGTGGACAAAACATTAAGGTTTAACAGCCATAAATCCTCATGATGATGCAAAGTACACATGTCAAGGAATATTGAGAGAGATACTAAGCTACTGTGTAGTTACAAACTCATTCTGTTAAGAGTTTCGAGGTAATGATGTGTATGTGGTACTTTGAAGCATGAAAACCGGTGACACATCAGTCCCACATTTCTAAGCCAAATGTAATTCTTGATGACGATGAACCTCACATAGGAAGGAACATATGTAGATTGAGATGCATTCAAATAGTATTTGCTTCTATATTTTTGTCTGAGAGATGGCAAGAGAAAAAAAAATCACCACTATTATGTATGAAATTACCATGCCTGCTAGCAGCAGCACAACACGGCTGAGAAACATTGTTAAAGGCCTAAGATGCAACTGAATCATGCTCGATCTAACTCACATTCGGTAGCTAACTGCCCCTATTTTTTACACTTTGCTTCTTGGTTTAAATGGGTGCTGCAGTATATAAATAAAGAGCATGTGGAGTTTATAGCTGTGGTTTTGTGGAATATCTGGTTTGAGCGAAACTGTATGAGATAGGAGGGGAAGGAAGAACCCCTGAGGTACTGATTGCAGGCTCGATATAAATCCCATTCTGTAGTAGTTCGGACATTGTTAACTTGACTCCTTAATCTTTATACCTGCTTGTTTACCCAAAAAAGTTTATTTGCCTAGCTAAATAAATGATGTTTAGAATTTGGACCCTGTCTGAATTATTATATCTATCAAAGTGTTTGGTGTCGTCAGCTAACAGGGAAGGCTATCTCGTGTTACTGGTTAGCAAAGGGTGGGGGAGAGTGCAATGAACCCACCAACCCAAATGCATTCCATACCTACAACATAGCATTAATATGATGAGAATCACAAGCACATTGCAAGAACAAGGATGACAGAATATCATATAGGAGTCCTCAAACGAATTTAGGGAAGGTAAATAATAAAGACATACCCATCATGCTAGATTTTTCAGAACAACCGCAATCACAAAGTACTTTCATCACATTTTTTCCAAACATAAATTGCCATGACCATCCTAAATAAAATAAAACTATCCCTTAAATGCAACCAGATATACAACTTAGGTTATTATGATCTTAGCCATAGTTCGTGGAAGCTACTTGCTTCATGCATCAAGACACTCTAAAAGTAGGGAATGGAAAAAACATTTCACGCGAAGTAGCAAATAATATGGAGGACTACAACGCAACTTGCACCTTCAAAATTTGACATCTAAGTTTCATGATCATCACTTGGAAGCAACGGTAAAAGGAGAGAAATATCAGCGCTTAATAACGACTCAAACTCTGTTATTAAGCCAATGCAAAATTTAAAGTTTGGAGATATTTAGGAAAATACATTGTCGTGGTCTATCAGGTAATTCAGTTCCCCATTTCTGCTAAATTTCATTTTGAGTAAAGGCCTTCAAAAAAAAGCTTCATGCTCACACCCTAAAGAGATCTATATATAACACCTATCCAGTTAATAGTTATTAGCAGTCAGTGATGAGTTGGATCGAGCATTCTCTAAGGAATAGTTAGATATGAATAAGAAAACTGGTAGCAGCAAAGCAAGCCTAAAACAATATCTTTATTTGGAAAAAGGGATAAGGAATCATATATACTCACTTGATTGAAGCGCGAACAACAATGACACGAGCAACCGAACCAAATCAGCTAGCAACAAAAGGCTCCTAAAATTGAAAAAGAACAAAAAAAAGTTAAATTTCTAAAATTAACATATGGCCAACATATAAAAACCTGAATTATTTAACACTAAAAGTTATGAGCATAGGAACACTCTTTTTAACTAGCTTCTGCTAGACCTGCTAGACATATGTAGAATAGTTGACAGACCTGCTAGGCATATGTAGCGATGATGTGCAGCAAAATGGCGAAGAATTAGAGAAGATGACGAAGCTAACAAAATGATGCATGCACACTGATGCAAACCTTCTCAGCGATTATTAAGGGCCTAAAGGCCAACAACAATGCAGGACAATAAGTTCCCCTAGTCTGAGGTCTGATAATATGCAGTATTATGAGGTCTGATTACGCGGAATATTCTGAGGTCTGACTATACGCAATATTCTAACCTCAACACAACAGTGGGGGATTACCTATGATTTTTTTGCTGGAGTGTTCAGATTTCCTTTACGGTTTTACATCCCATAAATTCGTGCAAGGATTCTGTTAAAACGGGAAAAGATGGTTCATCTTTAATTATCACTTGAAAAACCGGAAGCTATGGCCAGATAGGATTCCGGTTGTATTTGTCTACAATTTCAATATATCGGGATTTGTTAATACCTATGACCATGAAAGTGTAGGATAAATTTTAACGATATAAAGAATGCCGCTTATTAACCGTCAGTCAGTCAAGGCTTATTTTCTACAATGCTGTTAAGCTTATCGTTTTTGGAAAGCAAGCCATCAAGTATAAAGCTTCTTATTTTTGTGACATCCCTCAAGCCATCAAGTAAGCGAGGGGTTGATGCATTTTATCTTAGGCAATTATTGTTTGTTAAAGAAAGAACGCTAGAGTAAATGGATAATACAGTTTAACAGCCAAGATGATGGTGTAGACATTGGCCCAGGATGACAAAGATCTACATTTGAGAAATAGAAGTGCAATGTGGTGTTAGGATTGCTCTCAACAGAAGACAGAGAGTTCATGTTGAATATTTATGATTGTCATCCTGATTGCAAACACACCTAACCTTTAAAAATCCATCACGTTTTTTTTTCCGCTATTATATTTGAGCTGGCTTCCGGTGGCTTTCATATTTAATTATTTAATTTTAAAGTACAAGATCCGCCCCTTTTATCTTTTTCTAATAGTAGAACTATTGGGATGTAGTTATGATGATGGTTGCTGCTACCTCTTTAGTTCTTCTGATTTTAGCAGAAGATCTAATGTGATGTCAGTACATTATTGTTATTGCGCTGAGTATTCAGGTGGTTCTGCAGGTGTTCACATCATACAAACTATAAATTTTCTTCTTAACTTAACTTGATAAGTTGTAACTCTGTTATAATTTTTTTTCTTTGTTAAATCCTTGTTTTGGTATATGATGTCTGGATTTATATTCTTAAATCTAAGAATCTTGTCCTGTCTGTACTCTTTCAGGTTTTGGAAGGTGTAATTCAATACCGACGGAATGCATTTCCTTTTGAACAGCGGGACCGAATGAAAAATTATATCTCTGATGCTGTTGTTCAGGTGTTGATGACGCATTTATTTGCTATATTCAGCTGTTTTATTCTTTAATTTTCAACTTCGTTCACTGGTAGCTTTCTAAGCTTTTATTTATTGTCTTTGTTCTTGGTGCTTTTTGACTTAATAATCACTGATTAGAATTCATTTCTATATTTTTTTTGACATGAAAGCTTTCAAGAGACGGGGCTTCTTTCAGGCAGAAAAGGTTATATCCTTAATTCCTTATATGTCAACAAATTAAACGTCATATTGGTTCATGTATGATTGATTCTATGTTAAAGATTGTTAATGGTTTTCAGTCTCATGGCCTGTGTAACTAATGTCCACGTGGAATAAAGTGAAGAGTTAGTTTTGATGGCTAGGAGTTTCCTTTGTGATTTTGAATTCCTTTCGGGGTTCTGATCACTTTGTTCAATATTTCAAAGTTAACCTTACTACTATGTGGAGACAATTGCTTAACCTGCAGTGCAAGTATGTATGTTCTGCAGACGAGTTTTTAGAATTGTTACATGCTACTTAAAAAAATATTATAGTTTATGTTCTGGCTAAAAACATACATAGGAATAGATATTTGGGTGGTGCTTGCTCAAATAATTTCTCTTTCATAAGATTCTTGTTATGTTTATGGTGATCGCTTGTAACAGGACTTTCTTCCGTAACCCCTTAGTCTTGTGTTTTAGTTCGTAAATCCCTTTATTATCTTTTGTTTGTCAGTTCTGTTGCTGGAAATGTTTTAATATATGAGTGGGGTTTCATTTTATTGGAAATTATCTAGGATGATGATTTAATGGTTCCTCTCATTTGTACTTACTATTTTATGGAAGCTGATTATTTTATAATCTGCAGATTCTGAAGCATGACTGACCTGCTAGGTGGAAAAGCTTTCAACAGCCACCTAGTCACCTAAGGTCAACAGCCAACAAGAGAAGACTGACTGAAACCAACACTACTAAGTCAGCCTTATGATTTATTTTATTTCAGTTACCCTCATTCCCTTGTCATCATACCAGCCACTGCAAATTCAACTAGCCAGTTGTTCCCGGCTACTAAATTTTTCATGCTAAATCAACTACTATTAGAAAATCCAGCCTGCATATCTGAATCTGAGCTTTACACAATACGAAAATATTTGCACCCCATTTGCACATTTCCAAACCGCATATGCCATGAACTTTAGCTTTGTGTTCAGATTTCAGACACAAAAGTTAGAATCACTCCTTTTACAAAATTTTCTACACAATTTTGTGCAACAATTACCATCACATTTCAGACTGGTAGATAAATGTGGCATTATGTTTTACTTACTAACAACAAACAAAAAAAATGTATATGCAGGAGGAAGTGGACTGACCTTTTTAATTTCCCCGGACGAGTTCACAGTAGGCCGACCTGGTCCTTGGCTCAGAATGCTTAACGATGCTTGGAACGACCTGGTCTTTCGATTTGACTCAAGTAGGACAAGCTGTCAGGAATTGATCCTGTTAGAAAATTAAGGGAGAAGTTCATTGTAAATGGTTGTTTGAAAGCTTGAAAATGGTCAATGCTACACAGCCAACACCAATATGATCGATCCGGTGGTTCACCAGATAAGGAGTTATTAGACAACCATTGTTTCTAAGACTTAAATACGATTAATATCAATAATTAACTTGAGACGTACTCAAGAGAAACAAGGTTGGTGAACAAGATGCAGGAATTCTTCCTCGAAGATTATTCTCTTCTAGTTGCAGAAGACGTAGTGAACTCAAGTGACCAAGACAGAGTTGTAGCCGTCCTTCAAATTGGTTCCTGCTTAGATCCAGCTCCTCAAGGTTCCTCAGTCTGCAGAACACTTTCCATAGAATAACTTGTTAGTATGGGGTATATCTTTCACTTGCTGGTAAATCGTAAGTCGTAACCATGAACATATATATATATATAATGATCATTGTTCAAAAGCGGTATTTGGCAATTAAATTCGAAAAATGTTTACTTTCTGAAAAGAAATCAACCAAACAGTAAAATTTTATCATACCTTTCAATTGTTTCTTCCACAGCTTGTGGAAGGGAGCTTGTTTCCTTATGAGAAGGAGATTCTTCCTTTCCAAGTTCTTCCACAGTAGAGGAGTTGTATATAAGTGAAGATAAGAGAGGATCTGGGTCGGGATTTGATGAAGAAAGTGCGAAAGAGGACCCTCCGAAAAGGGCTTGTCTATTTCCTTCTCGTAATTCCTTCCTCAAAATGCTAAACATTGAATTTGGAACGCCCCTGCGCAATCTTCTCCTGCGCTGTACGTAATCTGACAGTCAAGGAAATAAAATAATTCAAAAAACTAAACCCATAAGGGGGGCTTCAAAAGAGGGTAGCAACACTAGCAAGCAATAGCAGACACGACAATATCCAGCTAGAAAACCCAACTTGTCTTTGTACTAAGGAACTCCATTTAATTAGTTAGTTATCCAAAATAAACACTGATATATGAAATTTCTATAACGGAGTTCGTACTCTGCTTGATGAAGAAATGAATCCACTTCCAAATTATGGAAACAAGTCAGACAACTATGATCAAAAAAGACAAGGCATACATCCATAAATGAAAATTTGATTTGCTAAAGCCATGAGATTGCAAAGTGAGGAAGTTAAGATTCAATTCAACACAAACTATAAACTTGTACGGAGTAGTTAAATAGCTGAACAAAGATATGCTAAGCATAGCCGTACTGAGCTATGTAAGCTGTGAAAGATATCTAGGCTACAATCAGGTTCTTTTACGCAATCTTCAATTTTTGTTGTTTAATTGTGCATGAAATATTCATGTATTACCCAGAAAACAAAATCTTCCTCGATAAATTAAAATAACAAAAAGTACTTCAAACATATTCGTTTTAAGTGCCACATATCACAAAGAACTTTCATGGAACACGCAAGAGGGGGAGGGGGGAATTATCAATCTGCACAATTCAATTTTACAAAAGCCTCAGAAAAAAAAAGATATCTTCAATATATTCCCATGCTGCATTGTGATATGACCGACCATGTCCATTCCAACTCTCTTTGCACAAACAGGGCAAACCTGCAAGAAGTAAAGCAACACACCAGCAATTCAGTAGCAAATTAAGCCAGACTAGTTAAGTATTCACAGAAAGCCACACAGATGTCACAGAGATCCTAATTAAGAATTTTCAGTGAAATCTTCAGGAGTGATGAAAAATGAGCAGAACACATCAACCAACAGTTCCCTAATAACATAAATAGTTAAACCAATAGAATGCAGATCAGTCCAGCAACACATTGATGTAGCAGAAGCGCTCTGCTAAAACCTCCTTCCCAAAACAAAAAAGGAGAAAACACACATACGGGAAGGAAATACAAAAAAGAGACGTCTCCAAAGCACAATTGAAGTAATATATCTCGTTTACTGATGAAAAAAAGGTTGTATATCTTGTCATATCTATGAAATGGGATAATAGCTTGCAGTAAATGAAATCAACAACCTCCAAAATCCAACGCGTAACATATCTACCCGGAAAGTAGAATGAACACTAAAGGAACTCTAAAATTAAAAGAGAAATGTTAGATTAACATTTGTTCAAAGCATGATTGACCAAATATTTGTCATTCGTTAACGGAAAATAGCCATATATATATAACCTCTTTAGTCTTTACTATAAAGAATACTACGGAGTACTAATCTACTATCATCACTTCATTAGAGAAGAAAACTTTACGTCTTCAACACTTTCTACATCTCCAAAGATCAGAAGCCAGTACAGTTAGCTTTGAGAACCCGGGTAAAAGCCTTGCGTCTAGGCCTGTTATTGATGAAATATTTCTCATAACTACTATCATCAGCAAATCCAGGCAACATATTGAGGCCTGGTTATTTCCAATTAGATCAGGTTTATTGAAGTACAATTCAAGAACCGATGACAAAAGTTCAAATGAAAGGAAAATAAATTCAGACAAGGACAAAAAATACAATGACTTACACAAGTTTAAATCGGGGTTTTTCATGTCAAAAGAAAGAAGCCTGATGACAAAAGTCAAGATTTTTGTTTGGTATTAGGGGCATTGAGGACTCTGGACACAAGATTGTTGATGAGATTACAACATTACTGTAAGTTCAAGGGAAGCGCAACAACTGATGGCAACATTCTCAGACTATTAAAACTTATGTCAAGCACTTCCAATTTTTCTAGTCTAGGAAATTGAGTCATCCCTGTCGACAAAAGAAGATTTTTCCAATTTTTAGGGATTGAAGAATGCGATTTTTCAACACCTATATCAATTGCTGGAAATGTAAGAAAGATAAAATAAAATTTGACAACAATTCAAATCGAAAAATAAAAAACAAACTAGCAATGAATTATCAGCAAAATTCGATAGAGATCGATACAAAGTGCAATCAATTATTAAAGGTAAAATTGATACTCCAAAACAATTCATCAGAGAAATTCATATGGAAAATATTACGAAAGATATTCATATGGGGAAAACTTACCAGCGAAATTCAAGTAGAATCTTACAAGAGTGCGAAGAATGAAAGAAGGATTTAGGGTTGCTGAATGTTGAGGAATCGGAGAGATGAAGAGTGCGTGGGAGACTGGGGAGGTTAGAGACAGTAATGGAGATTTAGGGGTTTCATTTTCTTTCATTGAGGAGGTTAGAGGAAGTAAACGATTCCGAATTTTCGAGGGAATCCAAAAGAGAAAAAATTCACACTAGTATTCGGTTTCTGAAAGTAAGATTCTTAAAATAATAATAAAAATGATAATTTTATATGATAATCGAAAATATTTTTAAAATATTATATTATCTAAGAAACCATATATTTTAGGTATGAGGTTTCTTATATTTTTTCTAAGAAACCACACTTCTAAGATAATTTGTTTCTTTATTAAGAACCCTAATAAGTGACTTATACGGTGCCCTAACAATGGTTCCTTAGCCCATTTTTGTAGTAGTGTCCCCCACGAGAAGTTAAAAGTGTTGGTGGTATTGATAGGCGTATTTTCCGTCGTTGATAGAAAACAACCTAATCAAACAAAATTTATAAAACACCTAAACTACCGGCTATATTGACTATAGCGGCAAGCGTAGGGATCGTCCCAGAAATGGATATGTTTGACTATTCAATCTATGCGTTCACAAGCTAGTTCGGATGGAATTTGAGTTTTGAATTCTAATCTAATGAAAGCTAGAAATGCAAACAAATAAAGAAACTCTAGAGATTTCGGGAATCGGCTATGGAAATCGAATCAAAGGAAGCACAAGGTCCAAACATTCATGAATATGCAACGACATAGCAAATAGGGGAATGAAAACTAATGACGAACCCGCCACCTCTCGGATAGGGAACGCTAAGCGTCTAACCCACGGAAGAGCTTTCGCCTAATCCTAGATTAAACTAACTAGCATATAATAGGAACTATCATTCACTTGCACAAATTAGGCTCACAATGTCTTGCCAAACCTAATCATACATTCCAATCTAATCCAATCGAATAGCATTCGCGACTACTACTCAACTAGTCATGGAAATCCTATCACTAAATCACATTTAATCACAACATCAATCATGAATTTCCCAAAACTTCTCCAAATTCAATCCCAAAGCTTCATCCCTAACCTCTAGACTAAACTACTCAATTAGCATGATTAACATCAACATTAAACTAACATCAATCCTAATCATGAATCTAGTAGCAACAATGAAGCTAATTGAATCAAGAAAATTCAGAAAATTCAAACCACAAAATTTGGGGAAAAAAATCAAGAACATTCAAAATGAGAAACTAATTCTAGAATTCAAGAATGAAATCAAAGCATAACGAAATTAACAAAGAAATTAAAGAATTAAAGAACAAAATCAAAAGAAGAATTAGAAAAGTAAGAATTATACCAAAATTGGGGGGAAAACCTTGAAGAACAAATTCTGAAATTGAAGAACAATGGCTACGAATTTGATGAACTAAAACTGAAATCTAGTGTTTGATTTTATGAAATTGAAACCTAAAATCTAATCTAACAATACTCTAATCTAAGCTACGCTAATCTTCGCTGCTGCCTTGCTACGCTACTCTAATTCTCGCTCTAATTCTCTACCCTAATCTAATCGTTGCCCTTTTATACTGCTGACTGCGTGCCTGCTGCGTGCTACCTGTGCGAACGCACATCTGGGTGTGCGCGATCGCACCACAAAGGCTGAGTTCCTGCCTTGATTTTGGCAATTCGTGTGCTCGCACTAAACTTTAGTGAGGTCGCACAGAAGCAGCTCGATCGCACAGCTGCTGTAAATGTGCTCGTGTGTGGCTGTTATTCTTCTCTATTGTTGCTGTTATCATAGAGCTACAAGGCTGCTCTCAAGGCAATGCAAAGGAGCTCGTTGGTGAGCTTAAAGAGCTGCTGTAAAGCACGACTTTGGCTGCTAAGTTGTTGTTGTTCTTATTGCTGCGTGTTCTGCCTGGGCTGTTGCTGTTCGAGCTGTAGCTGCTGTACTGCACTTGCTGCAAGGTTGCTGGTTGTGTAGCTGTTATAAGGTACTCAAGTGAGCAGCAACGAAGCTCATTGGTGGGCACCAAGGGCTGCTGTAAAGGCGAGTGCACAAGGCATGCTGTGTGTGCCTTGTTGCTGCTATTCTGATCTCCCTTTGCTAAGTTGTGCTGTTCTCTCGTGCTTGGCAAACAATAGAGTCTCAGGCCCCTTTTGTTGCTACTGGTCTGCACACACACACAAGAGTAAAAGTGCCGTAAAGCATTATTAAATCGTAGAGCATTTTATTAAAAATCGAAAACATTATTATTGATTCGTTTAACATTTTTACAAATCGTAAAACATATAACTTGTCGACAAGCATAATGACACATTATTGACACGTTAATGCTCAAAATGACTCTTACGCAATGAGAATGCGCACAAAAGGCATATTTAGAGCAAAAACGACTAAAATATGCGCAAGACGAGAAAATGTTACGATTAATGCAAAAGTGCAACAAACGAACGAAAAACGATAAAACTAAGAGAAAATAATAATAAAAAGCCAATAAAATGAACTAAAATCCTAAGCTAAGAGCGACATAAATGTCGCTCATCAAACTCCCCCAAGCTAACCCTTTGCTTGTCCTCAAGCAAAGTTAGAATGAGAAACGGGGAGGAGAATGAGCTTATTTATTAAAAATCAAAATTACGAAAACAAGAATGCACACTAACTCACTTTTGTAGGAATCACGGTTGAATTTAAGCGCATGCAACAAGTTCTTTGAACCCCACAATCGCTCATGAAGGCGAGTGGGATCTCGCAAGGGTTTCCAAAGAGAAACACCCATAACTCTTCCAAAAATTTGAATCAAGGCAAGAACTAAAAATAAAAAAAAAACAAGAAAAGAAAGAAAGAAAATAAAAGAAAAAGAAAAAGAAAAGAAAGGAAAAGAAAATGAAAAACGAAAAACGAAAATACAAAACTCAAGATAAGGGCCTTTATTATGGAACAAGCACAAAAGAATCCTAATATTACTAACTAAATAGACGAATGCATGCTAACCAATGTCCTAGATCGAGTGAAAGATTCAAATGCCAAGCAAAGTGAACTAAGGGTAAGCACTAATCAATTCCCCTACAACCGAGCATACTACGTCAAATCTCTAGATCCTATCCACCCTTGAGAATAGCGTCTCGAGACACCGCGAAGGCGCCGGAAAACAAGATTAGGCTACCCGACATCTTAGCATGACAATCCCATTCCCTAAACTTGACCAAATCCTCCCTCCACCGACAATGACTCAACTCAAAAGGGTCAAGAGAATTTTTAGGGTGAAACGTAGGCTAGGGGTAAGGTATGGAACAAATTTGGTAATTGGTGCTTATACCTAAAGTGAAGCGCAATGATAGAACTCAACTCAAGCAAATCGAACCAAAAACAAACTCATACCACTTATTTGGGGTGCCCCCAAGATTATTCAACAACTATTCTAAACTACAACTCTTTTTGCACTTTTCTTGATTTGATTTTCTCTTTTTTTTTGTGTTTCAATTGAAACTTTTCTCATGCCTTGTTTTTCTCTATTTTTGGCTTTTTCAAAACTTTTGTTTTTGCTTATTTATTCACTATATACAACATACTTCCCAAACTTTTCCATTCATACCAATCAACATTCATTCCTCAACTTTGCATATTCAATCAAAACCAACAAGCATCATAACTCAAAGCTTCACTATCACTTCTAAGGGTGAAAACAAAACAAAGGCCATTAGGCTTGTAATGTGCTCATAAGAAATGAAGGGTCAAGGCTCAAATGGCTAGCAAAGGGGGCAAATGAAAACAAAAACATATGAGAAAAATAGAAAATAAAGTCCTAAACTAAAAAGAAAAATAGTCACCGAAAGAAATGCCTCTATCGTCCCCTAAAGTAGTTCGGTCGCGGTCTCGGGAAGGAAATAGTCAAATTCGGGGAATAAGAAATTCAATGCTAAGGATCCATGCCACTCAATATATGTATATGTGTTTGGGCTAATTTGAACATGAACCTCACATGGGAGCAAATACCACTCTCTCCGGTTTCAAGTCACTAGAGAGATCGACACCATCTTACCACAAGCCAAGGGTTCAAGACGCATGCTACCCAAAGTTCTAACCAACTTCCTTGACACCAAATCCTAGATTCGACCCAAGACATTGAAAACTGTGCAACCATCTACCAAAGGAATAAAAGCATTCTAGTCTACAAGTTCCAATTTTATTTGCCCAAATCAAGAATAATGCCTAAAAAGCTAGAAAAGACTTTCCTTGACAAAGATCGAAAAGGAAAAAGAAAGAAAAAGAATGAAAAAGGAAAACAAGAAAAAGAAAGAAAGAAAAATAAAGAAAATATTCACAAAATCAATGAAACTAATCAAGAAATATGCACAAAATCCAAAATATTCACAAAATCAAGCAATCCATCACATGGAGATCAAAGTAGCAACAATAGAATCTCCCCCCAAGCTCGAATCAGGCCATGTCCTAAAGGCCTAAAACGAAACTAGGAGGGGAACAACTACCCATCCAACCAATGCCCCGCAATAAAGATGCCCAACTCAAAGAATGCATGTGAGTTAGAAGGCTATTATCGGTGATGACGTGGGAGCAAGTCCCGCAAAGAACCGTAATAACGAACGAACTCACCAAGAAGATTAGCCGGACATGGCAAAGATGGATGCAAAGATTTCCACATCAAGATAGCTTGAGGCACAAAAACTTCAAAAATCAAGAAAAATTAGTATACATGGGCCAAATGGCCAACACCCACGGGTTGCCTCCCGAGAAGCGCTCTTTTTACGTCATTAGCTTGACGCTTCTTACCTCTAGTAAGTACCCCGACAAAGATCGCAATAGTTTGTCATATACAATGGCAAACATATCAAAGTGTAACAAGTAGGCAAGAGTCAAATGAGATGCAAGCACAAAGTAATATGCAACTCTGTGCCTATGGGGTGTGGGGTGCCAAGAGTAAGAAAAAACAAAAGGAAAAGTAAAAGAAATACTCCCTTCTTCATGCTCCTTTGAGTAAGGAGAATCATTAGGATCAATGGAGGAAAAAGAATCCTCAAGCGGCGGGAGTTTGGACAAAACGGGAAAAGAAATAGGAAATGAAGGATAAATGTTGAGTTTTCTCTTTCGGAATGGGGAATGAGGGAAGGGAGTGGGAACAAGAGTTTCACAAACAACTTCACTCACATCATATAAAGCACAAGAAATCTCAACATAAGATCCTTCATTCACTTTAAAATATTTTTGGTTGGCACATTCACTCTTTTCCTCAATTTGAATCGACTTAAGCACTTCAAGGCAAAATGGAGCAAATAGATTTTCATCACCATCATCGATGCACTCACTCAAAGAGGAACGAGTAGGAACAAACTCTCCAATACTCAACTCCTCAATGTCATGCATCATAGGTGGCAATGTAGCCTCAAACTCTTCTCTTATCCATGATACTTCCTTAATAGACTCTTGCAATAGGTTAGAAATTCCCAAAAAGCCTTTTACAACTCGTTGGGACATGTCCTCAAATAAATTCAAACAAGAATCTATTCTTTGCTCTTCTTGAATTTCAAGATACTTCATGAAAAGTAGCATCTCACGCAATGGTTGGGTAGATTCAACTTTCAAAGAGCTTAAGAATTTATCATGGAAATAGAGAAGATCATCAAGCGAAATCGATTCGTCATCTTGAGAAACCAAATAATTTGCCATTTTTTTCGGTTTTCAAAGAAAAAGAAAAAGAAAAATGAACTAGAATAGCGAACTAGAATGAAGAATCAAACAATGATGCCATTCCCCGGCAACGGCGCCATTTTGATAGGCGTATTTTCCGTCGTTGATAGAAAACAACCTAATCAAACAAAATTTATAAAACACCTAAACTACCGGCTATATTGACTATAGCATCAAGCGTAGGGATCGTCCCATAGAAATGGATATGTTTGACTATTCAATCTATGCGTTCACAAGCTAGTTCGGATGGAATTTGAGTTTTGAATTCTAATCTAATGAAAGCTAGAAATGCAAACAAATAAAGAAACTCTAGAGATTTCGGGAATCGGCTATGGAAATCGAATCAAAGGAAGCACAAGGTCCAAACATTCATGAATATGCAACGACATAGCAAATAGGGGAATGAAAACTAATGACGAACCCGCCACCTCTCGGATAGGGAACGCTAAGCGTCTAACCCACGGAAGAGCTTTCGCCTAATCCTAGATTAAACTAACTAGCATATAATAGGAACTATCATTCACTTGCACAAATTAGGCTCACAATGTCTTGCCAAACCTAATCATACATTCCAATCTAATCCAATCGAATAGCATTCGCGACTACTACTCAACTAGTCATGGAAATCCTATCACTAAATCACATTTAATCACAACATCAATCATGAATTTCCCAAAACTTCTCCAAATTCAATCCCAAAGCTTCATCCCTAACCTCTAGACTAAACTACTCAATTAGCATGATTAACATCAACATTAAACTAACATCAATCCTAATCATGAATCTAGTAGCAACAATGAAGCTAATTGAATCAAGAAAATTCAGAAAATTCAAACCACAAAAATTGGGGAAAAAAATCAAGAACATTCAAAATGAGAAACTAATTCTAGAATTCAAGCATGAAATCAAAGCATAACGAAATTAACAAAGAAATTAAAGAATTAAAGAACAAAATCAAAAGAAGAATTAGAAAAGTAAGAATTATACCAAAATTGGGGGAAAAACCTTGAAGAACAAATTCTGAAATTGAAGAACAATGGCTACGAATTTGATGAACTAAAACTGAAATCTAGTGTTTGATTTTTTGAAATTGATACCTAAAATCTAATCTAACACTACTCTAATCTAAGCTACGCTAATCTTCTCTGCTGCCTTGCTACGCTACTCTAATTCTCGCTCTAATTCTCTACCCTTTGCGCTAATCTAATCGCTGCCCTTTTATACTGCTGACTGCGTGTCTGCTGTGTGCTACCTGTGCGAACGCACATCTGGGTGTGTGCGATCGCACCAACATAGGCCGCGTTCCTGCCTTGATTTTGGCAATTCGTGTGCTCGCACTAAACTTTAGTGAGGTCGCACAGAAGCAGCTCGATCGCACAACTGCTGTAAATGTGCTCGTGTGTGGCTGTTATTCTTCTCTATTGTTGCTGTTATCATGGAGCTACAAGGCTGCTCTCAAGGCAATGCAAAGGAGCTCGTTGGTGAGCTTAAAGAGCTGCTGTAAAGCACGACTTTGGCTGCTAAGTTGTTGCTGTTCTGATTGCTGCGTGTTCTGCCTGGGCTGTTGCTGTTCGAGCTGTAGCTGCTGTACTGCACTTGCTGCAAGGTTGCTGGTTGTGTAGCTGTTATAAGGTACTCAAGTGAGCAGCAACGAAGCTCATTGGTGGGCACCAAGGGCTGCTGTAAAGGCGAGTGCACAAGGCATGTTGTGTGTGCCTTGTTGCTACTATTCTGATCTACCTTTGCTAGGCTGTGCTGTTCTCTCGTGCTTGGCAAACAATAGAGTCTCAGGCCCCTTTTGTTGTTGCTGGTGTGCACACACACACAAGAGTAAAAGTGCCATAAAGCATTATTAAATCGTAGAGCATTTTATTAAAAATCGAAAACATTATTATTGATTCGTTTAACATTTTTACAAATCGTAAAACATATAACTCGTCGACAAGCATAATGACACATTATTAACACGTTAATGCTCAAAATGACTCTTACGCAATGAGAATGCGCACATAAGGCATATTTAGAGCAAAAACGACTAAAATATGCGCAAGACGAGAAAATGTTACGTTTAATGCAAAAGTGCAACAAACGAACTAAAAACGATAAAACTAAGAGAAAATAATAATAAAAAGCCAATAAAATGAACTAAAATCCTAAGCTAAGAGCGACATAAATGTCGCTCATCAGGTATCTCACCATCACTCTAGAAGCATGCTCAAGAACCTCTTAGACGCGTTGGGGCCCACAACCTCCCTAAAAACGCACACCGTCGGATACAAGGGGATGCCTCCACCACAGCACGGGTCCGCCCATCTAGTTTCCCGAAACATTCCACAAAGACCGACCCACCATAAGGTCGACAAGATGTATCCAACTCGGCCCTACCGGCACAAAACCGGGACAATACGTGATGCCCCAAGTCATTGTGAAGGTCGACCCCGTCGTACTCAAGCGGGCCCTCCCTAGGTGGCTCCTCTTCAGGGTCAAGGCCCTCTCTGGACTCCAACGGAGGAGACGAAAAGTCGTTCCCCATCCTCCAACAGGCCCGAGCGGCCAATAAGTATACTCTTGCCTCATCGGACGAGAAAGGATCACTCGTGGATGCATCATGTAATCCGAAGCCTCCCCCTCAGTGGAGGACGAACTGTCACCTGATATACTATATTTCGCAAAGAAAATACGAAAAGTAACATAAGGCATCACACCTTGAGCCCAGTAACGTAAGTAGATACATTCTGAAAATACCAACATTGACAAACTAGTGGAAGCATACAATTTTTTTCCCTAAGTATAAGCATGTTACTAAGTTCATAATTAGAAATAAAGTTCAATCATGCAAAGTTGACAACGAGCTACACCGAACACCAAAATCAAGTATTTTCTATCATCCATAGGCTATGTAAACAACAAGCCATGCACCAAGAACACCTACATTGTGTCCCCAATACCAATTCCTAGGCACACTTGGGGGCTAATTTTGAACAAGTTAAAAATTTCCCAAAATCAACATACTTGCAGAAATTAACATGCCTAGGCACTCATACATGTTATAAACATCACATACAAGCAAACAATTGCATGGAAATTGGGGCAAGAATAAAAAACCCCAATTTAATTTGGGCATGAAATGTCATACGAATATCTACTCAAAATTAATCCAAAACTCAAGTTAAAATCGACATTACTTACATATACGTGATCTAGATTGACTTGGGAACAATTTTGGTGAAGAAATCGTGCAAAATCGAGCAAAAATGATGAAGAACGATTGAGAGAGAACTCAAAAAATCGCACAAGCAGCAACAGAATTGGCGAACAGTAGTGCGCTGTTCGAATTTAAAGAAGATGTGCGCTAGAATTTTCCAGCGCTTAAAACCAAGCGCTGGAATGCACGTGCTGGAATTTTCCAACGCACAATTGTTCCATTTCTGACAAAATATCGGGCCACTTCGCCCCATTTCTTGCCAAATAATCGCTTAATTTTGTTATGTTTTTCTTCCCGCGGAAAAGTAACGGTATTTCTAAATATTTATTATTATAATAGTAAATTATTCTGGTGGCCACTAACAGGCAACTATATTCCGGGAATCACCGTAACCCATTTAGGGAACAATTCCTAAAAAAAAAAAATTCATTTTCAAAAAATCTGTATTCTGAAAATTTTCGTATTCTGAAAAATTCTATATTCTGAAACATTCCGTTCTCCTTATTCCTTATTCCGTATTCCTTATTCCGCCGTTAATAAAAATGTCAATATTCCATATATCGTATTCCGTATTCCGCCATTCCGTATTTTGTACCGAGGTTTATTTATTCCTCGTTAATAAAGATGTCAATATTCCGTATTCCGCCATTCCGTATTTTGTTCCGAGGTTTATTCATTCCTCGTTGATAAAAATGTGAAAATATCGTATTCTGTATTCTGCATTCTGTATTCTGTATTCCGTATTCTGTGATCCGTATTCCGTATCCCATATTCTGTATTCCGTATTCTGTGATCTGTATTCCCTTATCATTTCATATTCCATATCCGGTTATCATCATGTATTATGTCATCATTATCAAAATCAAGTTATGTGTCTGTTTTCGAAAAATTATGTTCCGCCATTTAAACGTCTTCAATGACTTTGTGAGAAGTCGGTTCAAGTCAATGCATTCCCGATGACTCGTGAAGGAACTAGCTATTGGCTGTAATACCTCGTATTTTTATAATATTTATAAATATATTTTATTATATTTATAAAGCATTTTACGATTTATTATCGTTTTAATAATATTTAAATGCATTTTATTTAATGTATTTTAATTAATTAGAATATTTATTATTTTAATTAATTACGAAACGAATTTAATTCTTGAGTCGGGAAATTAAATGAGTTGCAAATGATTTTTAAAGGCTTTGGGTTTTAAATGAAAAGTCCAATTCGTTTTATTAAACGAGCCCAATCAAAAGTATTTATTTCAAGTCCTAAGCTAGCCCAATCATTTAATTCCCTAAGCCCAATTCTAATTTCCTAAGCCTAGCCCATTAACAATAAGGAGCCTATAAATAGGACTCCCCATCATTAAATGAACCCCTAAAATCTCATAAACCCTCCCTTTGATTTCTTGCACCTCACTCCTCTCCTCTCTTTGCCCGGCTCACACACGACCGCCCAGCATTCGGGTGCTCCTGACGTGTGCTCGCCGTCGCCTTCCCTCGTGCCCTCGCGCCCTCGCGCGCTGTGTGCCTTGCTGCCCCCCCTTGCTCGCTGCTGCTCGTGCTCCTCGCACGGTACAGCCCTTCGTCCCCCTTGTCCCTTCCTTGCGCCGAGTGTGTGTGTGTGTCATGTGGTTGAAGGAAATAATGCCCTTGGTCCAAGTATGCATTCTATGTTAAGTCTAATAAATGCGGTTCAGTATTAATTAACAAGTTAATAATTCAGTGAGATCAAGTGAGCTGAATGCCTAGCTAGAGGCCGCTTCAGTTCAAGTGGAATTAATGATACTAATCCACAGCTTACTCTTGACTGAACCCGTAGGGTCACACAAATAGTACGTAAACGGATCAAGTATTTAATAGCATTAAATACTCCATCTATGAATATTCGGAACCGACGGATCTTGGTTTCAGTGGGAGCTAAGATCGTCACAGGCAAGGAATGAATACTCCGGAAACGATGATATTGCCGGAAACGGAAATATGGATCGTATCGGAAATATAAATATTATCCAAGTCGTAGATGTTGCCGGAAACGGAAACATGGTACGTGTCGGAAAATATTATCGGAAATGGAAATATTGCCAGAATCGGAAATATTGCCGGAAACGGAAATATTGTCAGAATCGGAAATATTACCGGAATCGGAAAATAATTCCGGAAACGGAAATATTAAATATTTGTTCGAAACGGAAATCAATTCCGGAATCGGAAATATTGAATATTGTTCGTATCGGAAATGAATTCCGGAATCGGAAAATTTAATCGGAAGCGCATCGTACGAATAAGCATCGGACGAGGCCTGTCGGACGAGGCCCAGCACGAAGCCAGGCCATCGCCCAGTAAGCCAAGCGCGCCGCACAAACAGCCACGCCAGGCCCAGCGCAAGGCCAGGCCCAGCAGGCTGCGCGCAGCGCGCAGCGCGCACAGCGCGCACAGCACGCGCAGCGAACAGCGCGCGGGCGCTGAGTGGGCTGCTGCTCGCGCGCACGCATGGGGCCCATCGTGGCTGCCGTGCGTGTGTGTGCAAGTGTTTGTGTTCGTGCACGTTTCCTAAAACATGCAGAGTTCGATTAATGATTAAATTCCTAATTCTATTTGATAAATTAATTAAATTAGAGTTCTTATAGGATTCTAGGTTTAATTAATTTGTATCTGAATAGGATTTCGATTCCCTTTCCATACCGCTATAAATATGAGGCTAGGGCTCACAATTTATAACACAAGTTTAAAAGTATTCAAAGTGAGTTTTTGAGAGAAAAATTCAGTCACACATTTGCCTATAAAGTGCCGAAAATAATAGTACCTTAAGGGCGATTCTAGTTGGTCAATCTTAAGGCGGATCCGGACGTGCTGTGGACTATCTACGGAGGGACGACACTTGGAGTCCTAAAGACTTGTTCTTGTTCGGTTCGGGCGCAGCTAGGGAAGGCACGCAACAAAGAGTATGCATCTAATCTATGCTAAATGATTATGTGTAAATAATATGTTTTCCTGGGTTTATGGTTTTTCCGCATGATTTATGAGTTGTCATATGTATCATAACCTAACAGTGGTATCACGAGCCCCTTATTATTTTCATAATCTAAATTGCATGAACATGGTTAAATATTACAAATTTGCAAGAATTAAAAGGGGTGATTAATTTTCGTAATTGTTAATTAATTGCAAATTGCGTTTATTTAATTATACGTACGCAGTTTTTCGGCAGTTTCTTCGTTACTCATCCGAATTGAGTGATTTTTGTGTCAATTCCGCATGTAAAAGGCATTCTAAAATTTTGACAAAAATAGTTTTTTTCTGCCGAACCCAGAATTCTCAAATTCGAAGCCTAACTATGACTTTTCGAAGGTTTTAGTTTTTCGAATGCAAAATTTCGTAAATTTAAGATGTTAAATTAAATATTTGCGATTCTTGTTGATAAATCTTGAATTTTGATTGACCTACTGCATATGTTTAACAAGTTTGAATGCCTAGTCTTGTTAATTATGCAATCTAATTTGTAATTATGATTAATTTGTTGAAAATTAGAATAATTTAGAATTAATTTGATTTTCATAATTAATTGTAATTTAATTAGAAACCTATGATTAAAAACCACCATAAAAATTGTAAATTTACGATAAATTTTAATTTTTATGACCTAGACTTGAATCCATAACAATCGGAAATCAATTGGATAATAAATTTTCGATTTTTCGCCCTAAAATTATGAAATTAATATTATTTATTAATTTGTCATTAATTTTAAATATAAATTTTAAATTTTTATGCGATTCGTTCATATAACTTGCACGCACGAGGCAATGGACGCTTCGTGTTACCCTTAAGGGGTGTTGTATAATGCGGGCATGCGACGACGAGCAAGGGAGCTCGTCGCCCGTGCGGCACGAATGCAATGAGCAAGGGCGTAGTGCACGAGCACAAGGCAGCAGACCTGCCTTGTGTCGTGTGCCACGACCAATGGACGAATGGGCATGGGCGTAGGGCGAGCCAAGGCAGTCGCGTGTGGGCAGCAAGCGAGCTGCGCCACAACGCGCGCTGCGTCGCACAAGAGCGCGCAGCCTCGCGCGCAGCGAGCGCAAGCTCGCGTGCCACGAGCGCTGCGCCTAGCATTGCTCGCGCGCACAGCGAGCGATGTCGCCCGCCCAGCGAGCGATGGCTCGCGCGCCCAGCGAGCGATGTCGCGCGCCCAGCGAGCGATGTCGCGCGCGCACTGCGAGCGATAGCCCGCGTGCGATGAGCGCTGGCGCGCGCAGCGAGCACCAATGCGTGCGGAGGCTTGCGATAGGGATGCAGCAGCTATGCGACGAGCGCATGGGCTGCGCGCACATGGCCAGCAATGGCTGTGTGCGTGCGGCCCATGGGCGTGCAACGCGTAGGGTGTTTGCGTTACGATTAGATCGTTCTGAATGTTTAATTTGAAAATTTCAGTTCACGTAATTTTAATTAATTTTAAAATTAATAATTTAAATTATTTTCTTGGATTTTAATTTTGAATATTATAATTATAATAAATGTTATTTATTCTAATTATTTTACTAAAATTAAAATCATGAATTAATTTAAATGCGACTGAAATTAAATTAAACTTTTTGGATTCAATTATAAATTTATATGAGCTTTAAATTTTAATTAAATTTGTATGTTTCCGGTTAGACTAGAAATACATTTTTACGTTTAAAATTGGTAAAGCATATGAATTTATTGGTTTAAGTGGGAGCGTTTTTTTTTAGTCATAAACTCTTGATTAGGTCTACAAATCCTTAAGGTTAAAACAACTTGATTAGAATTAATAAGGACTGAATAATTGGTAGATTATTGGTGCCCTTGATTAATTGCTGCAAATGTTTACGTGATGCATAATGTGTTTTACTAACCAGCTATGTGGGCCATTCATGATAATGAATGGGTGAATGGTATATATTGTATATGTACTGTTTTGCAGGTTATGAAGTGACTAGTATGGCCCAAATAGGATAGAAAATATGGTCTGCGTACCATTAATTTGAATGTAATTGGTCTAAAGTACCAAAGTTATTTTTCAATTCAAATATGGTCTGCGAACCATCAAATAGTTGTAATTAGTTATAGCTTATCCTATTTGAAGAAAATGGTGCCTCCCACGGAGATTTTCAAGACGGACTTTGAAGTCAAAGCTTCAAGATGAAGTCGGGCCATACTAGATCACAAATATCTTATGCATGTTTTAAGTTATTTATTGTTTTAAATATGTCTTAAAATGCATGAGATCAAAAGCTTGATTATGTTGCATGATTAAGGATTTTAGTTCACTTAAAATCTAACCAACATAGTAAGAGCCTTAAGTTCCAAACTTAAAAAAATTGAGTTAAAAGGTGCCATGCCAAAATATACACTTGCTTGGATATCCTTTACATCAATCTAGTAATAGTTTTCGCTCAGCGAGGTGTTACTTATTGGTCCTAAAGGGGCAAGGTACACAAATAATTGTGAGTACATGTTAGTTTTGGTGAAACTCAACGATATAAGTAAGGAGTCCTTTTATGTCGTGGCAAATTCGATAGGTTTACCTAATAAGTTCTTAGACGTACCTATCAACCAAAAATAGTTTCTAGACTATTAGCAAAAGGCTTTTGCTTACCTAAGATGTTCTAGGATTAAGTCGACAAACTGTGCTTAGTTCTTCAATGATTTTAGGATCTTGGAATCATTTTATTCACACCTGCCGGAACACATAATTTGAATAAAATGCTTAATGAACATTGAATTATGCATGTATGCTAGAATTTAAGTTTATTAAGAGAAACTGTGAATGGTTATTTATTTGTTTATTCTTTTCAATTGTAGTTTTAATATGGCAAACAACAATCAAAACATCATCATGGGTTCTGAGCTTATGGTCAAGCTGAACCTGACAAATTTTCTTGAATGGGAAGCTAAGCTAGTTGAAATAGTCAAACTCAATGGACTTGAGTATGTACTGTCACATCCCATGCCAAGCTACTATGCCAGAGACATGACCCCTGAGAGATTTTACGCCTGGGATGCGGATCTCAAAAAGGTTATGAGTCTCATGCTGAACAATATCCCTGATGATTGGGCTAGAAGGTTTGTAGCCTATGAACCTTTTACGCTCATCAAGAATCTGAGGGATATCTGTCGTGGAAGTACGGAGGACAGGGACCTGAACGTCCATGAGTTGATTGAATCAATGTCTGGTCTAAAGGTTAGTTCTCCCAACAGGTGTTATAGGATGGAGGTCCAAGAAACACATGTTCAGCTCCTTCGCACTAAACAAAGGGTAGGCGTCCCACTGAGGTTCCATGTGGATCTTATGTGTTCATATTTTGATCGCCTAAGTCTACTAGGAACACCAATAAGCGAAAGGATGGCAGTCTCTGTCTTGCTCAATTCACTACACAGTGGGTTTGGTCGCTTCAAGCAACTATACCTAAGTGAACCAAGAGAAGAAACAGTTGCAGAATTTATTCACCTTGTCAGAAAGGCTGAAATAGTACTGGACTGTGAAGCCAAAGATTTACTCAAGGCTAGAAAGAGACCATTCAAGAAAGGTGGAAAGTCCAAGGGCAATGCTAAATCAAAGCAGGACAAGTCCACATCAAGCTGTCTTTATTGTGATGGAATAGGCCATTACAAAAGAGAATGTCCAAAGCTAAAGGAAGATCAGAAGAACGGAACAGTCGTTCCATCTTCAGGTATTTTCGTTATAGACTGTATACTTGCTAATTCAACTTCTTGGGTATTAGATACAGGTTGTGGCTCACACTTATGTTCCAATCCACAGGGACTAAGAAGAAGTAGAAAGTTAAGCAAGGGTGAAGTCGACCTACGAGTGGGAAATGGAGCACGGATTGCTGCATTAGCTGTAGGAACTTACTATTTGTCGTTGCCCTCCGGGCTAGTTTTGGAACTGGAAGAATGTTTCCATGTTCCAAGTCTTACTAAAAACATCATTTCAGTTTCTTGCTTAGATGCTAAGGGATTTTCCTTTATAATAAAAGACAATAGTTGTTCGTTTTATTTTAAAGAGATGTTTTATGGATCTGCTAGATTAGTCAATGGACTTTATTTATTAGATCACGACAAACAAGTATATAACATAAATACCAAAAAGGCCAAAAAGGATGATTCAGATCTCACCTATCTGTGGCATTGTCGATTAGGCCATATAAACTTGAAACGCTTAGAAAGACTTCAAAGAGAAGGAATTCTAGAACCATTTGACTTAGAGGATTATGGTAAATGCGAATCATGTTTACTTGGCAAAATGACGAAGCAACCTTTCTCTAAAGTTGGAGAAAGAGCAAATGAACCATTGGGTTTAATCCATACAGATGTATGTGGACCAATGAGTACAAATGCTAGAGGTGGTTTCAGCTACTTTATCACTTTCACTGATGACTTCAGTAGGTATGGTTATGTCTACCTAATGAAGCATAAGTCTGAATCCTTTGACAAATTCAAGGAATTTCAGAGTGAAGTAGAGAATCAATTAGGCAAGAAGATTAAGGCACTGCGGTCTGATAGAGGCGGTGAATATCTGAGCTATGAATTTGATGACCATCTGAAAGAATGTGGAATTCTATCAGAATTGACTCCTCCTGGAACACCACAATGGAACGGTGTGTCAGAACGGAGGAACAGAACCTTGCTAGACATGGTCAGGTCAATGATGGGTCAGGCCGAACTTCCATTAGAATTTTGGGGACATGCACTAAATACAGCTGCACTCACTATAAATAGAGCTCCGTCTAAAGCTGTCGAAAAGACTCCATACGAATTATGGTTTGGAAAGCCTCTAAATGTGTCTTTTCTTAAGATTTGGGGATGTGAAGTATACGTCAAACGATTAATTTCAGACAAACTTCATCCAAAATCTGACAAATGTATCCTTGTGGGCTATCCAAAGGAAACAAAGGGGTATTACTTCTACAATACATCTGAGAACAAAGTGTTTGTTGCTCGAGATGGTGTCTTTTTGGAGAAGGATCACATTTCCAAAATGACAAGTGGGAGAAAAGTAGACCTCGAAGAAATTCGAGTCGAACAACAAACTCTAGAGAATGCTCAAGATGACATTCAGGATGAAACTCAGAGATCTTTAGAAGAATCTGGTGAGAATCATGGTCAATCTAGAAATGTTACCCCGCGTAGATCGCAAAGATATAGATCTCAACCGGAAAGGTACTTAGGTATTTTGACGAACGAGAGCTATGACGTTCTATTACTTGAAAGTGATGAACCTGCGACTTACAAGCAAGCTATGACGAGCCCTAGCTCCAAGCAATGGCAAGAAGCCATGCAATCTGAATTAGACTCCATGTCTGAAAACCAAGTATGGGATTTGGTCGATTTGCCAGATGGCTACCAAGCCATTGGAAGCAAATGGGTTTTCAAACTGAAAAAGGACAAGGATGGGAAACTTGAAGTTTTCAAAGCTAGATTGGTTGCAAAAGGTTACAGGCAAGTCCACGGTGTGGATTACGATGAAACCTTTTCACCAGTTGCAATGCTAAAGTCTATTCGAATAATGTTAGCAATCGCTGCATATTACGATTACGAAATATGGCAGATGGATGTCAAAACTGCTTTCTTAAACGGCGTTTTAACAGAAACTGTGTTTATGACACAGCCTGAAGGTTTTGAGGATCCAAAGAATGCTAAAAAGGTATGCAAGCTAAAGAAGTCAATCTACGGATTGAAGCAGGCATCCAGGAGCTGGAATATACGTTTTGATGAAGCAGTCAGTGACTTTGGTTTCATCAAGAACGCGGACGAATCTTGTGTATACAAGAAGGTCAGTGGGAGCAAAATTGCTTTCCTAGTATTATATGTCGACGACATATTGCTTGTCGGAAATGACATTCCTATGTTGAACTCTGTCAAGATTTGGCTTGGGAAATGTTTTTCGATGAAGGATCTAGGAGAAGCACAGTACATATTGGGCATCAAGATTTACAGAGATAGATCTAAAAAGATGATTGGACTTAGTCAAAGCACTTATATCAATAAGGTGCTTGATAGGTTCAAGATGGCGGACTCCAAGCGAGGCTACCTACCCATGTCTCATGGAATGACTCTAAGCAAGACTCAGTGCCCAAAAACACTTGATGAGCATAGACGAATGAATGGGATTCCATATGCATCATTGATTGGTTCAATAATGTATGCTATGATATGTACACGCCCGGATGTTGCGTACGCACTCAGTGCTACGAGCAGATACCAGTCAGACCCAGGAGAGGCGCATTGGACTGCTGCCAAGAACATTCCGAAGTACCTGAAAAGGCACAAAGATGACTTCCTGGTCTATGGTGGAGATGATGAATTAATTGTTAAAGGCTATACGGACGCAAGTTTCCAAACCGACAAAGATGATTTCAGATCACAGTCTGGGTTTGTCTTCTGCCTCAACGGAGGAGCAGTAAGCTGGAAAAGTGCTAAGCAAAGCACCATTGCGGATTCTACAACTGAAGCGGAGTACATTGCTGCACATGAAGCAGCAAAGGAAGCTATATGGCTAAGGAAGTTCATAGGAGAACTTGGTGTAGTCCCCTCCATTAAAGGACCAATAGCCCTGTATTGTGATAATAACGGAGCTATTGCACAGGCAAAAGAGCCTAGACACCACCAGAGAGTCAAGCATGTACTTCGTAGATTTCACCTTCTACGAGAGTTCGTTGAAAGAAAAGAAGTCGAGATAAGCAAAATTGGAACTGATGACAACATATCAGATCCATTAACTAAACCTCTGCCGCAGGCGAAGCACAACTCGCACACTGCAGCTATGGGAATCAAGCATATTGGAGAATGGCTTTGATGTCTCTGTTTAATGTTTTAAAGTTTTAGAGTTTAAATCTTTGTAAAACATTATTGGTTAATCATTCACAATAAATGAAAAGAATTCATTTTTCCATTTAATTTGTGGTTTATTAAATGATGAGTCCCTTCAATTTGACGATATATTCAAGATAGACTGTCAGGACCAGTCCTGTGACTAAGAAATGTCTATCAAGTGAACTTGAATGTCAAAGGTTGAAAATGGTCCCTAATCGGAGTTTTCTATAAAATTGGACGCATAGAAAACGTTAGACGATTAGAATGCAAGATGACTAGTAGTTCTGTTTCTTGAACTATGTGGACATGGCAATGTCATAATCATTTGCATAGATACTTACTTTGGGAAGACTAGTATCGGACGAGACCTATGAAACTTTACTGTAAGAGATGAAAGTCTGTCATAAGTAAATTTCATTAAATTATTAGACACTAAATCCTCAATACCTGAGTGATTTGAAGATTACTTGTTTGAGAACTGGTTGCTTTGACGTTGACCAACCGTCGCACCGTAAAAGGAGGCTATAAAGGCAACGCTCAGGTAATCACCTATCAAACGAAGTCTAATCTCAAGATCGCAAGATTGGGATTGTCCTCCCATAAATCGGGATGAGATGCTTAAAAGTTGTACAAGGCCACTCGGAGAGCTAGAAACTGTGAAATGCATGGCCGTGCTCGGATGAATCATAGGCTATGATTATCTGTTTATTTGATCAGTTGAACTCTGAAACCGAGGAACACCTCTGGACATAATAAGGATGACAACTCTTACCTTATGTTCAAGAGCAAGCATCGAGTGACAAAGGAATTAGGAAATGCACACTTGTCCCTAAGGACAAGTGGGAGACTGAAGGAAATAATGCCCTTGGTCCAAGTATGCATTCTATGTTAAGTCTAATAAATGCGGTTCAGTATTAATTAACAAGTTAATAATTCAGTGAGATCAAGTGAGCTGAATGCCTAGCTAGAGGCCGCTTCAGTTCAAGTGGAATTAATGATACTAATCCACAGCTTACTCTTGACTGAACCCGTAGGGTCACACAAATAGTACGTAAACGGATCAAGTATTTAATAGCATTAAATACTCCATCTATGAATATTCGGAACCGACGGATCTTGGTTTCAGTGGGAGCTAAGATCGTCACAGGCAAGGAATGAATACTCCGGAAACGATGATATTGCCGGAAACGGAAATATGGATCGTATCGGAAATATAAATATTATCCAAGTCGTAGATGTTGCCGGAAACGGAAACATGGTACGTGTCGGAAAATATTATCGGAAATGGAAATATTGCCAGAATCGGAAATATTGCCGGAAACGGAAATATTGTCAGAATCGGAAATATTACCGGAATCGGAAAATAATTCCGGAAACGGAAATATTAAATATTTGTTCGAAACGGAAATCAATTCCGGAATCGGAAATATTGAATATTGTTCGTATCGGAAATGAATTCCGGAATCGGAAAATTTAATCGGAAGCGCATCGTACGAATAAGCATCGGACGAGGCCTGCCGGACGAGGCCCAGCACGAAGCCAGGCCATCGCCCAGCAAGCCAAGCGCGCCGCACAAACAGCCACGCCAGGCCCAGCGCAAGGCCAGGCCCAGCAGGCTGCGCGCAGCGCGCAGCGCGCACAGCGCGCACAGCACGCGCAGCGAACAGCGCGCACAGCGCGCACAGCACGCGCGGCGCGCAGCGCGCGCGGGCGCTGAGTGGGCTGCTGCTCGCGCGCACGCATGGGGCCCATCGTGGCTGCCGTGCGTGTGTGTGCAAGTGTTTGTGTTCGTGCACGTTTCCTAAAACATGCAGAGTTCGGTTAATGATTAAATTCCTAATTCTATTTGATAAATTAATTAAATTAGAGTTCTTATAGGATTCTAGGTTTAATTAATTTGTATCTGAATAGGATTTCGATTCCCTTTCCATACCGCTATAAATATGAGGCTAGGGCTCACAATTTATAACACAAGTTTAAAAGTATTCAAAGTGAGTTTTTGAGAGAAAAATTCAGTCACACATTTGCCTATAAAGTGCCGAAAATAATAGTACCTTAAGGGCGATTCTAGTTGGTCAATCTTAAGGCGGATCCGGACGTGCTGTGGACTATCTACGGAGGGACGACACTTGGAGTCCTAAAGACTTGTTCTTGTTCGGTTCGGGCGCAGCTAGGGAAGGCACGCAACAAAGAGTATGCATCTAATCTATGCTAAATGATTATGTGTAAATAATATGTTTTCCTGGGTTTATGGTTTTTCCGCATGATTTATGAGTTGTCATATGTATCATAACCTAACAGTGGTGTCTTGCTGCCCTCGCACACCCACACCCTTGCCCTCTGCTGCGTCGAGTGCTGTGTGCCGTGTGGTGTGCTGCTGCTCCTCGCACACCCACACTCTCCTTCTCGTCTCTCGCGCACACGCTGCGCCCAGCCCCCGCGCGCGACCCTATTGCGTCCCCCTTCGTCGCTGCGCACACACGCACACGAGTTGTGCGTTGTGTGTGTGTGTTCGTTCTTGTTCAATTTTCGCCCAATCACATTAATTCGTGTTTGTTCCGTGCTATAGGCCGGATTGGTATAATTCTCTTCTTCCTTACCTATTCTATTTAAATTCCGTATTTTAAATTATTATATTAATATTGTTTTGAGTAATTAAAATGCTGGGAACCGGTTATGAATACCGTGGTTTGAGGATTTGTGTGTTGTGATTCATTTGGTTTGTTTTAATTATTAAAGGATGAATTTTCAGATTTGTTTATTTAATAAAGCATTGATTTTTATGATATTAAACTAGTTTTATTGGAATTTTCAAGTTAGGGTTTTAACCTAGACCTAATGAGTCAATTGATAGCATAATTAGGTGATGATTTTAATTATGATAATCAATTATATTTTCAGATTTGAATAAAGGTTTAAAGTGTCGATTTTTATTGATTTTAAAGACGGAAAAAGTATGTTTTCGTACTAGGGATTGATTTTGCAAATTGAGACGATTTTATTATTGAAAATCGATTGAATTCTAAAGTCTAAAGGAGGTTTTAATTTTTATAAAGTTGCTGAAAATTTAATGAATATGGAAGTAATTTAAGTTTCATTATTTTGATGATAGGATGTGATTTCTAGTTGAGTGCTCGTTATTGCAAAGTGGCCCCTACGCTTAGGTATTCAAGGTACGTACAAGTCTAGGGCGACCACACCTTTTTGTCAATGACATTACATGATTGTTGATGATGTGAATTACATTATGTGGAATCATGTTTATTTTGGTGAACGATCATGTGATTTGTGATGTTGGATTTATTGGATTAATTGTTGAACAAGCATGTTGAATTTATTATGAGTATGGATTTCATTGTCAATCATGTTGTTCAATATTTATGCATGTATGGTTTATTTCACATGCAAGGGATGGATTATTTATTTGTATGTTATTGTACGGGATGTCTAGCATACTTTGAGCCATTTATTTGTACCTCGTCGTACTATTTATTTTACCACATGTGAAGGGCTAGTTCACGTAAGCCACCGCACATGTAGGGTTCAGTTGGGAATATTATGTATGAAATGAATTAGGATTTGTCGTGCAAGGGCACAACCCTCATGTTAATATGCATGATGTGGAGTCTCACTTTGGTGAGGAGGAACATGGTAGTAATATCACAAGTGTCTTCCTTGGTTGATCACAAGTCTTAAAGCATTAAAATAAGATTGTTTTGGTTGTTGTTTATTAATGGTATGTATGCATGTTGTCGAGTCTTGAGTTCGCCTTTAATAAAATATTAATAAACGTAAAGTGCAACCCGAACAAGCTTCAAAACTCTTGGAACGTATATACCTTGAGTATGAACAATGGGGGGAGTCTTGCCGGAAAGCTCGTACTCCTACTAATGATACAAGACGTTGTTTCATTTATATTATGCGCAGGAATTCCGTCGGTATGGCCCGACACTCGGTATGGCCCGATTTTATTATTATTATATTTGGTGTATGGTTGGCTCCCATCACCTTTTCCCTTTGTGGATTATTCTTTTGGCCCGTTCGAAGCTTATTCTAATTAAATTGTGAGTCAAGAGTCGAGTCAAGAGTCGAGTCAAGAGTCGAGTCTTATGTCTCATGATTGTTTGTTAAGTATTATATGGCTTTTGCATGTTGATTAGTACTTAGTGAGTGATGCATGTTTTAGTTTCATTTACTCTATGCTTGTAAGTACTTAGCGTTTGCTGACTACGTGCTTTGTGTGTTTCTGGTCATGGCCTTTGCCTTAATGACCCTATGATGATCCATCATTTGCACTTGCATTGTTGGGGAGTAGATTAATATAGCAGGTTGGTAGATCAATACGATCGAAATCATGTGGCTTGGGATGATTGAGAGAGTTGCATGCTTTCGTTCTTTGAAACTATTTTATTTAATATTTTAATTACGTTTGAAATGTTTGAATTATTTATATTTTGGGTTTTGGGCCATTATGGTTCCAAATTGTAGGAGGCCTCAATATTTCATTAATTATGGTTTTAAAAGTTAGTTGACATTTAATTCCGCTGCGTAATTCTGGTAATAGCCTTAACCGTTATCACGGTGGCGGTAATACTTTAGTAATTCCTTTATTTTAAGTTGGAAAATGGTTTTATAAAAGCAAGGAATTATTAGGGTGTTACAAAGTGGTATTTGCAGAGCTCTAGTTTGAGAGCTGCTTTGCATTAATTAATAGTGCAAAGTGGTAAATCCTTAAACTACAATTGCGGAACTTTAGGATTTTCGAAAATTATTTTCCTAAAGTCAAAACGTATTATTTTGAGTACTCAATATTTTAAAGGTCAAATATTAATTATGTTGGGTCGTTTGAAAAGAGTTGAAAAGTTCGAGACTATTATTTAAATTAAGTTATTTTATTCGAAATTTTTTCGGAATTTCCGAATTAATTTTTAATTTATTCGAACTTCTTTTTTCGGATTTTTCTTTTATTAAATTTCCGAATTATTTTATTTTTATTTTTATTTTTATTCGAATTTCTTGAATTTATTTTTATTTTTATTTTAGGATTTTCTTTTAATTTAAATATCCGAAATTAATTTAATTTATTAATAATTCTTATTAATTTTCGATTTTAATTTAAATAATTTCAACAAAGTTAGGAGTTATTTCTTAATTAATTTCGAAAATTAATATTATTTTCAAGTGAGAAATGGGTAGACTAAGAAGGGCATATTAGTCTAAGAATGCATATTATGTGACAATGTGATTATTAAGTGCCATGTATATGTTCTAACCATGTTTTATCTTGCTTCATGTGATTAATTGCATCATATTTCATGATTGAGCATTTATTTGTGCATTGAAATTGTATGGCTCCACGAACTATTTATTGTATCCTTTTGGGGTTGGAATTTCTATGGAAACGCGTTAGTAAGACTTTTGAGTTGTGAATTTTCAGGAATTAAGGATGCTACCTTCTAAGTTCACCAGTCTAGGATACTAAGAGAAGATGGATAATGAGACTCCTCGCACGTATGTTCAGAAGATCGTGTTTGCTTGTGACTATTTGGCTTCGACCAAGAATATGCCCCACCTTAGGCACAAAGATATGATGGCTAGTATGATTATACATTGTTTACCCCATTAGAACCCTTACATAGACCTCAAGAATAGGTTCAGTGACATGCATTATGGTGATGGTACCCCTAATTGGTACAAATATGGGACTAGTGATGGTAGGTGGAAGTATGATTCTGAGGTTCTTGCTACTATCTTAGAGGTTGCGGAAAATAGCTATGAGGATGGAAAGTATTCTGCGGGTTTTGGTATGGGCTATGGAGGAATAGAAAGTGATGGTGAGGATGGCATGATCCATGATGAACAAGCTAGTGATGTTTAGGAGGATAGTGATGATGATGTGCTAGAGATTGAGAATCCTGACCCTATAGTTCCTGAACCAACCATTGAGATATCCAGTGGATCTGAAGATGAGCTTGAAGAGAATAATGTGGTTGATAGTGAGCCACAGCAAAATGATGAGGCTATGGATGAAGACTCGGATCCGGAAGAAGACTTGGATGATCCTAATGATCAAGACTTTACTCCAGAGCAATACAAGGAAAGAAATGATCGTCGTGATGACGTTAGTCTCTAGAGAAATGTAATCCTTAGTTTTATTTTTCGTTGATTAATAAAGTGGCAAAGCTACTATTTATGGTTTTAGTTTATTATAGTTGGAGAATAAATGTTATGGCATTAGTGGATGTAAGACTTATTCATTGGAGTTTTAATAAAAGAATAGAATTTCCTTTTTCGTTATCCTTTAAGTTTAATTCTCAATCCTAAGTTTTGTGGGTATCGCAAAGGGATTATTTGTTATTTCTTCAATGAAATTTTATGTGCAAGGTGGTTTAGTAGCAACCATCTAAATTTACTTGCATCGAATAGTGGGGTGAGAAGGCCCGAAAGTGGCGCCAACTCTTCCCCCTAGGTGGCATTTAAATGTGTTCTTGTTGTGAGTAGGTTCGTTGTCGAACCAGTGCCTTAGTGATGTCATGTCCAACCAATATTAAAGTTAGCCTTTTTATTTATTCAGGAGAAGGGATATGTCTAACCAAAAGATTTCTGAAGTGGTTAGACAACTAGCTGAGGTAGTTCGTGACCTAGCTCAAACCAGAGCAAATCCAATGCATGACCCGGCTGGGGAAATGTTTAAGAAAATAGCTCAAAGCAAGCCTCCACTCTATAGCGGAGATATTGAACCAAGTGTGTTGGAGAACTGGTTGAGAGAGTTTGATAAACTCATTGTAGTTGTGAATTGCCCCGAAAACCTTAGGGTGAATAGTGCTCTGTACTACCTGAGAGGTGAAGCCGATTTATGGTGGCAACGATGTGAAAATACCCTTCGAGCCACACCTAACTTTGGATGGGAAGCATTCAAAACTGCACTAAGGAACAAGTTTTACCCACCTTATCTGAAAAAGCAAAAGGCGCAAGAGTTCATTGAACTCAAAATGGGAGGTCTGTCTGTGACGGAATACTATTCTAAGTTTATAGAGCTGTCTAGGTTTGCACCTGAAGTGGTGGCAACGGAAGAGCTCAGGGCTCAAAGATTTGAGAATGGGTTGACCATGGACTTACAGCTGTTGTTGTCTGGAGAGACCTTTACCTCATTAGACACCCTGTACGGAAAAGCTGCTCACCTGTATGGGCTACAGCAAAGGAAGAATGGTGGTGCTGAAAAGAGAAAGGATGGTGGAAGCTCGAATCAAGGAAATAACCATCAGAATCAGGGAAATTTTAAGAAGCACAAAGGAAATGGAAATTTCCAGTTTAGGGCTAACAATGGTGGTAATCGCAACAACCAAGGTGGTGGGAATCAGTCTGGAAGGAATGGGGTACGGACCTACTAATGTAGGCGCTGTAACATGAATCACCCTGGAAAAGATTGTGATGGGAATTTGGTGACTTGTAGATTCTGTCAGAAGTTAGGCCATAGGGAGTATGAATGCTATTCTAAGAATGGGAAGCCTAATCAAGGTAACCACCAAGGCAATAACCATAATAATTAGAACCGGAATGGGGGAAATGGAGGTGGAAATCAAAGGAACTACCAAAGTGGTAACAATGGCAATAACAATGGCAATCACCAGAACCATGGAAAGCCTGGAGGGAACCAACAGCAGAATGGGAATCGAAACAGCAATGGGAACACCAATGGAGGTGGCTATAATAAAGGAGTTGCCCAAGGAAAGTTGAATGTGATATCTAGGCAAGAAGCAGAGACTTCCTCTGACGTCATAGCAGGTACTTTTTCTATTAATTCCGTTTCAGTTAAAGTTCTATTTGATTCTGGTGCGACTTATTCTTTTATATCAGTAGATGCTTTGGGGAAGTTAGGGTTGAAAGAGCCTGAATCAATTGAAGTACTTATAGTCATACCTACTGGTAGTATAGTGAAGTGTACCAAAATCCATAGAGATGTGCCTATGACCATAGCCAAGACAGTGTTCTTATCTAACCTAATCGAATTCGAGCTAGGAGAGCTAGACGTAATTCTAGGAATGGATTGGTTGGCCAAGTTCAAAGACAAAATAGATTGTGAGAAGCAGAAGGTTCACTTGAGGTCTAGCCTAGGCAAAGTAGTGTCATATCGTCGTTTTGGTAAACCTAAGAACATAGGAATCATCACGGCAATGGAACTCGTGAAGCTAGTCAGTAAAGGGAACCCAACCTTCTTATGTAATGTGAGGAACTTAGAGCATGTGATCAAGGATCTGCCTGAGGATATTGCAGTAGTCAATGAATTCCTTGATGTATTTCTATAAGAGATCCTGGGGATGCCTCCCAATCGACCTATTGACTTTACCATAGATTTAGTGCCTGGACCCGCCCCTATTTTAAAAGCACCTTATCGAATGGCTCCAACAGAAATGAATGAGTTAAAAGGCCAACTAGAGGATCTATTGGAGAAAGGTTATATTAGGCCAAGTGCATCGCCTTGGGGAGCACCAGTGTTGTTTGTGAAGAAAAAGGATGGAAGTATAAGGCTCTGTATAGACTACAGGGAGCTCAATAAGGTCACAATCAAGAACAAATATCCATTACCTAGGATAGAAGACCTATTTGACCAACTAAAAGGAGCAGGAATCTTTTCAAAGATCGATTTGCGTTCGGGTTATCATCAATTGAGAATCGCTGACCATGACATACCAAAGACTGCATTCAGAACTAGATACGGACATTATGAGTTCACTGTTATGCCTTTTGGGTTAACCTATGCCCCTGCAATATTTATGGGCTTAATGAACCGTGTATTCCATGCCTATTTGGACAAGTTTGTAGTGGTTTTCATAGATGACATCCTAGTGTATTCAAAGAGTGAAGGAGATCACGCAGAACACTTGAGATCGGTGTTGAGTACCTTGAGAGATAACCAGTTGTATGCCAAGTTCTCAAAGTGTGAGTTTTGGTTGGAAAGAGTTGCATTTTTGGGACATTTTGTGTCAAAAGAAGGAGTGGCAGTTGACCCTGCTAAGATCAAAGCTGTTAGTGAATGACCTACACCCAAGAGTGTGACTGACATTCGTAGTTTTCTGGGATTAGCTGGCTACTATAGACGCTTTGTGCAAGACTTCTCTAGGATAGCCAAGCCCATGACTACCTTGATGAAGAAGGAAATCAAGTTTGAATGGAGTGTCCAGTGTGAGGAAACATTCCAAGCCTTAAAGACGCGATTGACAACCGCGCCAGTGTTAACCTTACCAGATGAGAGTGGTGCATACGATGTGTATAGTGATGCCTCTAAGAATGGTTTAGGGTGTGTATTGATGCAAAACGGGAAAGTTATTGCGTATGCGTCAAGGCAATTGAAGCCATATGAATCCAATTACCCTACCCATGATTTAGAGCTAGCGGCTATAGTATTCGCATTGAAGATATGGAGACACTATCTGTATGGTGTAAAGTGTAGGATATTTACGGACCACAAGAGTTTGAAGTACATCTTCACACAGAAGGATTTGAATATGAGCCAACGAAGGTGGTTGGAGTTAATTAAGGACTATGATTTGGATATCCAGTACCATGAGGGAAAAGCCAATGTAGTTGCGGATGCCTTGAGTAGGAAATCAAGTCATAGTGTTAATGCGTTAGTAGTTGCTAACGAGCTGTGTAAGGACATGCAACGTTTGAACCTTGAAATAGTAAGTGGTGAAAGCCTTGTGGGAATAATGAATGCCTTAACCATCCAACCGTCAATATTTGATGAGATTAGAGAGAATCAAGCTGGTGATGTAAAGTTGGAGCGAATCAAGGAAAAGATTTCGCAGGGTAAGGAGTTAGATTTCCGAATCCATGATGATGGAAGTTTGAGGTACAAAGGCAGTTGGTGCGTGCCTCAAAAGTGTGGAGAACTGAAAGAGAGATTGAGGAAAGAAGGGCATAATACGCCATATTCTGTGCACCCAGGGGGTGACAAGTTGTATAAGGACTTGAAAAAGGTCTACTGGTGGCCAAGGATGAAGAACGGAGTGGCTGAATTTGTGGCTAGATGTTTGACTTGTCAGAAGGTTAAAATTGAGCATAGGAGACCTCAAGGGAAGGTCCAACCTTTAGAGATTCCAAGCTGGAAATGGGACTGTATTTCTATGGACTTTGTCACTTATTTACCTAAGTCAAAGACTGGGAATGATACAATTTGGGTTGTGGTAGATAGGTTGACCAAGTCAGCAGTGTTTATACCAATGAAGGAAACATGGAAAATGGAACAACTTGCTAAGGCCTACATTAAGAATGTTGTGAGGTCATGGAGTTCCTAAGGATATCGTATCAGATAGGGATTCAAGGTTTCTTTCGAATTTCTGGAAAAGTGTGCAGAAGAGTTTTGGTACAACATTGAAAATGAGTACAGCCTTCCACCCAGCCACGGATGGACAAACTGAAAGGACTATCCAAACCCTGGAGGACATGCTTCGGGCATGCGTTATTGATTTCCAAGGAAGTTGGGAAGATAACCTAGATCTGATTGAGTTTTCCTATAACAATAGCTATCATGCTAGCATTGGAATGGCACCATTTGAGGCTTTGTATGGACGAAAGTGTAGAAGTCCACTTTGTTGGAACGATATTAGTGAAACCGTAGTGTTGGGACCTCAAATGATAGAGGACACCATGAACCAAATCAGAACCATCCAATCAAAGATTCAAGCGGCGCAGGATCGTCAAAAGAGTTATGCAGACTTGAAACGTAGGGATGAAGAGTTCAACATAGGTGATAAAGTGTTGCTCAAAGTGTCACCAATGAAAGGTGTCATGAGATTTGGGAAGAAAGGGAAATTAAGCCCTAAGTACATAGGCCCATATGAGATCTTAGAAAGAATCGGAAAGGTAGCTTATAGACTAGCCTTGCCTATGGACTTGCATAGAGTGCATAATGTGTTCCACATATCTCAGTTAAGGAAATACATCTCAGATAAATCGCATGTGTTGCAACCGGAGACCATAGAATTAGACCAAAGTCTAACCTTTGAGGAAAGACTTGTCAAAATCCTTGATAGCAAAGTACGTAGTGAAGGAAATAATGCCCTTGGTCCAAGTATGCATTCTATGTTAAGTCTAATAAATGCGGTTCAGTATTAATTAACAAGTTAATAATTCAGTGAGATCAAGTGAGCTGAATGCCTAGCTAGAGGCCGCTTCAGTTCAAGTGGAATTAATGATATTAATCCACAGCTTACTCTTGACTGAACCCGTAGGGTCACACAAATAGTACGTAAACGGATCAAGTATTTAATGGCATTAAATACTCTATCTACGGATATTCGGAACCGACGGATCTTGGTTTCAGTGGGAGCTGAGATCGTCACAGGCAAGAAATGAATACTCCGGAAACGATGATATTACCGGAAACGGAAATATGGATCGTATCGGAAATATAAATATTATCCAAGTCGTAGATGTTGCCGGAAACGAAAACATGGTACGTATCGGAAAATATTATCGGAAATGGAAATATTACCAGAATCGGAAATATTGCCGGAAACGGAAATATTGTCAGAATCGGAAATATTACCGGAATCGGAAAATAATTCCGGAAACGGAAATATTAAATATTTGTTCGAAACGGAAATTAATTCCGGAATCGGAAATGTTAAATATTGTTCGTATCGGAAATGAATTCCGGAATCGGAAATTTAATCGGAAGCGTATCGTACGAATAAGCATCGGACGAGGCCTGCCGGACGAGGCCCAGCACGAAGCCAGGCCATCGCCCAGCAAGCCAAGCGCGCCGCACAAACAGCCACGCCAGGCCCAGCGCAAGGCCAGGCCCAGCAGGCCGTGGCAGCGCGCACAGCGCGCACAGCGCGCGCACCGCGCGCGGGAGCTGCGTGGGCTTGCAGCTCGCAGGCCTCGCTGCGTGGGCTGCTGCTCGTGCGCACGCATGGGCGGCCCATCGTGGCTGCCGTGTGTGCGTGTGTAAGTGTTTGTGTTCGTGCACGTTTCCTAAAACGTGCAGAGTTCGGTTAATGATTAAATTCCTAATTCTATTTGATAAATTAATTAAATTAGAGTTCTTGTAGAATTCTAGGTTTAATTAATTTGTATCTGAATAGGATTCCAATTCCCTTTCCATACCCCTATAAATATGTGGCCTGGGTTCACAATTTATAACGAGTTTTAAAAGTATTCAAAGTGAGTTTTTGAGAGAAAAATTCAGCCACACATCTTGCTCAAAAGTGCCGAAAATTCTAGTACCTTAAGGGCGATTCTAGTTGGTCAATCTTAAGGCGGATCCGGACGTGCTGTGGACTATCTACGGAGGGACGACACTTGGAGTCCTAAAGACTTGTTCTTGTTCGGTTCGGGCGCAGCTAGGGAAGGCACGCAACAAAGAGTATGCATCTAAATTATGCTATATGATTATGTGTAAATAATATGTAATCCTGGGTTAATGGTTGTTTCCGCATGATTTATGTAATATCATATGTATCATAACCTAACAGTGGTATCACGAGCCCCTTATTATTTTCATAATCTAAAATTGCATGAACATGGTTAAATATTACAAATTTGCAAGAATTAAAAGGGGTGATTAATTTTCGTAATTGTTAATTAATTGCAAATTGCGTTTATTTAATTATACGTACGCAGTTTTTCGGCAGTTTCTTCGTTACTCATCCAAATCGAGTGATTTTTGTGTCAACTTCGCATGTAAAAGGCATTCTAAAATTTTGACAAAAAAAATATTTTTCTGCCGAACCCAGAATTCTCAAATTCGAAGCCTAACTATGACTTTTCGAAGGTTTTAGTTTTTCGAATGCAAAATTTCGTAAATTTAAGATGTTAAATTAAATATTTGCGATTCTTGTTGATAAATCTTGAATTTTTGATTGACCTACTGCATATGTTTAACAAGTTTGAATGCCTAGTCTTGTTAATTATGCAATCTAATTTGTAATTATGATTAATTTGTTGAAAATTAGAATAATTTAGAATTAATTTGATTTTCATAATTAATTGTAATTTAATTAGAAACCTATGATTAAAAACCACCATAAAAATTGTAAATTTATGATAAATTTTAAATTTTTATGACCTAGACTTGAATCCATAACAATCGGAAATCAATTGGATAATAAATTTTCGATTTTTTCGCCCTAAAATTATGAAATTAATAATATTTATTAATTTGTCATTAATTTTATAAATTTTAATTTTTTTTTATGCGATTCGTTCATATAACTTGCACGCACAAAGCAATGGACGCTTCGTGTTACCCTTAAGGGGTGTTGTATAATGCGGGCATGCGACGACGAGCAAGGGAGCTCGTCGCCCGTGCGGCACGAATGCAATGAGCAAGGGCGTAGTGCACGAGCACAAGGCAGCAGCCCTGCCTTGTGTCGTGGGCCACAAGCAATGGACGAATGGGCATGGGCGAAGGGCGAGCCAAGGCAGTCGCGTGTGGGCAGCAAGCGAGCTGCGCCACAACGCGCACTGCCTCGCGCAAGAGCGCGCAGCCTCGCGCGCAGCGAGCGCAAGCTCGCGTGCCACGAGCGCTGCGCCCAGCGTTGCTCGCGCGCACAGCGAGCGATGGCTCGCGCGCACAGCGAGCGATGTCGCGCGCACAGCGAGCGATGTCGCGCGCCCAACGAGCGATGTCGCGCGCACAGCGAGCGATGTCGCGCGCCCAGCGAGCGATGGCTCGCGCGCACTGCGAGCGATGGCTCGCGTGCGACGAGCGCTGGCGCGCGCGCAGCAAGCACCACAGCGTGCGATGGCTTGCGATGGAGATGCAGCAGTTATGCGACGAGCGCATGGGCTGCGCGCACATGGCCAGCGATGGCTGTGTGCGTGCGGCCCATGGGCGTGCAATGCGTAGGGTGTTTGCGTTACGATTAGATCGTTTTGAATGTTTAATTTGAAAATTTCAGTTCACGTAATTTTAATTAATTTTAAAATTAATAATTTAAATTATTTTCTTGGATTTTAATTTTGAATATTGTAATTATAATAAATGTTATTTATTCTAATTATTTTAATAAAATTAAAATCATGAATTAATTTAAATACGACTGAAATTAAATTAAACTTTTTGGATTCAATTATAAATTTATATGAGCTTTAAATTTTAATTAAATTTGTATGTTTCCGGTTAGACTAGAAATACATTTTTATGTTTAAAATTAGTAAAGCATATGAATTTATTGGTTTAAGTGGGAGCGCTTTTTAGTCATAAACTCTTGATTAGGTCTACAAATCCTTAAGGTTAAAACAACTTGATTAGAATTAATAAGGACTGAATAATTGGTAGATTATTGGTGCCCTTGATTAATTGCTGCAAATATTTACGTGATGCATAATGTGTTTTAACTAACCAGCTAAGTGGGCCATTCATGATAATGAATGGGTGAATGGTATATATTGTATATGTACTGTTTTGCAGGTTATGAAGTGACTAGTATGGCCCAAATAGGATAGAAAATATGGTCTGCGTACCATTAATTTGAATGTAATTGGTCTAAAGTACCAAAGTTATTTTTCAATTCAAATATGGTCTGCGTACCATCAAATAGTTGTACTTAGTTATAGCTTATCCTATTTGAAGAAAATGGTGCCTCCCACGGAGATTTTCAAGACGGACTTTGAAGTTAAAGCTTCAAGATGAAGTCGGGCCATACTAGATCACAAATATCTTATGCATGTTTTAAGTTATTTATTGCTTTTAAATATGTCTTAAATGCATGAGATCAAAAGCTTGATTATGTTGCATGATTAAGGATTTTAGTTCACTTAAAATCTAACCAACATAGTAAGAGCCTTAAGTTCCAAACTTAAAAATTGAGTTAAAAGGTGCCATGCCAAAATATACACTTGCTTGGATATCCTTTACATCAATCTAGTAATAGTTTTCGCTCAGCGAGGTGTTACTTATTGGTCCTAAAGGGGCAAGGTACACAAATAATTGTGAGTACATGTTAGTTTTGGTGAAACTCAACGATATAAGTAAGGAGTCCTTTTATGTCGTGGCAAAATCGATAGGTTTACCTAACAAGTTCTTAGACGTACCTATCAACCAAGAGTAGTTTCTAGACTATTAGCAAAAGGCTTTTGCTTACCTAAGATGTTTTAGGATTAAGTCGACAAACTGTGCTTAGTTCTTCAATGATTTTAGGGTCTTGGAATCATTTTATTCACACCTGCCGGAACAATAAAATCGAATAAAATGCTAATAACTTGTTTGAATTGCATGGTTGCTTTAATTTCAAGTTATTATTCATGATAAATGTTTAGACTTTGCATGCTTCAATGTATGTTTTAATTATTGTTTATAATTAAATATCTTGCACTGCAATAAATCCTTTTAGAAAGGTAACAGTAAATTTCCTCGATTGGTAGTGAATCCAAGAACGATTCACGGAAATGAGAGAAAATGAGCAATTTAAAATGTACGTTTCTTATATCGACTTTTATGGTTGTTTTCGAGAATCAAAATCGAATGGCAAACCGATTGGTGATTGTGAATTCAAAATACAATGTAGTTTTGAGATCATAAAGCATTGAGTTTAATACGCTCAGCTTTACCAATGGTTAACAACCTAATATCTTTGTCCATTTAATTCTCGAATGAGTCTAGTCCCTAGACATTCGAATAGATCGATGCTTAGAGAACTTTAGAAGCTTCTGGTAAGATCATCTAGTTGAAACAAAATATTCAACATAAATTAAAATGGTAAAGAACCTTGTTGGTGACATTGGACATGTCTAACAAAGTATAAAAGTCAACACTAAAGAATTCAATTCTTAAGACTATAAGAAAGGGTACAAGAAATAGGAAAACAAAGGAACACATGAAAGAAATTTACGATTCCGTTTCTACCTATAAGTTTATGTTTAAAGAGAAGTAACCTAGCAATCAAACTTCCTTGGTATCATATACCGCTTGAGGTTCTTACTTCGATAATAACTCAAACAATGGAAGCTAGGATACACTAATGACCTACAAGTGGGAAATGAAGCATGGCAATGCTACATTAGTTGTAGGGTCATCTAGTTTGTTTTAAGTCCTTTCAAAGGCTGGAACTTAATGGCTATTTTGTTCCATAATCAGCATACCTAAATTTCTGCTTCAAACACAGAAAGACTCACATTCAGAAGAACAAAAACAATGCTTGATTGTTTGTTCATTTGAATGAAATGGTCATTTACAGAATGAGTCAATATGCTTGATTAAAAACAACTCTTTAAAGAACTTTACTAGGTTCAAATCAACCCCTTGATTTGAGTTCCACTAATCTTTGGCATTGTTGCTTAGACCACATTAACAAGTTAACATTCAAAAGCTCTATTTTAATGGACTTTTGAAAGTTGGTTGATTTCTAGATCAACTTAAGACAAGCTAGTCTTACTTGTTGAAAGTAACAAAAGATATGAACTATTGTTAGAACGCCTAGACGATAGAGTTCAAAGCTAAAGAAAGATTTTACGACTTTATTATTTCACATGGATTTGAGTGAATATAGGTTTATTTACTCAAATGTGATATAAGTTGAATCTGTTTGGCTAGTTCAAAGATTCAGAAGTATAAAATCCACTTGGCAAGAAATCATAAAGATCTAGGTTAGATCATGTTGATGATTACTTGAGACCAAATATGATCATCAATGATTGTGTGTTGTAATTTCACAATCTAGCTCCATAAGATATGGCATATCTAAGTTGGAATGATCGAAGTCGATTAGTACTTGATTCAATCAATGATGGATCATAAAGACTTTTCCTATAATTTCTAAAACAAAATGCTCAACTACCACCAAACTAAACCAAATTCGTCAAAGCTATTGAAAAGTAATTTCAGAATATCTTTTCATAATATATCTAAAGAGTTCTTAAACTCAGTGGGAGCTTAGTGTTTGTTATTCAACAAACTAAGGTCCAAGTATAGATATATGTTTCATTATGATTTATTCAAATGAGACACAAGGGTATTGTTTCTACCACGAATTTTTGAGAACATAATGTTTGTTTGCTCGAAATAATGTCCTTTTGGAGATTCGTTTCCAAAATGACAAGTGGGAGAAAATAGACCTCGAAAGTTTTCGAGGCGAACAACAAACATAAACGGACATTCCGGAGGCTTTTCGAAGTGCTTCAGAAAATCCGAACTTAATCTTTAAGGACTTTAGAAGTGGCTTTAAAGAATAGATATCTCTTAGAAGACTTTACAAGTGCTTCAAGGAGAACAGAATATTCAAAGGACTTTCAAGTGGCTATTGATATTCTATTGTTTGATGTTCTATACCCAAGTAGGCATAGAATTCAAGTCACTGAAACTATGAGATTCTTCTATTAGATAGTGAAGAAACATAGAGATCAGGTCAATGAAACTATGAGATTCTTCTATTAAATAGTGAAGAAACCTACAACTTGCAGTCAAACTATTATCATGTAGATTAATGAGTTTGTGACTTGTAAGAAAGCTATGACGAAACCCAGATTCCCTAAAATGGTTAGAGGCCATATATAGACTCAAATGTTTTAAATGGTTAGAGGCCATAAAACATACTCAATGTTTTGATGACAAAATTGAAATTTTGTTGATTTGCAAGAATAGTTTCACACCTATTGGTTGCAAGTTTGTTTTAAGGATAAAAACCATCAAACATGGAATTGTGTTCACACACAAAGCTAGATTAGTTGCTAAAGGTTACAAGCAAATTCATGGCATGGATTGTGTTGAAACCTCATGCAAAATCGTAATGCTTAAGTCTATAATTCAAGCAATGATTGCATATTGGTACATATGGCAATTGGATGACAAAACGTATTCCTCAATCAAATGTTGGAATATAATATGTACATGGTATGTCATAGAATTTGTGGATCCAAATAAATGCTTGAAAAGGAAAGCTAGCTTATAAAATCTACGTACAGATTTAAGCAAGCAATTGGGAATTGGAACTGTATTTTAAGTGAAGCTAATAAGCATTTTAGTTTCATAAAATATACATGATTCTTATAGATGTATAAGAAGTTTAGTGGGAGTACATAAAAACTTATTTGGTCCTATGTGTATCACACACATATCTCTCTATTGTGAAATAACATTCAAATGCTAATGACTTAGATTTGAAATTATTCATCAATAATGGACCATGGCGAAACTTAGTACATACTGGGTATTAAGATCTATTTACAAAGATCTTATAATATTGTTTTAGATTAAGTAATGGCATTTACTAAATCAAACACGAAAGTCTCCATTGGAGATATTCGACCCATGTGAATAAATCTAAGTAAAGGATGTTTGAACTATGTATAAGCATTTACTAAGTTGACATCAAAGAATCTAATGAGATTCTTCACCTATATTATATGTCAAAGAATTTAGCTGGATTCAGTATCTACTGAAATTGAATGAGCTAAAGTTACATGAATAGAATTCAATTGGGAATTATTCTACAAAAGAATTTATCATGTATGATATAATATGAGGATCGCCAAAAACGTATCGTATGACTTTAGGCATGACGAACATATACCAATCTCTATTGATCTAAGTGAAGACCAATTAGATTGAGATCAAGAAAAACTTATGGTACCTGAAAAGGTACATAGGATTACTTCTTGATTCAAGGAAATAAAGATATGCTAAATATTGATGCTACACGCATAAACACTGGCAAAGGATCAAGCAAGACCCTTTGGAGTTAACCATTGACAAGGACGAGCTAAAGAGCATCGTGTTTTGAAATGGCAACATGGATTGAAGACCATGAGTTGTTGCGTGGGAAATTAAATATGTTCTAAGATATAGCTGGAAAGTCTTCCACATATCTGTGAACTGCTTGGATAAGCAAATCCAAACAAAGCATCACTAGCAACCTAAACAGTTGAAGTAAAAGTACTTATTGCCTAAGAAGCAATAAAACAGAGTTGTTTATATTAATGAGTTCTTCATTGAACTTGGGTGGATCACATGTCTGCTAACTTGATGATTCTTCATTGCAAAATGCGTAGAACCACTATCGAAGTAAGAAAGACTAGATCACATAATAAACAAACTCAAAAGATCTTATCATCATATCTCGAAGAACATTCGATGAAAAGGATATTAAGATTGGCAAAGCATGATAACTAAACCTATGCAACAAGTGAGAAGCAACACTCACGTTGTAGCACTGGAAATCAAACATAGCTTTGAATTCCATGAAATGTTTTAAAGATGGGTTAGAGGCCCATGGTTGTAAAACATTGGGGTTGAACATTTATCATATATGAAATGTGTTTTCATATTCCATTTAATCTTGGTTTAGTATTAAATGATGAGTCCCTTCAATTTGACAATATATTCAAGATAGACTGTCAGGACCAGTCCTGTGACTAAGAAATGTCTATCAAGTGAACTTGAATGTCAAAAGTTGAAAATGGTCCCTAGTCGGAGTTTCTATAAAATTGGACGCATAGAAAACGTTAGACGACTAGAATGCAAGATGACTAGTAGTTCTGTTTCTTGAACTATGTGGACATGGCAATGTCATAATCATTTGCATAGATACTTACTTTGGGAAGACTAGTATCGGACAAGACCTATGAAACTTTACTGTAAGAGATGAAAATCTGTCATAAGTAAATTTCATTAAAATTATTAGACACTAAATCCTCAATACCTGAGTGATTTGAGATTACTTGTTTGAGAACTGGTTGCTTTGACGTTGACCAACCGTCGCACCGTAAAAGGAGGCTATAAAGGCAACGCTCAGGTAATCACCTATCAAACGAAGTCTAATCTCAAGATCGCAAGATTGGGATTGTCCTCCCATAAATCGGGATGAGATGCTTAAAAGTTGTACAAGGCCACTCGGAGAGCTAGAAACTGTGAAATGCATGGCCGTGCTCGGATGAATCATAGGCTATGATTATCTGTTTATTTGATCAGTTGAACTCTGAAACCGAGGAACACCTCTGGACATAATAAGGATGACAACTCTTACCTTATGTTCAAGAGCAAGCATCGAGCGACAAAGGAATTAGGAAATGCACACTTGTCCCTAAGGACAAGTGGAAGACTGAAGGAAATAATGCCCTTGGTCCAAGTATGCATTCTATGTTAAGTCTAATAAATGCGGTTCAGTATTAATTAACAAGTTAATAATTCAGTGAGATCAAGTGAGCTGAATGCCTAGCTAGAGGCCGCTTCAGTTCAAGTGGAATTAATGATATTAATCCACAGCTTACTCTTGACTGAACCCGTAGGGTCACATAAATAGTACGTAAACGGATCAAGTATTTAATGGCATTAAATACTCTATCTACGGATATTCGGAACCGACGGATCTTGGTTTCAGTGGGAGCTGAGATCGTCACAGGCAAGAAATGAATACTCCGGAAACGATGATATTACCGGAAACGGAAATATGGATCGTATCGGAAATATAAATATTATCCAAGTCGTAGATGTTGCCGGAAACGAAAACATGGTACGTATCGGAAAATATTATCGGAAATGGAAATATTACCAGAATCGGAAATATTGCCGGAAACGGAAATATTGTCAGAATCAGAAATATTACCGGAATCGGAAAATAATTCCGGAAACGGAAATATTAAATATTTGTTCGAAACGGAAATTAATTCCGGAATCGGAAATGTTAAATATTGTTCGTATCGGAAATGAATTCCGGAATCGGAAATTTAATCGGAAGCGTATCGAACGAATAAGCATCGGACGAGGCCTGCCGGACGAGGCCCAGCACGAAGCCAGGCCATCGCCCAGCAAGCCAAGCGCGCCGCACAAACAGCCACGCCAGGCCCAGCGCAAGGCCAGGCCCAGCAGGCCGTGGCAGCGCGCACAGCGCGCGCAGCGCGCGCGGGAGCTGCGTGGGCTTGCAGCTCGCAGGCCTCGCTGCGTGGGCTGCTGCTCGTGCGCACGCATGGGCGGCCCATCGTGGCTGCCGTGTGTGCGTGTGTAAGTGTTTGTGTTCGTGCACGTTTCCTAAAACGTGCAGAGTTCGGTTAATGATTAAATTCCTAATTCTATTTGATAAATTAATTAAATTAGAGTTCTTGTAGAATTCTAGGTTTAATTAATTTGTATCTGAATAGGATTCCAATTCCCTTTCCATACCCCTATAAATATGTGGCCTGGGTTCACAATTTATAACGAGTTTTAAAAGTATTCAAAGTGAGTTTTTGAGAGAAAAATTCAGCCACACATCTTGCTCAAAAGTGCCAAAAATTCTAGTACCTTAAGGGCGATTCTAGTTGGTCAATCTTAAGGCGGATCCGGACGTGCTGTGGACTATCTACGGAGGGACGACACTTGGAGTCCTAAAGACTTGTTCTTGTTTGGTTCGGGCGCAGCTAGGGAAGGCACGCAACAAAGAGTATGCATCTAAATTATGCTATATGATTATGTGTAAATAATATGTAATCCTGGGTTAATGGTTGTTTCCGCATGATTTATGTAATATCATATGTATCATAACCTAACACGTAGTACGCGTACTAAAGATGTGAAAATTGTCAAAGTGTTGTGCTCTAATCAAGAATCGGAGGAAGCCACTTGGGAAGCGGAGGACGAAATGAGAAAGAAATATCCCGAGCTTTTTCCCGAGGTTAGTTGAGTTACGGGGTTGTAACTCGTGTCTTTTAAGGGGGGTAGAGTGCGGTAGAATTTCGCGCTATTTACCTTGTTTTTCCCTATTTTATGCTCAATTTAGTGCTTTCTATTGAATTTGCACTTATTATTGTCCTGTTTAATCATGTAAAGAGTACAACAACTTAAAACTTTTGTAAATGAACATATTGAAAGTCTCAGAAAGTCTCAAGTTTTGAGTTGAATTTTGATTTCCGAACCCAAGTTTCGGGATGAAACTTCTTTTAAGGAGGGTAGACTGTAATACCTCATATTTTTATAATATTTATAAATATATTTTATTATATTTATAAAGCATTTTACGATTTATTATCGTTTAAATAATATTTAAATGCATTTTATTTAATGTATTTTAATTAATTAAAATATTAATTATTTTAATTAATTACGAAACGAATTTAATTCTTGAGTCGGGAAATTAAATGAGTTGCAAATGATTTTTAAAGGCTTCGGGTTTTAAATGAAAAGTCCAATTAGTTTTATTAAACGAGCCCAATCAAAAGTATTTAATTCAAGTCCTAAGCTAGCCCAATCATTTAATTCCCTAAGCCCAATTCTAATTTCCTAAGCCTAGCCCATTAACAATAAGGAGCCTATAAATAGGACTCCCCATCATTAAATGAACCCCTAAAATCTCATAAACCCTCCCTTTGATTTCTTGCACCTCACTCCTCTCCTCTCTTTGCCCGGCTCACACACGACCGCCCAGCACTCGGGTGCTCGTGCCGTGTGCTCGCCGTCGCCTTCCCTCGTGCCCTCGCGCCCTTTCGCGCTGTGTGCCTTGCTGCCCCCCCCCTTGCTCCCTGCTGCTCGTGCTCCTCGCACGGCACAACCCTTCGTCCCCCTTGTCCCTTCCTTGCGTCGAGCGTGTGTGTGTGTCGTGTGGAGTGTTGCTGCCCTCGCACACCCACACCCTTTCCCTCTGCTGCGTCGAGTGCTGTGTGCCGTGTGGTGTGCTGCTGCTCCTCGCACACCCACACTCTCCTTCTCGTCTCTCGCGTACACGCTGCGCCCAGCCCGCGCGCGCGGCCCTGCTACGTCCCCCTTCGTCGCTGCGCACACACGCACACGAGTTGTGCGTTGTGTGTGTGTGTTCGTTCTTGTTCAATTTTCGCCCAATCACATTAATTCGTGGTTGTTCCGTGCTATAGGCCGGATTGGTATAATTCTCTTCTTCCTTACATATTCTATTTAAATTCCGTATTTTAAATTATTACATTAATATTGTTTTGAGTAATTAAAATGCTGGGAATCGGTTATGAATACCGTGGTTTGAGGATTTGTGTGTTGTGATTCATTAGGTTTGTTTTAATTATTAAAGGATGAATTTTCAGATTTGTTTATTTAATAAAGCATTGATTTTTATGATATTAAACTAGTTTTATTGGAATTTTCAAGTTAGGGTTTTAACCTAGACCTAATGAGTCAATTGATTAGCATAATTAGGTGATGATTTTAATTATGATAATGAATTATATTTTCAGATTTGAATAAAGGTTTAAAGTGTCGATTTTTATTGATTTTAAAGGCCGAAAAAGTATGTTTTCGTACTAGGGATTGATTTTGCAAATTGAGACGATTTTATTATTGAAAAACGATTGAATTCTAAAATCTAAAGGAGGTTTAAATTTTTATAAAGTTGCTGGAAATTTAATGAACATGGAAGTAATTTAAGTTTCATTATTTTGATGATAGGAGGTGATTTCTAGTTGAGTGCTCGTTATTGCAAAGTGGACCCTACGCTTAGGTATTCAAGGTACGTACAAGTCTAGGGCGACCACACCTTTTTGTCAATGACATTACATGATTGTTGATGATGTGAATTACATTATGTGGAATCATGTTTATTTTGGTGAAAGAGCATGTGATTTGTGATGTTGGATTTATTGGATTAATTGTTGAACAAGCATGTTGAAATTATTATGAGTTTGGATTTCATTGTCAATCATGTTGTTCAATATTTATGCATGTATGGTTTATTTCACATGCAAGGGATGGATTATTTATTTGTATGCTATTGTACGGGATGTCTAGCATACTTTGAGCCATTTATTTGTACCTCGTCGTACTATTTATTTTACCACATGTGAAGGGTTAGCTCACGTAAGCCACCGCACATGTAGGGTTCAGTTGGGAATATTATGTATGAAATGAATTAGGATTTGTCGTGCAAGGGTACAACCCTCATGTTAATATGCATGATGTGGAGTCTCACTTTGGTGAGGAGGAACATGGTAGTAATATCACAAGTGTCTTGCATGGTTGATCACAAGTCTTAAAGCATTAAAATAAGATTGTTTTGGTTGTTTTTTATTAATGGTATGTATGCATGTTGTCGAGTCTTGAGTTCGCCTTTAATAAAATATTAATAAACGTAAAGTGCAACCCGAACAAGCTTCAAAACTCTTGAATATTTTTAAAACTCGCCGAATAAGCATTTTCGTTCCCGAGCCCGGATCTCACCCATCCGTTTCAAGGATTCATGGCCTTAACCAAAAATAGAGTCATTTGCGGTCTTTCCAAACAAGACCGTAAATAAAGTTTGGTGACGACTCCTTCGAGGTGCAAAAATTCAAACGGGTCTCTAAACGAGCCGGCCGACCTCCTAAACCCCCCTTGTAGGAAACGGAAAAAAAAACCCCCCTACAATTCTGGCGACTCCACTGGGGACTTTTCTAGTTTCAATTCGAAAATGCGAGCAAATTTCGAGCAACCGGCCACTGATCTTCCGAAATACTGGATGCCAGCATTGGCGCCAGGCGCAGCCCCTGCGCCCAACGCCACTGCCTGCATCCAGGACAGTGGCTCACAGTGGCTTGTCGCCCACTTTTGCTCAACTTTTCGTGTTGGGAGTTAGTCTATTTTTGCATCTGGAAGGACGCTCCCAAGCCTCGTGAACGAGTGCCGAAAAACGAGCTTTATAAATACAAATTCAAGTACGATTTCAATTTTAATTTCTAGGCATTTCATGCATTTTTCGAAAACCATATTGTGCAAAATGAATTTCTACCCTTGCCCAAACGGATGTGTTGTACATTCGGGCTAGCCCCGGGGGCAACGAAATGGTGACTCTCCATATGGTTCCCGACCAAAGTGAGTGACCATTTCCGCGCCTACCGATACTTGGCATTTACTTGACATTCCTGATGTCAAGTATGGAGGCCGTCTGCCGACACACACTTCCCTTAGGCGGATGTGACAGCTTGTCGCCGGATCCGTCTCTTAGCCAAGTACCTTTTGACACCCAAAGCCGACCACTTGCATCATACAAAACTTAGACCGATCTTAGGTTGAGAACTTTGCATGTCGCATTCATATTCATGATTAGTGTGACAACGTGCTACTTGTGCATTGTGTGGGCGTCTTTGCACGCGTGAATGGCTAACCTCGAGTTCTAGCTTGCCAAAACCAATTAGCCTCCAACTAGGAAACCAAACCCCTAGGAGCATCATTCAAACCTCATGCATCTAAATCACCGATTTTAGGGTCTTTAGGAATGTCACTCCATTTGATTCAAACCCTTAAACACGCCTCACGCACAAATGCCAAATTCAAAATTCAATCCAACGGCGTAATAATGCCGAATTTTCGAGTCCAAATTCCAAGTTTCAAATTCAAAATTCAATCCAACGGCGTCATAATGCCGGATTTTCGAGTCCAAATTCCAAGTTTCAAATTCAAAATTCAATCCAATGGCGTCATAATGCCGGATTTTCGAGTCCAAATTCGAAGATTCAAAGTCAAAATTCAATCCTACGGCGTCATAACGCCGGATTTTCGAGTCCAAATTCCAAATTTCAAATTCAAAATTCAATCCAACGGCGTCATAATGCCGGATTTTCGAGTCCAAAATTCCAATTTTCAAGTTCAAAATGCAATCCAACGGCGCCATAATGCCGGATTTCCTACTTCTTCCAAGTCAAAGTTCAAATCCAACGGCGTCATAATGCCGGATTTTCCAGTCCAAATTTCGAGTTTCGAGTCAAGTTCAAATTTTCTAATCCAAAACCTCAATTTTCAATTCCAAATCCAACGGTGCCATAATGCCGAATTTTCCAAACTCAAGTTTCGCTTTTCAAGTCAAATTCAACCCAACGGTGTCACAATGCCGGATTTCCTAGTATTCAAGCTTCAAGCTCAAATTCAAACTTTCTAGTCCAAAACTTCAATTTTCAAATGCAACCCAACGGCGCCCTAATGCCGGATTTTCTGGTCCAAAGTTCGAGTTTCAAGTTTCAAGACAAGACTCAATCCAACGGCGCCTTATTGCCGAATTTTCTACTCCAAATTTCAAGCTTCAAACCTCAAAGTCAAAAACCACAAATCCAACGGCGTCATGCCGGATTTCCTATTTCAAACATTCAAGTCTTCAAGCATCGAAGTCAAGTCGCCAATTTCAAGTCTCAAAACCTCAAAGTTCAAATGCCAAAGTTCATGACCGGCATAATGCCAACTTTTCAACCCCAACTTTCAAACCTCAAATTCCATGTCAATCTTTCGAATTTCAAGTCCTATGCTCAAAACTTCAAATTCCAAATCCATGCCGTCGTAATGCCGATTTTCCATTCTATATTTCAAACCTCAAGCTCGAAGTTCAAAAATTCCAAACCTTCAAATCTCAAATCCTACACATCAAGTCCACGGCGGCATAATGCCGGACTTTCAAGTTCCCAAATTCAATGTCTCAAATCCACGGCGACATAATGCCGGATTTTCCAAATACGAAGCTTCATGTTCTACATACAAAATGCGTCCTTTTCCATTTCAAAATTCAAACTTCGAGTCAAATTCAAATTCTACGGGTTGAAAATCCCCTGAAATACAACAAATTCCAATGGGTTGAAATTCCCTTCAAATACTCCAATTCCAATGGGTTGAGATTCCCCTAAAATATTGACGGGTTGAAAATCCCCTAAAATAATACAAACCCCATTCCAAATATTTCCAACGGGTTGAAAATCCCCTGAAATGATACAAGTTCAAATTCTACGGGTTGAAAATCCCCAGAAATAATTCAAGTCCAATCTTCCAACGGGTTGAAACTCCCCTGAAATAATACAAATTCCAATTCTCAAGCGGGTTGAAATTCCCTTGAAATATTCCAGATCCAATGGGTTGAAACTCCCCTAAAAAAATGACGGGTTGAAATTCCCTTTAAATAATACAAAATCAATTCCCTTTCAATCGGGTTGAAATTCCCTTCAAAATATTCAAAGTCCAATGGGTTGAAACTCCCCTAAAAAATTGACGGGTTGAAATTCCCTTGAAATAATACAAAATTCAATTTCCTAGTACAAGTCCAATTTCCATATTCTCGAGCGGGTTGAAATCCCCTTCAAATAAGTCCGATTTCCAATAGGCCGGAATATTCCTTTTCCAAGTTCTAATACAAGAGCCAACTTTCACAAAAGAATGAACGCTCCTCTCAAACATTTCCAACGGGTTGCAAATCCCGAATACAAATACAAAATCCAAAATCCCGATGTGAGGGGGTCGAAAAAGCACGAGGCTAATGCATGACCTCGTCCCTCGTGGGTGTGACGTCGTCAGATCAAGTGTATTTAGATTTCCTGTGAGTTTACACCCAATCGACTAGTAATATAGGAGTCGCCATTCAGTTTTTAACGACAATGAGAAAAACTGACAAAACCCGGTTATCGTGACATAAAGGGAGTGCAATTATGTTCGACCACGACGACCATTGGTTCCCTTGTAATCCCTGGTGTGGGGATCGCTCAACGTACACCCGCAGGGCAGAGATTGAGAGTTCGGGGGACTGTAACTACCGAGAGGAGTGCTCATCGATAACTCCAGAGGCAGGTTATCCTTACCAGCTCAGCATAAATAATTGAAGGGACATGCGTTAACTATTAAACTACTCTGAATTGATTTTAGCAATATGCAACACATAATACTAAATCGGTCGTGATTATCTTATTTAGATTGATTTAAGGTACCTAGCATGATAGTTCAATTGTCCAAGGTATTATCTTTATTAGGCGTGATAGATCAATTAAATTAATAGTTTAACAATTTTATAAAAGGGTGATAAAAGTGATTAAATCATGCGAAGGGACACATTACGACGCACCCTTGAGAGGTGCGTCACGGTTCTCAGAAAACTAACCACTTGGCTTTGCTATTTCTCCTTTTATTTAACGAATCTCGGGTTTCTGAGCAGTGTTCCAGTATTTAGGCTTAATTCATCAGCTACAAGGGACAGGATACGTTCTGTTCGACTTTTGGGCCGATTGCGACAGAACGCGGGATCAATTTCGCAGCGTGAGGCTTAAGCTTAGGGTTGGAGTCAATACTCAGATTATGAATTGTGTGTCCTGTTCACGTCGGTTTTGAGGCTGTATTTATAGGGAAAGAGTTGGTGGAAAGATAGATCTTTAGAATCCGAACCCAAGAGAATTCGGAAACGACACGGACCCAGGTATTTTCAGCGCCCAGGGCTGGGCCGCCGAAGATTTCAGCGCCCAGACCCAGGCGTTGAAAATAGGGTCTGAGCCGAGCCTTTTGTCAGATTTGGACTCTTAATCACGGAACTTTTGAGACTTATTCGAGTTCTTTAGTGCGTATCAACTTATGACGGAATGCGTCTGTGCCCGTTACGAACTCTAGGTTCGTTAGGAATTTAATCAATACGTAACTCTTTTTTCGAATTATAACAGGAATATAATTCCTTTTGCCAATTCTATCTCTTTTAGGATTTATGTTGGAGTGCAACACCTAATTCTGACAGATTTCTATCTTTTATGTTTTGCCACTTTTAACAACTACCCATTATGGAAATTACTATTTTTAGCAGGTTTCTATAAATAGCAGTTTTGGCTGAAATGAAAAGGTGATTGAGATTCGTTATTTTATAGGAGATGCGTTGCCAAGTGGAGATTTATGTTATCATCATCGAACCTTCCCTTTCGGGAATGGGGACAAAAGTAGGTGTCTACAGTTAGCCCCCACTTTGACTGAGTTTTGGAATAAGACGATGGTCAAAGTATTAGACGGAGTGCGTCATACAAGCCATGGTGTATGTGACCTGTTTTGCGAGGGTCTCACGAGCCCCCGAGTGATAACATTTGACTTAAGGGTCATCACTTGAAGTGTTAACATATTCCTCACGTGTCATTGGAATTTGTTAAGTATAGAAACTCCCTCACTTTATCATTGGAAGTACCTACAGATGTATAGAAACTCCCTCACTATGTCATTGGAAGTATCTACAGACGTTTTCGAAATCAAAGCTATAAAGTGTAACCAGGCCTGGTGTAGACACCTACTTTTGTCCCCGTTCCCGCAAGGGAAAGGTTCGATGATGAAAGCATAAAAACTCCACTTGACAACGCATCTCCTATAAAATAAACGAATCTCAATTCCTCTTTTCATTTCACCCGAAACCAGCTATTTATGGAAACCTGCTAAAAATAGTAACTGCTGTAAAAAGGTAGCTTCTAAAAGTGGAAAATCATAAAAGATAGAAACCTGTCAGAATTAGGTGTTGCATTTCAACATAAATCCTAAATGAGATAGAAAACTGCGAGAATCCTATTCCTAATAGGATTCGGAAATAAGAGTTACGTATTAATTAAAATCCTAACGAGCCTAGAGTTCGTAACGGGCCCAGACGCATTCCGTCACAAAATTAATACGCGCTAAAAGACTCGAATTAATCTCAAACTCTAGGGATTTCAGGAATCCGAATCTGACAAAGAATTCGGCCCAGACATCACTTTCAACGCCCAGAGCTGGGCGCCGAAATCTTTGACGCCCAGCCCTGGGCGCTAAAATTGCATGGATCTCTATTTTCAAACGCCCAGCCCTGGGCGCCAAAATCTTTGACGCCCAGCCCTGGGCGCCGAAATCTTTGACGCCCAGAGCTGGGCGCCGAAATTACATGGGACGTGTTTTTTCCTAATTCTTTGCGGATTAGAACTCTGCAATTCTATCTTTCCACGAACTCTTCCCTATAAATAGGCCCCTAGTTTCGACGTGAAACAACACACAATAACACATAATATATTCTGAGTATTGACTCTAAACCCCTTAGCCTAAGCCTCTCGCTGCGAAACTGTTCACGCGTTCTGTCACAATCGATCCATAAATCGAACAGAACGTATCCTGTCCCATAATTGAGATTCGTTAAATAAAAAAGGAGAAATAGCAAAGTCAAAGTGGTTAGTTTTCTGAGAACCGTGATGCACCTCTCAAGGGTGCGTCGTAATGTGTCCCTTTTCGATGATTTAACTGCTTTCCTCGCCCTTTTTATGAACTGTTAAACTAACCTAATATGATTGTTCTATCACGCCTAACAAATATAATATTTTTGGGAAATCGGATTATCATGCTAGGTCCCTTAATGCTATTTAAATCAGATAATCACGATCGAATTAGTATTATATGTTACATATTGCTAACATCAATTCAGATTAGTTTAATAGTTAACGCATGTCCCTTCAATTATTTATGCTGAGCTAGTAAGGATATCCTGCCTCTGGAGTTATCGACGAGCGAATTACTCCTCTCGGTAGTTACAGTCCCCCGAACCCTCAATCTCTACCTTGCGGGTGTATATTGAGAGATCCCCACACCAGGGATCACAAGGGAACCTATGGCCGTCGTGGTCAAACATAATTGCACTCCCTTTATGTCACGATAACCGGGTTTTGTCAGTTTTTCTCATTGTCGTTAAAAACTGAATGGCGACTCCTATATTACTAGTCAATTGGGTGTATACTCACAGGAAATCCAATTACACTTGATTGAATAAAAAGAATCGTCACACCCACGACGGACAAGGTCACGCATTAGCCTCGTGCTTTTTCGACCCCCTCACAGTGGCGACTGTGCTGGGGAGAGTGAAGGAAATACTCGTGCTTGTAGGTAATCAAAATAGCCGAAGGGTGAAACGATCCTACCCCGCGTTTATTTCCCCATCAAGTTGGGACGACCTGAAAATCAGCATATTAATGTGAACGGGCAGAACATCATAACGAATCTCGGCTCCCTCGGGAGTTGGGACTAAGGATACCTTTTTTCGCCAATAGGGGGGTGCATACGCCGCACATGTTTCCCACTCGGTACTTGTGCAGGTAGTACACCTATCCCGAACCCAATCGCTCGCTCATTAGGTCCCTCTCGCCTGCATGCCCCCTTGGCTTGCACTTGCGGGTTGGCCTCTTGAGCGAAATTCGTCTGTTGAAGACACTACCTCGACCGGGGCATGTGTTGGATCTACGATAGAAGCGGTACCAAGCCAGGCGCAGATAAACTACCCATAGAAGCCTATCATAAACTACGTGACATATTTGATTTTCAAATCCATGTTTGTAATGTAGTTATGTGTAGCGAAATATGTGATTGTGTGTGACAAACTATCCTAGAAAACCAACGACCTTAAAAATTCCCAAACATTCATAGACTAATTTGCCAAAGAGTTATACCAAAATACGTGTTCCGCAAACCCGAACGATCGCCACAAAAAAGCGACATTCGGGATGGCCTGTAACGAATCCCTCAAACGCTGCACAACGCGTAAAGGACGTTATAAGGCAAGCGCGCAAAATTAAAGTCGCAAAAACAAAAGTATACGCAAACAGAAAACGAGTACCAGTCAGGGACGCATTTTCAGCGCCCCTGGCTGGGCGCCAATATTTCTCACGCCCACTGCTGGGCGCTGAAGTTGCTGCCTGGCCTTTTGGTCAGGCACAGCAGCCTCGGTGCCCACGCATGAAGAAAATACGTAGCAAAAAAAAATAACTTTTCGTAAAAATAATTTCTACGAGGGCGTATGAAAAGCACTCGATTCTAAAAGCGACTTGCAAAAAATAAATAACTCTTTGTGTCGTTGTTAGGCCTCCTACGACGACGATGTTCGGCATCAAAGCCGAGCATGCTAATTAAACCTTGAATGTCACATGGGCGAAGTATTCAAAAAAATAAATGTTCGAATAAAGTCTTCAAAAAAAATGTTCAAATAAATCCGAGTCTAGACTAGGCTATGCCAAAATACAATCCAAATCCTAAGCCTTAGTTGTCTTATCCATAGAATCCGTCCTAATGCTTGGTGTCGTTCTGCAAGTTAAAAGGTTAAACCATATTGAGTCTCCCTTCCTAACATTTAAATCAATGAGCACCCATATGTAATTGTCATCCCTTGCTAGGAATCCACGGCATCAATACTCTCTCACCAATAAAAGGAATATATTATAGTATTTGCAAAATGGAAACGGTCACATTCTGGAAATCATTCCCCCATAGTCGCACAAACCCCAAAGTGAACCTAAGGTGTCAATACCGTTAGCAAAAAATTAATAGCCTCAAGGCTTAGGATCACATTGGGTCACGACTATCATAGTCCTCTCGAGTCACTCACTCCTTGAAATACTACTAAGTACGGACTAAAAGATTTTCCATGAATGCAACATGACCAACCATGAAAACACCCAAATCGGCATACCATAAGGCTAACATTGGGGTAAAGCAATACACACTAAGAGAGAAGCCGCACTAATGATTCTAGTCTTGCAAAAATAAAAATTCGATCTCCCCAATTAACTACCTTGCCAACATTAAGCAAAATGGCGCATGACAAATGAACACCCAAGGGTTAAAATCTAAAGTGTCAACCAACGAAAGTTATGGTCCAATTAGCCTAAGTCTGAGAGTCGCTTGGTCAAGTATTATAGGCTCACGCCACGTCATTATTTTGAGTCTAGGCCACCTCCTTGTATTCATACACGGGTTATAATCAGAAAGATTAATGAAAGTTCGAGTCTAAATCACAATTTCCAATTAAATCCCAGAAACTGGAATCTCAAAGAAACAAAAAATTACTTTCGATGTAATTCTTTCGTTAAAATTCAATAAGGTAAAAACAACATTTTGAATCTACGCTATTTGCACCTTTTAAGAAACGACTAAATACGTTTGCAAAGTAAGACAATTTAAAAGGTCCACCCTAGGCCCACTAAAATTAAAGGTCCACTATAGGCCTACCAAACGAGGCTCACTCAGTCTCGCCTCGTGACTCAAAGACCACAACCATCTACCTTTTAGCCCAAATAAAAAAGGATTTTGAAGAATTTATGTTGGGGAGAAATCCCAAGCAAAAAAGAAAAAAGAGAAAGAGAAAAGGGAGAGCGAAAAGAGCCATGAAATACTTAGCCCGTACCTCCCAAAGTGCGAAATCTACCCAAGTAAACGAAGGAAAAGAATTGAGTCAACCAATCCAAATCATAAAATTCTACGATGTCTACCCTTTCCAATCCTTATGCTCTTAGACGCCTTCGCTCTGGGGTCCCTGTTCAGCTCATTTAACCCATCCATGTTTCATTACCATAACCCAAGAAACCATTACCTCAACTCTTGTTTTTGAACCTGTTATCAACCGCAAACCACGCACGGCCATTGACACGTGCGTCATGCCCATCATTTCCAAAGCCCAAAACCTGTTCTTACACCACCATTAGCATAATGACCATATAACTGGTTTGGATACCTCCTGTTGATATACCCTTGAGCCGTCCCTATGCTACTCATTGGCCTTGACTAATGTAAACTCGTGACACTAGCCTGAGGCCGTAAAATGTGAATCCTGGCAGATGTAATCCTTATGCTTGACCAATACCTATACAAATTACCCTATCTCATTCAACCCATCTTTCAAACCGTCTTGAGTCACAAATAAAAAAAAAGACAAATGAAAAGTACATTCTACACTCAAAAATGAAAATTAAAAAAAATTAAAGAATGTGAATAATAAAAAAGAAACTTTGCAAAGCGCCTTTAAAAGTTCGTCTTAAAAGAAAAGAAGCATTTAGCGCACCAAAAAAGATCCTCCTAGAAGTCATTTTCAGCGCCCAAAGCTGGGCGCCGAAATCATTAGCGCCCCAGCTTGGGCGCTGAATCTCTCTGCTTGCTAAAATTTGTCCAGAAGTGCTTGTCATTTTATCCGCACATGCACGGAAAAATAACGAACACTTGGAGGGGTACAACACGTATTCAGATATACGTACCACCAAAAAATACATGTACTCAAAAAAATTATAAAACAAACTTTTGACTTACGGCAAAGCAACAGACTAAAATAATAATAAACTTCACTTATTCTACCATTTCAAATAATATGTTTCCACCTCAGAACATACTTGTTTAAAATCGGCATTCTATGAAACCATTTTCTAGGATAAGAACTACGCAAGACCTGATTCCAAATTAAATCTATTTAAGGCGGATACGTAGGCAATCCATGATTCGGTCCAACCAATTTGCAAAAATATTAAAGCCTATAGAAAAACAAGAATAAAGAATAGAAGTCCCTTATTGAAATTTAATTACTTGCAACCCAAGTCGAAAGAAAAATTTAAGTTAAAGCAAGAATCCAAGCCATCAAGATGCCAAAATAAGCACACATCGAAAAATAATAAGGGCACATACCCTTGCCAGAAGGAGCACTCACACTCCTAGGCACTTAGCCAAGACTCAAAAAGATCGCTTTGCCTCAATTGAATGGGGGCTAGCGCAAGCGTCCATGACCTCTAAAGTACTCGACTTGACCCTCCCTAAAGCGAACTAACTCACTTAAAAACTTTCTTTCACCACTAGACATAGTCGTTCGCTTAAAGACCTTCTTTCAACACTAGACACAGTCATAATCGCCAACAAGTAGTAAAGGCAGTAAAGTTTGCAATAAAAAGGATTATTCTACGGCATCGCCCCATCGTTCCTTCGAACTCAGGGCACCCGTTCATGGTAATTCAAATGCTTGCTAATCCCCTTTGAAAAAAATAAACAGACATTTTCAATAGGACTTGGCACTTAACCAAGGCTCACCCTACTCAGACATGTGACACGGGCATCTAAAATCGAAATCTGAAAGCATCATTAATGGGAAGACATAACAGCAACTGGGGGCTGAAAAAGTTGAAATGAAAGAGCTAGGGAAAGAACTAAGTATACCTTGACCTTTTGTACAGACATACACCAAGTAAATCTAAGTCAATTTGAAAACGGTTCATATTCCCGCAATTCTGGAAAAGATGGCCCTAAAAGCCCAAAGCATGTGCCACACGGGCACAAGTAATATCTTGACGCCTGCACCCTGGCTTCCAGCAAATCCTTAGACAGCATTCCAAAAATCGTAACAGTACTTTGATTCATGTAATCCTGTACGAACCCTTCTATAAGTCAACTTGCCTAGGACACCTCGGATTGTACACAGTAGGACTCGGATTTTAAATAATTTCCAAATAATTTTCAAAGACTTCTTCGAACATAATAAAGTGTCGTTGGTTTAAGCTAAGTATGCGTTTATCTCAATGTTGCAAGTGAGTCGAAAGATTTCCAAATATGATTATGGGTAAAGAAAGGCATCTAACTTTTGGTCAAGGCACACTTCCATATGTTACCAAGGCGATGTCGCATAATACGACATTTACAAGAAAAGTAGCAGGTCACTACTCGAACGTACCTCGCGCTAAACGAGTCAGGTTCAAACTATTCATGATCCATGTCACCATGAATGCATAAAAACGTATGCCAAGCATTATAGCACCAAGCCAATCCCGTAGCTACAGTTGGAGGCTTGAGAAAAACACTCTAAAAATGCTCGAAATGATGATTTCATCGCAAATTCTCGACGCTAATGCTATACATACATCATAGGGGCTCAATCCTAAGCTTTAATCGTGCAAAACGAACCTTAGAATGACTACAACCCCTCCCAAATTCTAAGCACTACTTAGAATATATAAAGTCACCCCACTAACAAAGGGTAACTGAAAATCGCGAGTCATCAAAACTCCGATCAAACTACTGCACCTAACGCTCGCCCTATAAAGCGCCCGTTACACAGTCCACCTCGTTCCAAAGCAAAAGCAAAAGAAAAAATCAAGGATAAGAACTGTCAAAATATACCCAGAGATAATTTTCAACGCCCAGAGCTGGGCGCCTATATTTTTAACGCCCCCGCCTGGGCGCTGAATATTTCTGCTAGCCATGTTTTGCCCAGATGTAAAAATAAGAAAGAAACACCTATGAATCCTCGCATCGAACAAAGTAAAAAGCCGTGCAAACCCACGCAGAAGGTGCTACACTTGTTCAAACACCTGAACGAGGCATGATGAAGTACTCCAATGCAAAAATAATAATGATATCCCAACGCCTGGAGAAATGTTCTAAGACACGCTGTTAGGCCACACAAGCCTACGTCACACCATAAGTTCAACCGTCCCACGGTACAAGTCTAAAAAAAGTAAGGCATATTGCACTAATGTAGGCACGACCAAAGAGCATGTGTAAAAGAGGCAAAAATTACTTATCGCCCAAATTCAAAATGCAAGCCACACTACTTCTACATTAAGGATTGAAAGTAGCAAAGTATTACCTACCACGAAAGGGATAGCTCGCACCCACACGAGCAGGAACCCCGAGGCATCTTTTTCGATAGAACCTACAAAAATCGTACGCCAAAAGGAAGCATCCCAACATGCATACTTGGGGGGCTCCAAGCTACGAAACAACCATAGAAAAATAAAAAAATCTCGAAACAAATGTTTGAACAATCGAAAGGGTACGATGTTTGAGCCCACTCCATGAATGGGCCTGAACCCTATCAAGCTTCTAAGCAAACTATTCAAAATCAGTTGTTGATAAAAAAAAATGAAACAATTCAAGCAAACTGATTAATGGACCGCACACAACGGCCATTCTATGAACGCTCGTTCGCACATACATATCATCATTCTAAGTATCGAACATTCACGAACAAGTTCAAAAGGAAAAATATACAACAAAAAGAGCGGTCAAAGTCTTACGCCTCAAGGTATGTTCCTCGGGCCATATAGACTCGCCCAACTATTGCAATAACTGTACACCTTAAGAGCAACAGCTCCTTAAAATAATCGCCCCAAAGCGACAAGCACCGTAGTCCACCAATCGGCTACGGCTTCTCAAAGAAAATCATCACGTTCTAAAAACAAAGAAAAAACAAAAGAAAAGAGAATACATAGAACTTCCAAGTGAAATAAACGAATGAACAAGAGGCCAACTGTGTCATCAAAAGATCAGCCCGAACAACACTTTCAACGCCCCACCTGGGCGTGAATTATTTCAACGCCCAGGCCTGGGCGCCAAAAATGTACCCATGCTCAAAAAAAGGCCCTAACTTCTAGTGGGCCCTGCCATACTCATTCGACTTGAAAATTGCTGAAAGTCGCACCTCACGACTTTGTTAAGAGTAGCACACCACTACAAAGGTCGCTCGCACATACGAGCATGACCCCAAACATGATTACAAGATGCGAAAAACAACCGACGAGCCCCAGTGCTTGGGGGCTCGCGAAAAAATAGACTCCAACGAGGAGCGCACGATCAAAATCACATTCCCGGACTGCGCCATGCACCATGTCATGTTTGGATATCTCAAAAAATACATTGTTAAACAAAAATATACACAGTGTGGACCCACTTATAGGACACATCTAAAAATATTACGACCCACCAACAGGTTGTAATCACAAAAGCCCTTCTATATAGACAAAATAAGAAATTCAAAATGGGCTCGCCCACCCTCAGCGGGCAGGGTCTGCGTCTCTAAGCCGCGCAGGTCCTCGGTTTTTGAAAAATAAAGTCTTCAAATTTAAAATAGGCTCGCCATCTCCAGCCGGCGGGGTCTACGGCGCAAACCACGTAGGTCCTTATTTTCAAAAAGAACAAAATAAAATTTCAAAACAGATTCGTCCACTTCTATCGGACGGGGGTCCACCCTCAGCGGACAGGCTCGCCCACCTTCAGCGGGCGGGGTTTGCGTCACTAATAGCGCAGGTCCTTAGTCGCTGCAGCGATAACTTTTATCGGTTTTCCCTTTTTCCGAAAATTAAAGGATCGATTTTCCCTTTTTCCGAAAATCAAAGGATCGGTTTTCCCTTTTTCCGAAAATCAAAGGATCGATTTTCCCTTTTTCCGAAAATCAAATGATCGGTTTTCCCTTTTTCCGAAAATCAAAGGATCGGTTTTCCCTTTTTCCGAAAATTAAAGGATCGGTGTTCCCTTTTTCCGAAAATTAAAGGATCGGTTTTCCCTTTTTCCAAAAATTAAAGGATTGGTTTTCCCTTTTTCCAAAAATTAAAGGATTGGTTTTCCCTTTTTTCCAAAAATTAAAGGATTGGTTTTCCGTTTTTCCAAAAAAGAACGATGTGCTGGATTTTCCTTCGTTTTACGTCCTATAAAAACAAGGGGGTTTTCTCGTTTAGCTAGCCCTGAAAATGAGAATCTTTAAAAACGTTTTACCTCGTGATTGGGCTTGGCCAGGCCCAATTACACTTTATAGCTTTGATTTCGAAAAACTCGGTACCTACTCCCAATGACAAAGTGAGGGAGTTTCTACGCACCTTTAGATCCTTCCAATGACAAAGTGAGGAAGTTTCTATACTATCAGTTGACAAATCACAATGACACGTGAGGGATATGTCGACAATTCAAGTGATGACCCTTAAGTCAAATGTTATCACTCGGGGGCTCGTGAGACCCTCGCAAAACAGGTCACATACACCATGGCTTGTGTGACGCACTCCGTCTAATACTTTGACCATCGTCTTACTCCAAGACTCAGTCAAAGTGGGGGCTAACTGTAGACACCTACTTTTGTCCCCGTTCCCGCAAGGGAAAGGTTCGATGATGAAAGCATAAAAACTCCACTTGACAACGCATCTCCTATAAAATAAACGAATCTCAATTCCCCTTTTCATTTCACCCGAAACCAGCTATTTATGGAAACCTGCTAAAAATAGTAACTGCTGTAAAAAGGTAGCTTCTAAAAGTGGCAAATCATAAAAGATAGAAACCTGTCAGAATTAGGTGTTGCATTCCAACATAAATCCTAAATGAGATAGAAAACTGCGAGAATCCTATTCCTAATAGGATTCGGAAATAAGAGTTACGTATTAATTAAAATCCTAACGAGCCTAGAGTTCGTAACGGGCCCAGACGCATTCCGTCACAAAATTAATACGCGCTAAAAGACTCGAATTAATCTCAAACTCTACGAATTTCAGGAATCCGAATCTGACAAAGAATTCAGCCCAGACATCACTTTCAACGCCCAGAGCTGGGCGCCGAAATCTTTGACGCCCAGCCCCGGGCGCTGAAATTGCATGGATCTCTATTTTCAAACGCCCAGCCCTGGGCGCCGAAATCTTTGACGTCCAGCCCTGGGCGCCGAAATCTTTGACGCCCAGAGCTGGGCGCCGAAATTACCTGGGGCGTGTTTTTTCCTAATTCTTTGCGGATTAGAACTCTGCAATTCTATCTTTCCACGAACTCTTCCCTATAAATCGGCCCCTAGTTTCAACGTGAAACAACACACAACAACACATAATATATTCTGAGTATTGACTCTAAACACCTTAGCCTAAGCCTCTCGCTGCGAAACTGTTCACGCGTTCTGTCGCAATCGATCCATAAATCGAACAGAACGTATCCTGTCCCATAATTAAGATTCGTTAAATAAAAAAGGAGAAATAGCAAAGTCAAAGTGGTTAGTTTTCTGAGAACCGTGACGCACCTCTCAAGGGTGCGTCGTAATGTGTCCCTTTTCGATGATTTAACTAATTTCCTCGCCCTTTTTATGAACTGTTAACCTAACCTAATATGATTGTTCTATCATGCCTAACAAATATAATATTTTTGGGAAATAGGATTATCATGCTAGGTCCCTTAATGCTATTTAAATCAGATAATCACGATCGAATTAGTATTATATGTTACATATTGCTAACATTAATTCAGATTAGTTTAATAGTTAACGCATGTCCCTTCAATTATTTATGCTGAGCTAGTAAGGATATCCTGCCTCTGGAGTTATCGACGAGCGAATTACTCCTCTCGGTAGTTACAGTCCCCCGAACCCTCAATCTCTACCTTGCGGGTGTATATTGAGAGATCCCCACACCAGGGATCACAACGGAACCTATGGCCGTCGTGGTCAAACATAATTGCACTCCCTTTATGTCACGATAACCGGGTTTTGTCAGTTTTTCTCATTGTCGTTAAAAACTGAATGACGACTCCTATATTACTAGTCAATTGGGTGTATACTCACAGGAAATCCAATTACACTTGATTGAATAAAAAGAATCGTCACACCCACAAGGGACAAGGTCACGCATTAGCCTCGTGCTTTTTCGACCCCCTCACACCTGGCCAAGCCCAATCACGAGGTAAAAATATTTTTAAAGATTCTCATTTTCAGGGTAAGCTAAACGAGAAAACCCCCTTGTTTTTATAGGACGTAAAACGAAGGAAAATCCAGGACATCGCTTTTTTTTAGGAAAACGGAAAACCAATCTTTTTGATTTTTGAAAATAGAAACGGTCCTTTGATTTTTGGAAAAGGGAAACCATCCTTTGATTTTTGGAAAAGGGAAACCATCCTTTGATTTTTGGAAAAGGGAAACCATCCTTTGATTTTTGGAAAAAGATAAACCATCTTTTGATTTTTGGAAAAAGATAAACCATCTTTTGATTTTTGGAAAAAGATAAACCAGGAAAAGTTATCGCTGCAGCGACTAAGGACCTGCGTGGTTAGTGACGCAGACCCCGCCCGCTGAAGGTGGGCGAGCCTGTCCGCTGAGGGTGGACGCCCCGTCCGATAGAAGTGGACGAATCTGTTTTGATGTTTTAAAAATAAGGACCTACGCGGTTTGTGACGTAGACCCCGCCGGCTGAAGATGGCGAGCCTGTTTGTGTTTTTAAAGATTTCATTTTCAAAAACTGAGGACCTGCGTGGTTAGTGACGCAGACCCCGCCCGCTGAAGGTGGGCGAGCCCTGTCCGCTAAGAGTGGACGCCCCGTCCGATAGAAGTGGACGAATCTGTTTTTGATGTTTTGAAAATAAGGACCTACGTTGTTTGTGACGTAGACCCCGCTGGCTGAAGATGGCGAGCCTGTTTTGTTTTTAAAGAAGATTTTATTTTCTTTCGAGGGATGCTCGGATTTAGTTGCAACCTGAATGTGGGTTGACAACGTGCTTAGATGGACCATGGTCTCATGGTCATCATCTTTCATGGTTTTAAGCTAGTCTTTACGGCTCAATTTTGCCACTACCTGGGTCCTTGATTAGGGGACTAAGTATAAGTATTTACGGCGACCTTTGTCTTGAGGTCGTAATCCGGTTTTATCTTTTGAGATTATCCAAACACGAGACTTCGTACATCGTAGTCTGGGAATATTGTTTTAACTTTGCATACTCTCTTTTGAAATATATATTTTCTTTCGAGCCCCCAAGCATTTGTGCTTGACGGTCATTTCTTGTCAAAGAGATTCCTTGGGGATACGCATTTTGTAATGTCCTTAATCGTGTTTGGGATCGTGCTCGTAAGTGCGAGCGATCCTTGTAGTGGTCTGCTACTTTTAACAAAGCCGTGAGGTGCGACTTTCAGTAAAGAAATCGGCAATTTTCGAGTCGAATGGATACGGCAGGACCCTACAGAAGTCAGGGCCTTTTTTGAGCCTGGGTTCATTTTCGGCGCCTAGGCCTGGGCGTTAGAATAATTCACGCCCAGGTGGGGCGTTGAAAATATTGTTTGGGCTGGTCTTTTGATGACACAGTTGGCCTCTTGTTTGTTCGTTTATTTCACTTGGAAATTCTACGTATTCCCTTCCCTTTTGTTTTTCATTTATTTTTGGGTTTTCAGCGCCTAGAGTTGGGCGTCGGAATATCTGGCGCCTGGTCCTGGGCGTTGAAAGTGCTTCCCAGGCAGGACTTTTTCGTGATGATTTCTCGAGAAGCCGTAGCCGATTGGTGGACTACGGTGTTTGTCGTTTTGGGGTGATTATTTAAAGGAACTGTTGCTCTTAAGGTGTACAGTTATCGCAATAGTCGGGCGAGTCTATATGGCCCGAGGAACATACCTTGAGGCGTAAGACTTTGATTGCTTTTGTTGTTATTTTGAACGTATATTTTTTCTTTTGAACGACTTCGTGAATGTTCGATACTTTGAATGTATGTGCGAACGAGCGTTTATAGAATGGCCGTTGCGTGCGGTCCATTAATCAGTTCGCTTGAATCAATTTTTTTTTTTTTTTGAGCAATGACTGATGTTTGAATAGTTTTCTTAGAAGCTTGATAGGGTTCAGGCCTATTCGTGAAGTGGGCTCAAGCATCGTGCCCTTTTGATCGTTCAAACATTTGCTTTGAGACCCCTTTTTTTTATTTTGCTATGGTCGTTTCGTAGCTTGGAGCCCCCAAGTATGCATGTTGGGATGCTTCCTTTTGGCGTACGATTTTTGTAGGTTCTTTCGAGAAAGATGCCTTGGGGTTCCGCTCGTGTAGGTGCGAGCTATCCCTTCCGTGGTAGGTAATGTTTTGCTACCTTTAATCCTTAATGTAGAAGTCGTGTGGCTTGCATTTTGAATTTGGGCGATAAGTAGTCTTTGCTTCTATTACACATGCTCTTAGTTGTGCCTGCATTAGTGCAATATGCCTTACTCTTTTTTTTAGACTTTGTACCGTGGGATGGTTGAACTTATGGTGCGACGTAGGCTTGTGTGGCCTAACAGTGTGACTTAGAACATTCCTCCAGGTGTTGGGATATCATTACTATTTTTCGCATTGAAGTACTTCATCACGCCTCGTTCAGGTGCTCGAACAAGTGTAACACCTTCTGCGTGGGTGTGCCCGGCCTATTACTTCGTTCGATGCGAGGATACATAGATGTTTCTTTCATCTTTTTTTTTTTTTAATTATTTTTTATCCTTGATTTCTTTCGCTTTTGCTTTGGAACAACGTAGACTGTGTAACGGGCGCTCGTAGGGCGAGCGTTATGTGCAGTAGTTTGATCGGAGTTTTGGTGACTCGCGATTTTCAGTTACTCTTGTTAGTGGGGTGACTTATATATTCTAAGTAGCGCTTAGAATTTGGGAGGGGTTGTAGCTATTCTAAGGTTCGTTTTACATGATCAAACCTTAGGATTGTGCCCCTGTGACGTGTGTATAGCATTAGCGTCGAGAATTTTCGATAAAATCGTAATTTCGAGCTTTTCTAAAGTGTTTTTCTCAAGCCCCCAATTGTAGCTACGGGATTGTCTTGGTGCTATAATGGTTGGCACACGTTTTTATGCATTCATGGTGACATGGATCATGAATAGTTTGAACCAGACTCGTTTAGTGCGAGGTACGTTCGCGTAGTGATTTGCTACTTCTCTTGTAAATGTGGTATTGTGCGACTTTGCCATGGTCAAGGTAGTCACATGTTGAAGCGTGCCTTGACCAAAAGCTAGGTGCCTTTCTTTACCCATGATCATATTTAGAAATCTTTTTGACTCACTTGCAACATCGAGATAAACGCATACTTAGCTTAAACCAACGACACTTTATTATGTTCGAAGAAGTCTTTGAAAATTATTTGAAATCCGAGTCCTACTGTGTACAATCTGAGGTGTCCTAAGTAAGTTGACTTATAGAAGGGTTCGTACAGGATTACATGAGTGATTCAAAATACTGTTACGATTTTTAGGATGCTGTCTAAGGATTTGCTGGAAGCCGGGGTGCAGGCGTCAAGATATTACTTGTGCCCGTGTGGCACATGCTTTAGGTTTTTAGGGCCATCTTTTCCAGAATTGAGGGAATATAAACCGCTTTCAAATTGACTTAGATTTACTTGGTGTATGTCTTCACAAAGGGTCAAGGTATACTTAGTTCTTTCCCTAGCTCTTTCATTTCAATTTTTTAGCCCCCAGTTGCTATTATGTCTTCTCATTAATGATGCTTTCAGATTTCGATTTTAGAAGCCCGTGTCATATGTCTAGCAGGGTGAGCCTTGGTTAAGTGCCAAGTCCTATTGACAATGTCTGATTTTTTCAAAGGGGATTAGCAAGCACTTGAATTACCATGAACGGGTGCCCTGAGTTCGAAGGAACGATGGGGCGATGCCGTAAAATAATCCTCTTAATTGCAAGCTTACTGCCTTTACTACTTGTTGGCGATTATGACTGTGTCTAGTGGTGAAGGAAGGTCTTTAAGTGAGTTACTTTGCTTTAGGGGGGGTCAAGTCGAGTACTTTAGAGGTCATGGACGCTCGCGCTAGCCCCCATTCAATTGAGGCAAAGCGATCTTTTGAGTATTGGCTAAGTGCCTAGGAGTGTGAGTGCTCCTTCTGGCAAGGGTACGTGCCCTTATTATTTTTCGATGTGTGCTCATTTTGGCATCTTGATGATTTGGATTCTTCCTTTGACTTAAATTTTTCTTTTGATTTGGATTGCAAGTAATTAAATTTCAATAAGGGACTCTATTTTTTATTCTTGTTATTCTATAGGCCTTAACATTTTTGCAAATTGGCTGGACCGAATCATGGATTGCCTACGTATCCGCATTAAATAGATTTAATTTGGAATCAGGTCTTGCGTAGTTCTTAGCTAGAAAATGGTTTCTTAGTTCGAGTGGAATCGTAATGTATGAAATAAGTGAAGTTTATTATTTTTTTAATCTGCTACTTTGCCGTAAGCCAAAAATTTGTTTTATTTTTTTAAGTACATGTATTTGCACAAAAATATTTTCATGTGTTTTTTGGTACGTATATCTGTATACGTGCTGTACCCCACCAAGTGTTCGTTATTGTTCCGTGTATGTGCGGATAAAATGACGAGCACTTCTGGACAAAATTTGGCAAGCAGAGAGATTCAGCGCCCAGGCTGGGGCGTTAAAGATTCCGACGCCCAGCTCTGGGCGTTGAAAGTGATTCCTTCTTTTCGTTTTGTGCCAAATATTTGCGAATCTTTTTTGTGCGCTAAATGCTCTTTTTATTTTTTGGCGAACTTTAAAGGTGCTTTGCAAAGTTTCTTTTTTTATTATTTATTTTTTGTTATTATTTTTTTTTACCTTAAGCGTAGAATGTACTTTTCATTTGTCTTTTTTTTTTATTCGTGACTCAAGACGGCTTGAAAGTTGGGTTGAATGAGATAGGATAATTTGTATAGGTATTAGTTAAGCATGAGGATTGGAAAGGGTAGAAGATCGTAGAACTTTATGTAGCTTTTGTGGTATGATTTGGATTGGTTGACTTAATTCTTTTCCTTCGTTTACTTGGGTACATTTCGCACTTTGGGAGGTACGGGCTAAGTATTTCATGGCTCGCTCTTTTCGCTCTCCCTTTTCTCTTTCTCTTTTTTCTTTCTTGCTTGGGATTTCTCCGCCTTTTTATTTGGGCTAAAAGGTAGATGGTTTGGTCTTTGAGTCACGAGGCGAGACTGAGTGAGCCTCGTTTGGTAGGCCTATAGTGGACCTTTAGTTTTAGTAGGCCTAGGGTGGACCTTTAAATTGTCTTACTTTGCAAGCGTATTTAGTGGTTTCTTAAAATGTGCAAATAGCGTAGATTCAAAATATTGTTTTTACTTTATTGAGATTTAACGAAAGAATTACATCGAAAATAATTTTTTTTTTCTTCTTTCCAGATTCCAGTTTCCGGGATTTAATTGGAAGTTGTGATTTTGACTCGAACTTTCATTAATTTTTCTGATTATAACCCGTGTATGAATACAAGGAGGTGGCCTAGACTCAAAATAATAACGCGGCGTAAGCCTATAATACTTGACCAAGCAACTCTCAGACTTAGGCTAATTGGACCATAACTTCCGTTGGTTGACACTTTAGATTTTAACCCTTGGGTGTTCATGCGCCATTTTGCATAATGTTGGCAAGGTAGTTAGTTGGGGAGATCGAATTTTCATTTTTGCAAGACTAGAATCATTAGTGCGGCTTCCCTCTTAGTGTGTATTGCTTTACCCCGATGGTAGCCTTATGGCATGCCGATTTGGGTATTTTCATATATGGTTCGTCATGTTACATTCATGGAAAATCTTTTAGCTCGTACGTAGGAGTATTTCAAGGAGCGAGTGGCTCGAGAGGACTATGATAGTCGTGACCCAATGTGATCATAAGCCTTGAGGCCATTAATTTTTTGCCAATGGTATTGACACCATAAGTTCAGTTTGGGGGTTGTGCGACTATGGATGAATGATTTTCAGAATGTGACTGTTTCCATTTTGCAAATACTATAATATATTCTTTTTATTGGTAAGAGAGAGTATTGAGGCCGTAGATTCTTAGCAAGGGATGACAATTACATATGGGTGCTTATTGATTTAAATGTTAGGAAGGGAGACTCGATATGTTTTAACCTTTTAACTTGCACAACGACACCAAGCATTAGGACCGATTCTATGTATAAGACAACTAAGACTTAAGATTTAGATTGTACTTTGGCATAGCCTAGTCTAGACTCGGATTTTTTTATTTTTTTATTCGAACATTATTTTTCCTTAAAAACTTTATTTGAACATTATTTTTTGAATACTTTGCCCATGTGACATTCAAGGCCATTTAATTAGCGTGCTCGGTTTTGGTGCCGAACATTGTCGTCATAGGAGGCCTAATGACGACGCAAGGAGTTATTTATTTTATAAGTCGTTCTTAGAATTGAGTGCCTCTTTCATACGTCCTCGTAGCAAATTTGTTACGAATTTTTTATTGCTAGGTATATTTTGTGCGCAAAGGCACCGAGGCTGCGGTGCCTGGCCAAAAGGCCAAGCAGCAACTTCAGCGCCCAGCAAGGGCGTTGAAAAAATTGGCGCCCAGCCAGGGGCGCTGAAAATGCGTCCCTGACTGGTACTCGTATTCTGTTCGTCTATTTTTTTCGTACATACGACTTAATTTTGCGTGCTTGCCCAATAACGTCCTTTGCGCGTTACGCAGCGTCGTGGGATCTGTTACAGGCCGTCCTGGGCGTCGCTTATTTTTGTGGCGATCGCCCGGGACTGCGGGACACGTATTTAGGTATAACTCTTTGGCCAATCGGTGTTTATGAATGTTCGGGCAATTTTTAGGGTCGTTGGTTTTCTAGCGTTATTTGTCATACACAATCACAATATAATCATGTAATTTGCTACACATAACTAACATTACAACATGAAGCAGAAATAATATGTCACGTAGTTTATGATAGGCTTCTATGGGTAATATTTGCGCCTGGCTTGGTACCGCTTCTATCGTAGATCCAACACATGCCCCGGTCGAGGTAGTGCATTCAACAGACGAATTTCGTTCCAAGAGGCCAATCACGATGTAAGCCAAGGGGGCATGCACCAATGAGAGGGACCTTAGTGGGCAAGCGATTGGGTTTGGGACGGGTGTACTACTAGCGACAAGTGCCGAGTGGACAACATTCGAAGCGTATGCACCCCCCGGTAGGCGATGGGTATCCTTAGTCCCAACTCCCGAGATGAAACATGCCAAGGGAGCCGAGATTCGTTATGCGGATCTGTCCGTTCACATTAATATGCTGATTTTCAGGTCGTCCCAACTTGATAAGAAAATAAACGCGGAGTAGGATCGTTTCACCCGGATCGTTTCACCCTTCGGCTATTTTGATTACCTACGAGCACGAGTATTTCATTAACGGTCCCCAGCGGAGTCGCCACTGTGAGGGGGTCGAAAAAGCACGAGGCTAATGCATGACCTCGTCCCTCGTGGGCGTGACGTCGTCAGATCAAGTGTAGTTAGATTTCCTGTGAGTTTACACCCAATCGACTAGTAATATAGGAGTCGCCATTCAGTTTTTAACGACAATGAGAAAAACTGACAAAACCCGGTTATCGTGACATAAAGGGAGTGCAATTATGTTCGACCACGACGGCCATTGGTTCCCTTGTGATCCCTGGTGTGGGGATCGCTCAACGTACACCCGCAGGGCAGAGATTCAGAGTTCGGGGGACTGTAACTACCGAGAGGAGTGCTCATCGATAACTCCAGAGGCAGGTTATCCTTACTAGCTCAGCATAAATAATTGAAGGGACATGCGTTAACTATTAAACTACTCTGAATTGATTTTAGCAATATGCAACACATAATACTAAATCGGTCATGATTGATTTAAGGTACCTAGCATGATAGTTCAATTGTCCAAGGTATTATCTTTATTAGGCGTGATAGATCAATTAAATTAATAGTTTAACAATTTTATAAAAGGGTGATGAAAGAGATTAAATCATGCGAAGGGACACATTACGACGCACCCTTGAGAGGTGCGTCACGGTTCTCAGAAAACTAACCACTTGGCTTTGCTATTTCTCCTTTTATTTAACGAATCTCGGGTTTCTGAGCAGTGTTCCAGTATTTAGGCTTAATTCATCAGCTACAAGGGACAGGATACGTTCTGTTCGACTTTTGGGTCGATTGCGACAGAACGCGGGATCAATTTCGCAGCGTGAGGCTTAAGCTTAGGGTTGTAGTCAATACTCTGATTATGAATTGTGTGTCCTGTTCACGTCGATTTTGAGGCTGTATTTATAGGGAAAGAGTTGGTGGAAAGATAGATCTTTAGAATCCGAACCAAAACAGAATTCGAAAACGACACGGCCCCAGGTATTTTCAGCGCCCAGGGCTGGGCGCCGAAACCCAGACCTAGGCGTTGAAAATAGGGTCTGAGCGGAGCCTTTTGTCAGATTTAGACTCTTAATCACGGAACTTTTGAGACTTATCCGAGTTCTTTAGTGCGTATCAACTTATGACGGAATGCGTCTGGGCCTGTTACGAACTCTAGGTTCGTTAGGAATTTAATCAATACGTAACTCTTTTTTCGAATTATAACAGGAATAGAATTCCTTTTGCCAATTCCATCTCTTTTAGGATTTATGTTGGAGTGCAACACCTAATTCTGACAGATTTCTATCTTTTATGTTTTGCCACTTTTAACAACTACCCATTATGGTAATTACTATTTTTATATAAATAGCAGTTTTGGTTGAAATGAAAAGGTGATTGAGATTCGTTATTTTATAGGAGATGCGTTGCCAAGTGGAGATTTATGTTTTCATCATCGAACCTTCCCTTTCGGGAATGGGGACAAAAGTAGGTGTCTACACCCGAATCTTCGGAGTGGCACTTAGAGTCAAGTCTAGGTCTCATTCATTGCATGCCTATCATATCATGTGTGGGGAAGTTCAAGTTGTAAAGTTCAAAATCATGTCCTAACTAGGTGCTCAGACTCCTCCTCTCAAAATCCTATTCAAGATGACTTCACTAGCAGCAGGTGTAGCAGAGCTTTATGAACGTGTTGAGGAAGCGGAGGCTCACATAAGGGCTCTCGAGGACAATCAAGAAACTCTTTTCCATGCTGTGGGCCCATTCGAGGTAGAGGAAATATTTCATAATCAAAGGTATGTGCCACCCCTGGTGCAGCCATGTGAAAACTCGGAATCTGGGTTACCTCAAGGAGACATTTGCGGGATCTGGGCCAGGGATGATGAAGACACATATCAGGACCCTCCTATTGAAAACATCTCTGATGATGAATGCCGAGAAATCGTGAGCGCCGACTGGTACTTGGACCCCAAAGCAGAAAACAGTGTTCAGGTCATGACTAGGTTGGGACGAATTCAAGAGCCAGCCAACAGAACGGCACCGGCAACTAATGTTCCTCGACCCACCGAGGAGAACCCTCTAGTCAAGCAATTGAAGCGCACTAAGGCAGAGGTTAATATTTGGCAACTCATGGCTTCCTCTGTGGAGCACCGCACTGCTCTTATCAATGCTCTGGTCAAACTGAATGTCACCCCAGAAGTCACTCCTGACGAATTGATCGGGTTGCTTACAAATCTGGAAGAAGGAATCACCTTTACTAATGAAGACCTCCCACCTGAGAGGGCAGGCCATCACAAGGCCCTATATCTGACTGTCGAATACAAAGACAAGATCATCCCCATGACTCTAGTGGACAATGGATTGGCCATCAATGTGTGTCCTCTTCGCACTGCCGAAAATATGGGCTTCACCCCTTGTGACTTTTCTAGTTCCTCCCAAGGTGTTCGGGAAGTAATGGGAACTCTCACTCTACTACTCCGCACAGGGCCAATCAAGCGGAAAGTGAGCTTTCAAGTGCTCAACATCAAAGCAAGTTTCAATCTCCTGTTGGGAAGACCTTGGATCCATGACCTCAAAGCAGTGCCATCCTCACTCCACCAGAAAGTTTGAATGGAGGTCCAAGGAAACGTCATTACCCTGCATCCGTCCCATCTAAGGACCAAGATAGCCGACAAGGCTCTGATATTAATCGAACATGATGACAATGACGAAGACCTTTGGGGGTTCAGTGCCGAAGTTGGAGCCATCGAATCCAGAATGAATCCCATGGCAAAGAGCATGATGATCAAGCGTGGGCGCTTCTTGGGCACTACTCTGCCACCACCCACCGAATCTCCTTTCAAGGCCTAAGGACAGACTAACTGTTGCTGCCTGGGATACAAGCCGACTAAGTTCGATGACAAGCAGCAAAAGGCTAAGCTAAAGGCCCGTCGAGCTGGCAATGATCAATTCAAGATACCTCCTCATCAACTCACACTCAATGGGCAATTCGTGAAAGAAGGAGAGGATGACTTATACTTTGACTTCCCAGAACCTTTCTATGACTCTTCAAAGGGGGTCCTTTACCCCGGATTCGAGATCTTTCAAGACTGTCATTTTCTAGAGGATGCTCCTCCAATACAAGACAAGGCCTCCCCTGAATGCCTTGATTCATCAGCTTTCGGTCTATTGTTTGGCCAGGAGATAACCCCAATCATTTCCAAAGACTCCATGGTAAAAATGATCACTCAAATCGAAGATTTCGACCCATCTAAGATAATTACTCCAAGCGAGAAGATGGTCAATGGCTGGAGAAAGTCTCTCAAGATAACTGCTCCAAATGGCAAAATTTTCAAGATTACTGTGGGCGAAGGATCTATGATGAGCGAGTCCGAGTCTGAGGATGAGTCTGGATCCGAGTCTAGCAATGAGTTTAAGTGTCTAGAACTAGAGTCTTGCATCAATCAGGAGCCTCTAAAGGCCGAGCTTCAAGTCAAAACAGTCGATGTAATGATTGCTGATTTCAATAACACTTCAATTTCTACTTACTTTTCGAGTCCTAATTCAAAATCAAATCCTAATCCACACAACTTTGCTTCACAAGAAACTGACCTTGAAATTCTAAAAGCTATCGAAAATCATGAAAACAGGACGCCCATAATTGAGGAAACAGAAAAAATCAACCTTTCTAACAATAGTGATTCAAAACTAGTTCAGATTGGTTTAACTGTTTCTCAAGAAAAGCAGGACGATCTTATCAAGCTACTTTCAGAGTATGTAGACGTCTTTGCATGGTCCTACCATGATATGCCAGGGGTTGATCCAAGCATCGGTCAGCATACAATTCCCCTTATTCCAGGTTCAAAACCCATCAAGCAGAAACTCCGTCGCATGAAACCGGATGTTTCCCTCAAAATTCAAGAAGAGGTCTCCAAGCAGTTAGAGGCCGGGTTTATTCGAGAAGCAAAATATCCAGAATGGATCGCAAATGTCGTCTCAGTTCCAAAGAAAGACGGCAAAGTACGAATGTGTGTGGACTACAGAGATCTTAACAGGGCCAGCCCTAAAGACGGTTTTCCATTGCCTCACATCGACATCTTGGTCGACAACACCGCAAATCACGCCTTACTCTCTTTTATGGACGAGTATGCAGGCGACAATCAGATTCCCATGGCAGAAGAAGGCATGGAGAAAACAACCTTCATCACTCAGTGTGGCACATATTGCTATACAGTTATGCCGTTCGGACTAAAGAACGCAGGAGCAACTTATCAAAGAACAACCATAGCTATCCTGAGCGATATGATTCACAGGGAAATTGAGGTATATGTCGACGACATGATTGTCAAATCCAAAGAACGACACGAGCATACCTCAGTTCTTCGAAAGTTCTTCAACAAGCTCAGACAATACAACATGAGGCTCAATCCTCAAAAGTGCGCATTCGGGGTAACGTCAGCAAGTTACTCGGATATGTTATCATCTCTCGAGGCATAGAGGCTGATCCTTCGAAAATCAACGCAATTCTCGAGATGCAACCACCAACGAATGAAAAGAAAATTTGGGGTTTTCTCGGCAGACTACAATATATCAGCAGGTTCATTTCAAGACTCACAATGATCTGTGAACCAATATTTCGAAAGCTCCGGAAAAGCGAGCCCAAGGTGTGGGATGGCGACTGTTAGCATGCATTCGAACCAATCAAGAGCTACCTTTCCAACCCACCAGTAATAAAACCAGCAATGCCAGGGATTCCCCTCAGGCTCTACCTCACAACAACAGATTCAGCAGTGGGGGCTATGCTTGCCCAGGAAATTGAAGGCAAGGAGAACGCCGTATACTACATAAGCAAAAAGCTGATCGAGTACGAAACCAAATACACTCAGCTCGAGAAACTCAGCATCGCCTTGGTTTGGGCCACAAAGAAACTACGACACTACATGCTATCCCATACAGTACATGTGATCAGCAAAGCGGATCCTCTCAAGTATCTATTCGAGAAACCAGCACTCAACGGACGGTTGTCCAGATGGTTGGTTATCCCAGCAGAATTCGACCTCAAATACATTCCACAAAAGTCTATCAAGGGTTCAGCAGTCTCAGATTTCCTAGCCGACTGTCCTGTCGAGGTAGAAGAGGAAGATTACGACTTACCCGACGAGCAAATCTTAATGACCAGTGATGACAGTTGGTGAATGCATTTTGACGGTGCTTCCAACCAGAACGGATGTGGTGTTGGAGTAATTCTAGTAGCCCAAGACGGCACGCACATTCCTATATCAGCAAAACTGCAATTTAACGTCACAAACAATGCGGCAGAATATGAAGCATGTATCATGGGCCTAGAAGCCGCCTTAGCACTGGGCGTCCAGAAACTTCGAGTGTACGGGGATTCCTCCCTAATCATCAATTAAATTTCCGGCAAATGGAAAGTAAGAAGCGAGAGTGTAGCTCCATACCAATCCTATCTCGAACAGCTGTCTGAACAGATAGAAGAGCTTCGCTACACCTACCTCCCGAGAGAGGAGAATCAATTCGCCGATGCACTGGCAAAACGGGCTTCAATGATCAACATTCCAAGCAGCATGGCTGTGAAGGAAATAATGCCCTTGGTCCAAGTATGCATTCAATGTTAAGTCTAATAAATGCGGTTCAGTATTAATTAACAAGTTAATAATTCAGTGAGATCAAGTGAGCTGAATGCCTAGCTAGAGGCCGCTTCAGTTCAAGTGGAATTAATGATATTAATCCACAGCTTACTCTTGACTGAACCCGTAGGGTCACACAAATAGTACGTAAACAGATCAAGTATTTAATGGCATTAAATACTCCATCTATGGATATTCGGAATCGACGGATCTTGGTTTCAGTGGGAGCTGAGATCGTCACAGGCAAGAAATGAATACTCCGGAAACGATGATATTGCCGGAAATGGAAATATGGATCGTATCGGAAATATAAATATTATCCAAGTCGTAGATGTTGCCGGAAACAGAAACATGGTAGGTATCGGAAAATATTATCGGAAATGGAAATATTGCCGGAATCGGAAATATTGCCGGAAACGGAAATATTGTCAGAAACGGAAATATTATCGGAATCAGAAAATAATTCCGGAAACGGAAATATTAAATATTTGTTCGAAACGGAAATGAATTCCGGAATCGGGAATTTAATCGGAAGCGTATCGTACGAATTAGCATCGGACGAGGCCCGCTAGACGAAGGCCCAGCACGAAGCCAGGCCATCGCCCAGCTAGGGAAGGCACGCAACAAAGAGTATGCATCTAAACTAGGGAAGCGATGGCCCGGCTTCGTGCTGGGCCTTCGTCTGGCAGGCCTCGTCCGATGCTAATTCGTACGATACGCTTCCGATTAATTTCCCGATTCCGGAATTCATTTCCGATACGAACAATATTTAATATTTTCGATTCCGGAATTAATTTCCGTTTCGAACAAATATTTAATATTTCCGTTTCCGGAATTATTTTCCGATTCCGGCAATATTTCCGATTCTGACAATATTTCCGATTCCGGCAATATTTCCATTTCCGATAATATTTTCCGATACGTACCATGTTTCCGTTTCCGGCAACATCTACGACTTGGATAATATTTATATTTCCGATACGATCCATATTTCCGTTTCCGGCAATATCATCGTTTCCGGAGCATTCATTTCTTGCCTGTGACGATCTCAGCTCCCACTGAAACCAAGATCCGTCGATTCCCAATATCCATAGATGGAGTATTTAATGCCATTAAATACTTGATCCGTTTACGTACTATTTGTGTGACCCTACGGGTTCAGTCAAGAGTAAGCTGTGGATTAATATCATTAATTCCACTTGAACTGAAGCGGCCTCTAGCTAGGCATTCAGCTCACTTGATCTCACTGAATTATTAACTTGTTAATTAATACTGAACCGCACTTATTAGACTTAACATAGAATGCATACTTGGACCAAGGGCATTATTTCCTTCAGTCTCCCACTTGTCCTTAGGGACAAGTGTGCATTTCCTAATTCCTTTGTCGCTCGATGCTTTCTCTTGAACATAAGGTAAGAGTTGTCATCCTTATTATGTCTCGGTTTCAGAGTTCAACTGATTAAATAGACAGATAATCATAGCCTATGATTCATCCGAGCACGGCCATGCATTTCACAGTTTCTAGCTCTCCGAGTGGCCTTGTACAACTTTTAAGCATCTCATCCCGATTTATGGGAGGACAATCCCAATCTTGCGATCTTGAGATTAGACTTCGTTTGATAGGTGATTACCTTAGCGTTGCCTTTATAGCCTCCTTTTATGGTGCGACGGTTGGTCAACGTCAAAGTAACCAGTTCTCAAAGAAGTAATCTCAAATCACTCAGGTATTGAGGATTACTGTCTAATAATTTTAATGAAATTTACTTATGACAGATTTTCATCTCTTACAGTAAAGTTTCATAGGTCTGTCCGATACTTGTCTTCCCAAAGTAAGTATCTATGCAAATGATTACGACATTGCCATGTCCACATAGTTCAAGAAACAGAACTACTAGTCATCTTGCATTCTAATCGTCTAACGTTTTCTATGCGTCCAATTTTATAGAAAACTCCGACTAGGGACCATTTTCAACCTTTGACATTCAAGTTCACTTGATAGACATTTCTTAGTCACAGGACTGGTCCTGAGAGTCTATCTTGAATATATCGTCAAATTGAAGGGACTCATCATTTAATAAACCACAAATTAAATGGAAAAATGAATTCTTTTCATTTGTTGTGAATGATTAACCAATAATGTTTTACAAAGATTTAAACTCTAAAACTTTAAACCATTAAACAGGGATATCAAAGCCATTCTCCAATATGCTTGATTCCCATAGCTGCAGTGTGCGAGTTGTGCTTCGCCTGCGGCAGAGGTTTAGTCAATGGATCTGATATGTTGTCATCAGTTCCAATCTTGTTTATCTCGACTTCTTTTCTTTCAACGAACTCTCGTAGAAGGTGAAATCTACGAAGTACATGCTTGACTCTCTGGTGGTGTCTAGGCTCCTTTGCCTGTGCAATAGCTCCGTTATTATCACAATACAGGGCTATTGGTCCTTTAATGGAGGGGACTACACCAAGTTCACCTATGAACTTCCTTATCCATATAGCTTCCTTTGCTGCTTCATGTGCAGCAATGTACTCCGCTTCAGTTGTAGAATCCGCAATGGTGCTTTGCTTAGCACTTTTCCAGCTTACTGCACCTCCGTTGAGGCAGAAGACAAACCCAGACTGTGATCTGAAATCATCTTTGTCGGTTTGGAAACTTGCGTCTGTATAGCCTTTAACAATTAATTCATCATCTCCACCATAGACCAGGAAGTCATCTTTGTGCCTTTTCAGGTACTTCAGAATATTCTTGGCAGCAGTCCAATGCGCCTCTCCTGGGTCTGACTGGTATCTGCTCGTAGCACTGAGTGCGTACGCAACATCTGGGCGTGTACATATCATAGCATACATTATTGAACCAATCAATGATGCATATGGAATCCCATTCATTCGTCTACGCTCATCAAGTGTTTTTGGGCACTGAGTCTTGCTTAGAGTTATTCCATGAGACATGGGTAGGTAGCCTCGCTTGGAGTCCGCCATCTTGAACCTATCAAGCACCTTATTGATATAAGTGCTTTGACTAAGTCCAATCATCCTTTTAGATCTATCTCTGTAAATCTTGATGCCCAATATGTACTGTGCTTCTCCTAGAACTTTCATTGAAAAACATTTCCCAAGCCAAATCTTGAAAGAGTTCAACATAGGAATGTCATTTCCGATAAGTAATATGTCGTCGACATATAATACTAGGAAAGCAATTTTTCTCCCACTGACCTTCTTGTATACACAAGATTCGTCTGCGTTCTTGATGAAACCAAAGTCACTGACTGCTTCATCAAAACGTATATTCCAGCTCCTGGATGCCTGCTTCAATCCGTAGATTGACTTCTTTAGCTTGCATACCTTTTTAGCATTCTTTGGATCCTCAAAACCTTCAGGCTGTGTCATAAACACAGTTTCTGTTAAAACGCCGTTTAAGAAAGCAGTTTTGACATCCATCTGCCATATTTCGTAATCGTAATATGCAGCGATTGCTAACATTATCCTAATAGATTTTAGCATTGCAACTGGTGAAAAGGTTTCATCGTAATCCACACCGTGGACTTGCTTGTAACCTTTTGCAACCAATCTAGCTTTGAAAACTTCAAGTTTCCCATCCTTGTCCTTTTTCAGTTTGAAAACCCATTTGCTTCCAATGGCTTGGTAGCCATCTGGCAAATCGACCAAATCCCATACTTGGTTTTCAGACATGGAGTCTAATTCAGATTGCATGGCTTCTTGCCATTGCTTGGAGCTAGGGCTCTTCATAGCTTGTTTGTAAGTCGCAGGTTCATCACTTTCAAGTAATAGAACGTCATAGCTCTCGTTCGTCAAAATACCTAAGTACCTTTCCGGTTGAGATCTATATCTTTGCGATCTACGCGGGGTAACATTTCTAGATTGACCATGATTCTCACCAGATTCTTCTAAAGATCTCTGAGTTTCATCCTGAATGTCATCTTGAGCATTCTCTAGAGTTTGTTGTTCGACTCGAATTTCTTCGAGGTCTACTTTTCTCCCACTTGTTATTTTGGAAATGTGATCTTTCTCCAAAAAGACACCATCTCGAGCAACAAACACCTTGTTCTCAGATGTATTGTAGAAGTAATACCCCTTTGTTTCCTTTGGATAGCCCACAAGGATACATTTGTCAGATTTTGGATGAAGTTTGTCTGAAATTAATCGTTTGACGTATACTTCACATGCCCAAATCTTAAGAAAAGACACATTTGGAGGCTTTCCAAACCATAATTCATATGGAGTCTTTTCGACAGCTTTAGACGAAGCTCTATTTATAGTTAGTGCAGCTGTATTTAGTGCATGTCCCCAAAATTCTAATGGAAGTTTGGCCTGACCCATCATTGACCTAACCATGTCTAGCAAGGTTATGTTCCTCCGTTCCGACACACCGTTCCATTGTGGTGTTCCAGGAGGAGTCAATTCTGATAGAATTCCACATTCTTTCAGATGGTCATCAAATTCATAGCTCAGATATTCACCGCCTCTATCAGATCGCAGTGCCTTAATCTTCTTGCCTAATTGATTCTCTACTTCACTCTGAAATTCCTTGAATTTGTCAAAGGATTCAGACTTATGCTTCATTAGGTAGACATAACCATATCTACTCATTGGTCCACATACATCTGTATGGATTAAACCCAATAGTTCATTTGCTCTTTCTCCAACTTTAGAGAAAGGTTGCTTTGTCATTTTGCCAAGTAAACATGATTCGCATTTACCATAATCCTCTAAGTCAAATGGTTCTAGAATTCCTTCCTTTTGAAGTCTTTCTAAGCGTTTCAAGTTTATATGGCCTAATCGACAATGCCACAGATAGGTGAGATCTGAATCATCCTTTTTGGCCTTTTTGGTATTTATGTTATATACTTGTTTGTCGTGATCTAATAAATAAAGTCCATTGACTAATCTAGCAGATCCATAAAACATCTCTTTAAAATAAAACGAACAACTATTGTCTTTTATTAAAAAGGAAAATCCCTTAGCATCTAAGCAAGAAACTGAAATGATGTTTTTAGTAAGACTTGGAACATGGAAACACTCTTCCAATTCCAAAACTAGCCCGGAGGGCAAGTACAAATAATAAGTTCTACAGCTAATGCAGCAATCCGTGCTCCATTTCCCACTCGTAGGTCGACTTCACCCTTGCTGAACTTTCTACTTCTTCTTAGTCCCTGTGGATTGGAACATAAGTGTGAGCCACAACCTGTATCTAATACCCAAGAAGTTGAATTAGCAAGTATACAGTCTATAACGAAAATACCTGAAGATGGAACGACTGTTCCGTTCTTCTGATCTTCCTTTAGCTTCAAGCAATCTCTCTTCCAATGCCCCTTCTTCTTGCAGTAGAAGCATTCGGATTCAGAAGTGGGTTGACTGACCATCCTCTTTACAGATTTGGCGCCAGTTTTCTTAGTTGGGCTGGCCTTGTTGCCACCTTTCTTAGCATTCCTCTTCTTTCCAGATTTCTTGAACTTGCCCCCACGCACCATAAGCACATCCTGCTTATCACTTTTGAGCGTCTTTTCAGCGGTCTTCAGCATACCGTGAAGCTCAGTGAGCGTTTTGTCCAGACTATTCATACTGTAGTTCAGTTTAAACTGATCATACCCGCTATGAAGAGAATGGAGGATGGTGTCTATAGCCATTTCCTGAGAAAATTGCCGATCCAGCCGACTCATATTCTCAATGAGTCCAATCATTTTGAGAACATCTGGACTTACGGGCTCGCCTTTCTTAAGCTTGGTCTCAAGAATTTGCCTATGAGTCTCGAATCTTTCGACTCGAGCCAGATCTTGGAACATGTTCTTCAACTCACTGATGATTGTGAAAGCATCTGAGTTGATGAACGTTTTCTGCAGATCTGCACTCATGGTGGCGAGCATTAAACATTTCACATCCTTGTTGGCATCAATCCAACGATTGAGGGCTGCCTGAGTGACCCCGTCGCCTGCGGCTTCGGGCATCGCCTCTTCTAGGACATACTCCTTTTCTTCCTGCATAAGAACTATTTGCAAGTTCCTTTGCCAGTCAAGGAAGTTTTTCCCGTTCAACTTCTCTGTTTCCGGCAATATTTCCGATTCCGGCAATATTTCCATTTCCGATAATATTTTCCAATACGTACCATGTTTCCGTTTCCGGCAACATCTACGACTTGGATAATATTTATATTTCCGATACGATCCATATTTCCGTTTCCGGCAATATCATCGTTTCCGGAGCATTCATTTCTTGCCTGTGACGATCTCAGCTCCCACTGAAACCAAGATCCGTCGATTCCGAATATCCATAGATGGAGTATTTAATGCCATTAAATACTTGATCCGTTTACGTACTATTTGTGTGACCCTACGGGTTCAGTCAAGAGTAAGCTATGGATTAATATCATTAATTCCACTTGAACTGAACCGGCCTCTAGCTAGGCATTCAGCTCACTTGATCTCACTGAATTATTAACATGTTAATTAATACTGAACCGCACTTATTAGACTTAACATAGAATGCATACTTGGACCAAGGGCATTATTTCCTTCACAAGGGCCATGGCACACGAGCACAAGGCAGCACGCTGCCCTGTGTCGAGTGCTGTGCGCATGTGGGCGGGTGGGCAAGGGCGAAGGGCAAGGCGCAAGCCAGTGGCAGACGCGTGTGGGCAGCAAGCGTGCTGCGCCACAGCGCGCGCTGCCAAGCCAAGCAAGCAAGCAGACGCAAGGCGACGAGCAAGCGGGCGCGCGCAGCGTGGCCTGCAGTGCTGCGTTGCGTGTGGCCTGCAGGCGCGACGAGCGAGCAAGCGCGTGCGCAACGTGGCCTGCACTGCTGCGATGCGTGTGGCCTGCTTGCGTATTGATACACGAACACTCGATGGGGCTTGGGCGCAAGCCCAAGCGCTTGTCGTGTTACGATTGTCGCGTTTTAAATTTTAATTTGAGATTTTCAGTTCGAGTAATTTTAATTAATTTTAAAATTAATAATATAAATTGTTTTCTCGGGATTTAATTTTGATTATTATAATTATTATAAATTTTAATTTATAATAATTATTTTACTAAAATTAAACCTTGAATTAATTTAAATTCTTTATATTCAACTGAAATAAATTAAATAAGTGGATTCAATTATAAATTTATATGAGCTTAAATTTTAATTAAATTTGTATGTTTCCGGTTAGACTAGAAATACATTTTTATGTTTAAACTTAGTAAAGCATATGAATTTATTGGTTTAAGTGGGAGCAATTTTAGTCATAAACTCCTTATTAGGTCTACAAATCCTTTAAGGTTAAACAACTTAATTAGAATTAAAAAGGACTGGATAATTGGTAGATTATTGGTGCCCTTAATTAATTGCTGCAAATATTTATGTGATGCATAACGTGTTTTACTAACCAATTATGTGGGCCATTCATGATAATGAATGGATGAATGGTGTATATTGTATATGTACTGTTTTGCAGGTTATGAAGTGACTGGTACGGCCCAAATAGGATAGAAAATATGGTCTGCGTACCATTAATTTGAATGTAATTGGTCTAAAGTACCAAATTTGTTTTTCAATTCAAATATGGTCTGCGTACCATCAAATAGTTGTAATTAGTTTAATTATAGCTTATCCTATTTGAAGAAAATGGCGCCTCCCACAGAGATTTTAAGACGGACTTTGAAGTTGAAGCTTCAAGATGAAGTCGGGCCATACTAGATCACATTTATCTTATGCATGTTTTAAGTTATTTATTGCTTTTAAATATGTCTTAAATATGCATGAAATCGAAGCTTGATTATGTTGCATGATTAAGGATTTTAGTTCACTTAAAATCTAACCAACATAGTAAGAGCCTTAAGTTCCAAACTTAAAAATTGAGTTAAAAGGTGCCATGCCAAAATAACACTTACTTGGATATCCTTTTTTCATCGATCTTAGTAATAGTTTTCCGCCATAGCGAGGTGTTACTTATCGATACTAAAGGGGTAAGGTACACAAATAATTGTGAGTACATGTTAGTTTTGGTGAAACTCAACGATATAAGTAAGGAGTCCTTTTATGTCGTGGCAAAATCAATAGGTTTACCTAATAAGTTCTTAGACGTACCTATCAACCAAGAGTGGTTTCTAGACTATTAGCAAAAGGATTTTGCTTACCTAAAATATTTTAGAATTGAGTCAAAATACATAATGTGCTTAATTCTTCAATGGTTTTAGGGTCTTGGAATCATTTTATTCACACCTGCCGGAACAATAAATTTGAATAAAATGTCAATAACTTGTTTAAAATTGCATGATTGCTTTAATTTCAAGTTATTATTCATGATAAATGTTTAGACTTTGCATTCTTCAATGTATGTTTTAATTATTGTTTATATTTAAATATCTTGCAGTGCAGTAAATCCTTTTAGAAAGGTAACAGTAAATTTCCTCGATTGGTAGTGAATCCAAGAACGATTCACGGAAATGAGAGAAAATGAGCAATTTAAAATGTACGTTTCTTATAGCGACTTTTCTGGTTATTTTCAAGTATCAAAATCGAATGGCAAACCAATTAGTGCTTGTGAATTCAAAATACACTGTAGTTTTGAGATCATAAAGCATTGAGCTTAAACGCTCAACTTTACCAATGGTTAACAACCTAACATCTTTGTCCATTTAATTCTCGAATGAGTCTAGTCCCTAGACATTCGAATAGATCGATGCTTAGAGAACTTTAGAAGCTTCTGGTAAGATCATCTAGTTGAAACAAAATATTCAACATAAATTAAAATGGTAAGAACCTTGTTGGAGTGACATTGGACATGTCTAAACAAAATATAAAAGTCAACACTAAAGAATACAATTCTTAAGACTATAAGAAAGGGTACAAGATATAGGAAAACGAGGAACAAATGAAAGAAATTTTACGATTTCGTTTCTACCTATAAGTTTATGTTTAAAGAGAAGTGACCTAGCAATCAAACTTCCTTGGTATCATATACCGCTTGAGGTTCTTACTTCGGTAATAACTCAAACTATGGAAGCTAAGCTACACTAATGGCCTACAAGTGGGAAATGAAGCATGGCAATGCTACATTAGTTGTAGGGTCATCTAGTTTGTTTTAAGTCCTTTCAATGGCTGGAACTTAATGGCTATGTTGTTCCACAATCAGCATACCTAAATTTCTGTTTTCAAACACAGAAAGACTCACATTCAGAAGAACAAAAACAATGTTTGTTTGTTTGTTTGAATGAAATGGTCATTTACGGGTTGAGTCAATATGCTTGATTAAAACAAACAACTCTTTAACAATAAAAACATTACTAGGTTCAAATCAAACCTTTGATTTGAGTTCCACTAAACTTTGGCATTGTTGCTTAGACCATATCAACAAGTTAACATTCATAAGCTCTATTTTGATGGACTTTTGAAAGTTGATTGATTTCTAGATCAATTCAAGACAAGCTAGTCTTACTTGTTGAAAGTAACAAAAGATATGAACTATTGTTAGAACGCCTAGACGATAGAGTTCAAAGCTAAAGAAAGGTTTTATGACTTTATTATTTCACATAGATTTGAGTGAATATAGGTTTATTTACTCAAATGTGATATAAGTTTGAATCTGTTTGGCTAGTTCAAAGATTCAGAAGTATAAAATCCACTTGACAAGAAATCATAAAGATCTAAGTTAGATCATGTCAATGATTACTTTAAGACCAAATATTATCATCAATGATTGTGTGTTGTAATTTCACGATCTAGCTCCATAAGATATGGCATATCTAAGTTGGAATGATCGAAGTCAATTAGTACTTGATTCGATCAATGATGAATCATAAAGAACTTTCCTATAATTTCTAAAAACAAAATGCTCAACTACCACCAAGGCCCAAGTATAGATATATGTTTCATTGTGATTTATTCAAATGAGACGCAAGGTATTGTTTCTACCACGAATTTTTGAGAACATAATGTTTGTTTGCTCGAAATAACGTCCTTTTGGAGATTCGTTTCCAAAATGACAAGTGGGAGAAAATAGACCTCGAAAATCTTCGAGGCGAACAGCAAACATAAACGGACATTCCGGAGGCTTTTCGAAGTGCTTCAGAAAATCCGAACTTATTCTTTAAGGACTTTAGAAGTGGATTTAAAGAATAGACATCTCTTAGAGGACTTACAAGTGCTTCAAGGAGAACATAATATTCAAAGGACTCTCAAAGTGCCTGTTGATATTCTATTGTTTGATGTTCTATACCCAAGTAGGCATAGAGTTCAAGTCACTGAAACTATGAGATTCTTCTATTAGATAGTGAAGAAACATAGAGTTCAGGTCAATGAAACTATGAGATTCTTCTATTAGATAGTAAAGAAACCTACATCTTGCAATCGAACTATTATCACGTAGATTAATGATTTTGTGACTTGTAAGAAAGCTATGACGAAACCCAGATTCCCTAAAATGGTTAGAGGCCATATATAGACTTAATATTTAATTGGTTAAAGGCCATAAAAACATACTCAATGTTTTGATGACAAAATTGAAAATTTTGTTGATTTGCAAAAAATGGTTTACACCAATTGGTTGCAAATTGGTTTTAAGGACAAAAACCATCAAACACAAAGCTAGATTAGTTGCTAAAGGTTACAAGAAAATTCACGGCGTGGATTGTGTTGAAACCTCATGCATAATCGTAATGCTCAAGTCTATAATTCAAGCAATGATTGCATATTGGTAAATATGGCAATTGGATGACAAAACGTATTCCTCAATCAAATGTTGGAATAAACTATGTACATGGTATGTCATAGGATTTATGGATCCAAATAAATGCTTGAAAAGGAAAGCTAGCTTATGAAATCTAAGTACAGATTTAAGCAAGCAATTGGGAATTGGAAGTATATTTTAGTGTAACTAATAAGTATTTTAGTTTCATAAAATGTACATGATTCTTATGGATATATAAGAAGTTTAGTTGGAGTACATAAAAACTTAATTGGTCCTATGTGTATCACACACATATCTCTCTATTGTGAAATAAAATTTAAATGCTAATAACTTAGGTTTGAAATTATTCATCAATGACGGACCAAGGCGAAACTTAGTGCATACTGGGTATTAAGATCCATTCACAAAGATCTTATGATATTGTTTTAGATTAAGTAATGGCATTTACTAAATCAAACACGAAAGACTCCTTAGGAGATATTCGACCCATGTGAATAAATCTAAGTAATGAATGTTTGAACTATGTATAAGCATTTACTAAGTTAAACATCAAAGAATCTAATGAGACTCTTCACCTATATTATATGTCAAACAATTTAGCTGGATTCAGTATCTACTGAAACTGAATGAGCTAAAGTTACATGAATAGAATTCAATTGAGAATTATTCTGCAAAAGAATTTATCATGTATGATATAATATGAGGATCGCCAAAAATGTATCGTATGACTTTAGGCATGACGAACATATACCAATCTCTATTAATCTAAGTGAAGATCAACTAGATTGAGATCAAGAAAAACTTATGGTACTTGAAAAGGTACATAAGAATAGTTCTTGATTCAAGGAAATAAAGATATGCTAAATATTGATTCTACACGCATAAACACTGGCAAAGGATCAAGCAAGATTCCTTTGGAGTTAATCATTGACAAGGACGAACTAAAGAGCATCGTGTTTTGAAATGGCAACATGGATTGGAGACCATGAGTTGTTGCGTGGGAAATTAAAAATAATAATTTCTATGTTCCAAGATATAGTTTGAAAGTCTTCCGCATATCTGTGAACTGCTTGGATAAGTAAATCCAAAAAAAGCATCACTAGCAACCTAAACAGTTGAAGTAAAAGTACTTATTGCCTAAGAAGCAATAAAAAAGGGTTGTTTTAAAGAGTTCTTCACTGAACTTGTGTAGATCACCTGTCTGCTGACTTGATGGTTCTTCATTACAAAATGCGTAGAACCACTATCGAAGTAAGAAAGACTAGATCACATAATAAACAAACTCAAACGATCTTATCATCCTATCTCTAAGAACATTCGATGAAAAGGATATTAAGATTGGCAAAGCATGATAACTAAACCTATGCAACAAGTGAGAAACAACACTCACATTGTGGCACTGGAAATCAAAGCATAGTTTTGAATTCCACTAGTTGTTTTAAAGATGGGTTTGAGGCCCATGGTTGTAAAACATTAGGGGTTGAACATTTATCATATATGAAATGTATTTTCATATTCCATTTAATCTTGGTTTAGTATTAAATGATGAGTCCCTTCAATTTGACGAAATATTCAAGATAGACTGTCAGGACCAGTCCTGTGACTAAGAAATGTCTATCAAGTGAACTTGAATGTCAAAAGTTGAAAATGGTCCCTGGTCGGAGTTTTCTATAAAGATGGACGCATAGAAAACATTAGACGACTAGAAAGCAAGATGACTAGTAGTTATGTTTCTTGAACTATGTGGACATGGCAATGTCGTAATCATTTGCATAGATACTTACTTTGGGAAGACTAGTATCGGACAGACCTATAAAACTTTACTGTAAGAGATGAAAATCCGTCATAAGTAAATTTCATTAAAATTATTAGACACTAAATCCTCAATACCTGAGTGATTTGAGATTACTTGTTTGAGAACTGGTTACTTTGACGTTAACCAACCGTCGCACTGTAAAAGGAGGCTATAAAGGCAACGCTCAGGTAATCACCTATCAAACGAAGTCTAATCTTAAGATCTCAAGATTGGGATTGTCCTCCCATAAATCGGGATGAGATGCTTAAAAGTTGTACAAGGCCACTCGGAGAGCTAGAAACTGTAAAATGCATGGCCGTGCTCGGATGAATCATAGGCTATGATTATCTGTTTATTTGATCAGTTGAACTCTGAAACCTAGAAACACCTCTGGACATATGTGAGGGGGTCGAAAATGCGCGAGGCTAATGCGTGACCTTGTCCCTCGTGGGTGTGACGATTATTTTTATTCAATCAAGTGTAATTGGATTTCCTGTGAGTATACACCCAATTGACTAGTAATATAGGAGTCGCCATTCAGTTTTTAACGACAATGAGAAAAACTGACAAAACCCGGTTATCGTGACATAAAAGGAGTGCAATTATGTTTGACCACGACGGCCGTAGGTTCCCTTGTGATCCCTGGTGTGGGGATCTCTCAATATACACCCGCAAGGTAGAGATTGAGAGTTCGGGGGACTGTAACTACCGAGAGGAGTAATTCGCTCGTCGATAACTCCAGAGGCAGGATATCCTTACTAGCTCAGCATAAATAATTGAAGGGACATGCGTTAACTATTAAACTAATCTGAATTGATTTTAGCAATATGCAACATATAATACTAATTCGATCGTGATTATCTGATTTAAATAGCATTAAGGGACCTAGCATGATAATCCGATTTCCCAAAAATATTATATTTGTTAGGCGTGATAGAACAATCATATTAGGTTAGTTTAACAGTTCATAAAAGGGCGAGGAAAGCAGTTAAATCATCGAAAAGGGACACATTACGACGCACCCTTAAGAGGTGCGTCACGGTTCTCAGAAAACTAACCACTTTGACTTTGCTATTTCTCCTTTTTATTTAACGAATCTCGATTATGGGACAGGATACGTTCTGTTCGATTTATGGATCGATTGCGACAGAACGCGTGAACAGTTTCCCAGCGAGAGGCTTAGGCTAAGGGGTTTAGAGTCAATACTCAGAATATATTATGTGTTGTTGTGTGTGTTCACGTCGAACTTAGGGGTCTATTTATAGGAAAAAGTGGCGTAAAAAGATAATTTTTCAGGAATTTGAATACGAAACGGATTAGGAAAAGAATCCGTCCCAAGTATTTTCGGCGCCCAGCTCTGGGCGCTGGAATTTTCCGCGCCCAGGGCTGGGCGTTGAAAATAAGGTCTGGCAGAATTCTTTGGTCAGATTCGGATTCCTGAAATCCGTAGAGTTTGAGATTAATTCGAGTCTTTTAGCGCGTATCAATTTTATGAGGGAATACTTCTGGGCCCGTTACGAACTCTAGGCTCGTTAGGATTTTAATTAATACGTAACTCTTATTTCCGAATCATATTAGGAATAGGACTCTTGTAGTTTTCTATCTCATTTAGGATTTACGTTGGAGTGCAACACCTAATTCTGACAGGTTTCTATCTTTTATGATTTGCCACTTTTAGACGCTACCTTTTACGGCAGTTACTATTTTTAGCAGGTTTCCATAAATAGCAGGTTTCGGGTGAAATGAAAATGGGGAATCGAGATTCGTTTATTTTATAGGAGATGCGTTGTCAAGTGGAGTTTCCCGTTCAACTTCTCCTTTTCGAGAATGGGGACAAAAGTAGGTGTCTACAGTTAGCCCCCACTTTGACTGAGTCTTGGAGTAAGACGATGGTCAAATTATTAGACGGAGTGCGTCACACAAGCCATGGTGTATGTGACCTGTTTTGCGAGGGTCTCACGAGCCCCCGAGTGATAACATTTGACTTAAGGGTCATCACTTGAAGTGTCGACATACCCCTCACGTGTCATTGGGATTTGTCAACTGATTGTATAGAAACTTCCTCACTTTGTCATTGGAAGGATCTAAAGGTGCGTAGAAAACTCCCTCACTTTGTCATTGGGAGTAACTACAGATGTTTTCGAAATTAAAGCTGTAAAGTGTAATTGGGCCTGGCCAAGCCCAATCACGAGGTAAAATGTTTTTAAAGATTCTCATTTTCAGGGCTGGCTAAACGAGAAAACCCCCTTGTTTTTATAGGAAGTAAAACGAAGGAAAATCCAGTACCCTTGTTTTTATAGGAAGTAAAACGAAGGAAAATCCAGTAAAAGTTATCGCTGCAGCGACTAAGGACCTGCGCTGTTAGTGACGCAGACCCCGCCCGCTGAAGGTGGACGAGCCTGTCCTCTGAGGGGGACCCCCCGTCCGATTGAAGTGGACGAATCTGTTTGATGTTTTTGAAAATAAGGACCTACGCGGTTTGTGACGTAGACCCCGCCCGCTGAAGGTGGCGAACCTTGTCCGCTGAGGGTGGACACCCTGTCCGATAGAAGTGGACGAATCTGTTTTGAAATTTTTGAAAATAAGGACCTACGCGGTTTGTGACGTAGACCCCGCCCGCTGAAGGTGGCGAACCTTGTCCGCTGAGGGTGGACACCCCGTCCGATAGAAGTGGACGAATCTGTTTTGAAATTTTTGAAAATAAGGACCTACGCGTTTTGTGACGTAGACCCCGCCGGCTGAAGATGGCGAGCCTATTTTAAATTTGAAGATTTTATTTTTCGAAAACTGAGGACCTGCGCGGTTAGTGACGCAGACCCCGCCCGCTGAGGGTGGGCGAGCCCATTTTGAATTTCTTATTTTGCCTATGTAGAAGGGCTTTTGTGATTACAACCTGTTGGTGGGTCGTAATATTTCCTGATTAGATGTGTCCTATAAGTGGGTCCACACTGTGTATATTTTTGTTTAACAATATTTTTATTTTTATTTTGAGATATCCAAACATGATATGGTGTATGGCGCAGTCCGGGAATGTGATTTTAATCGCGCGCTCCTCGTTTGAGTCTATTTTTTCGCGAGCCCCCAAGCACTGGGGCTCGTCGGTTGTTTTTCGCATCTTGTAATCATGTTTGGGGTCATGCTCGTATGTGCGAGCGACCTTCTACAGTAGTGTGCTACTTTAGCGAAGCCGTGGGGTGCGACTTTCAGTGAAGAAATCGGCAATTTTCAAGCCGAATGAATATGGCAGGGCCCAATAGAAGTTAGGGCCTTTTTGAGCCTGGGTTCATTTTCGGCGCCCAGGCCTGGGCGTTGAAATAATTCACGCCCAGGTGGGGCGTTGAAAGTGTTGTTTGGGCTGGTCTTTTGATGACACAGTTGGCCTCTTGTTCACTCATTTATTTCACTTGGAAGTTCTATGTATTCTCTTTTCTTTTGTTTTTTCTTTGTTTTTAGAACGTGATGATTTCCTTGATAAGCCGTAGCCGATTGGTGGACTACGGTGCTTGTCGCTTTGGGGCGATTATTTTAAGGAGCTGTTGCTCTTAAGGTGTACAGTTATTGCAATAGTCGGGCGAGTCTATATGGCCTGAGGAACATACTTTGAGGTGTAAGACTTTGATCGCTCTTATATTTTTTTGAACATGTTCGTGAATGATGATATGTATGTGCGAACGAGCGTTCATAGAATGGCCGTTGTGTGCGGTCCATTAATCAGTTTGCTTGAATCATTTTTTTTTTTTGAGTGATGACTGATTTTAAATAGTTTGTTTAGAAGCTTGATAGGGGTCAGGTCCATTCATGAAGTGGGCAACATCGTGCCCTTTCGATTGTTCAAACATTTGCTTCGAGATTTTTTATTTTGTTATGGTTGTTTCGTAGCTTGGAGCCCCCAAGTATGCATGTTTGGATGCTTCCTTTTGGCGTACGATTTTGTAGGTTCTTTCGAGAAAGATGCCTTGGGGTTTCGCTCGTGTAGGTGCGAGCTATCCCTTCCGTGGTAGGTAATGTTTTGCTACCTTTAATCCTTAATGTAGAAGTCGTGTGGCTTGCATTTGGGCGATAAGTAATTTTTGCCTCTTTTACACATGCTCTTTGGTCGTGCCTACATTAGTGCAATGTGCCTTACTTTTTAGAATTGTACTGTGGGATGGTTGAACTTATGGTGCAACATAGGTTTGTGTGGCCTAACGGCGTGTCTTAGAACATTCTTCAGGTGTTGGGATATTATTATTTTTTGCATTAGAGTATTTCATCATGCCTTGTTCAGGTGTCCGAACAAGTGTAGCATCTTCTGCGTGGGTTTGCACGGCTTATTATTTCGTTCGATGCAAGGATTCATAGGTGTTTCTTTCTTATTTTTATATTTGGGCGAAACTTGGCTAGCAGAAAGATTCAACGCCCAGGCTGGGGCATTTAAAGATATCGGCGCCCAGCTCTGGGCGTTGAAAATGATTTCTGGGTATATTTTGACAGTTCTTATCCTTGGTTTTTTTCGCTTTTGCTTTGGAACGAGGTAGACTGTGTAACGGGCGCTTATAGGGCGAGCGCTAAGTGCAGTAGTTTGATCAGAGTTTTGGTAACTCATGATTTTCAGTTACCCTTGTTAGTGGGGTGACTTTATATATTCTAAGTAGTGCTTTAGAATTTGGGAGGGGTTGTAGCCATTCCAAGGTTCGTTTTACACGATTAAAGCTTAGGATTGAGCCCCTGTGACATATGTATAGCATTAGCGTCGAGAATTTGCGATGAAATCGTCATTTCTAGCATTTTTAGAGTGTTTTTCTCAAGCCCCCAATTGTAGGTACGGGATTGGCTTGGTGCTATAATGCCTTGCATACGTTTTTGTGCATTCATGGTGACATGGATCATGAATAGTTTGAACCAGACTCGTTTAGTGCGAGGTACGCTCGAGCAGTGATCTGCTACTTCTCTTGTAAATGTCGTATTGTGCGACATTGCCATGGTCAAGGTAGTCACATGTTGAAGTGTGCCTCGACCAAAAACTAGGTGCCTTTCTTTACCCATAATCATATTTGGAAATCTTTTGACTCACTTGCAACGCATACTTAGCTTAAACCAACGACACTTTATTATGTTCGAAAAAGTCTTTGAAAATTAATTGAAAATTATTTAGAATCCGAGTCCTACTGTGTACAATCCGAGGTGTCCTAAGTAAGTTGACTTATGGAAGGGTTCGTACAGGATTACATGAGTGAATCAAAATACTGTTACGATTTTTGGAATGCTGTCTAAGAATTTGCTGGAAGCCAGGGTGCAGGCGTCAAGATATTCTTGTGCCCGTTTGGCATATGCTTTAGGCTTTTAAGGCCATCTTTTCCAGAATTGCAGGAATATAAACCGTTTTCAAATTGACTTAGATTTACTTGGTGTATGTCTGCACAAAAGGTCAAGGTATACTTAGTTCTCTCCCTAGCTCTTTCATTTCAATTTTTAGCCCCCAGTTGCTATTATGTCTTCCTATGATTCTTTTAGATTTTGATTTTAGATGCCCGTGTCATATGTCTGAGTAGAGTGAGCCTTGGTTAAGTGCCAAGTCCTATTGACAATGTCTGATTTTTTTCAAAGGGGATTAGCAAGCATTCGAATTACCGTAAACGGGTGCCCTGAGTTCGAAGGAACGATGGGGTGATGCCGTAGAACAATCCTCTTCATTGCAAGCTTACTGCCTTTACTACTTGTTGGCGATTATGACTGTGTCTAGTGGTGAAAGAAGGTCTTTAAGCGAACGACTATGTCTAGTGGTGAAAGAAGGTCTTTAAGTGAGTTAGTTCGCTTTAAGGAGGGTCAAGTCGAGTACTTTAGAGGTCATGGACGCTTGCGCTAGCCCCCATTCAATTGAGGCAAAGTGGTCTTTTGAGTCTTGGCTAAGTGCCTAGGAGTGTGAGTGCTCCTTCTGGCAAGGGTACGTGCCCTTATTATTTTTCGATGTGTGCTCATTAATTTTGGCATCTTGATGACTTGGATTCTTCTTTTGACTTAAATCTTTCTTTCGACTTGGGTTGCAAGTAATTAAATTTCAATAAGGGACTTCTATTTTTATTCTTGTTATTCTATAGGCTTTAATATTTTTGCAAATTGGTTGGACCGAATCATGGATTGCCTACGTATCCGCCTTAAATAGATTTAATTTGGAATCAGGTCTTGCGTAGTTCTTAGCCTAGAAAATGGTTTCATAGAATGCCGATTTTAAACAAGTATGTTCTGAGGTGGAAACATATTATTTGAAACGGTAGAATAAGTGAAGTTTATTATTATTTAAATCTGCTGCCTTGCCGTAAGCCAAAAATTAATTTTATATATTTTTTGAGTACATGTATTTTTTTGGTGGTACGTATGTCTGAATACGTGTTGTACCCCTCCAAGTGTTCGTTATTTTCCCGTGCATGTGCGGATAAAATGACGAGCACTTCTAAACAAAATTTGGCGAGCAGAGAGATTCAGCGCCCAGGCTGGGGCGGTAAAGGTTTCGGCGCCCAGCTGTGGGCGCTGAAGATTATTTCTGGGCGGATCCTTTTTTTGGTGCGCTAAATGCTTCTCTTTCTTTTTAGATGAACTTTTAAACGCGCTTTGCAAAGTTTGCTTTTTTTTTTATTCATTATTGTTTTGTACTTTTCATTTGTCTTCTTTTTTTTACTCGTGACTCAATACGGTTTGAAAAATGGGTTGAATGAGATAGGATAATTTGTATAGGTATTGGTCAAGCATGAGGATTGTATCTGCTAGGACTCACAACTTGCAGCCTCAAACTAGTGTCATGAGTTTAAATCAACCAAGGTCGATGAGTAGCATGGGGACGGCTCAAGGGTATATCAACTGGATGTATCCACACAAGTTATATGGTCATTATGCTAATGGTGGTGTAAGAACAGGTTTTTGGAAATAATGGGTATGACGCACGTGTTAATGGCCGCGCGTGGTTTGCGGTTGACAACAAGTTCAAGAACAAGAGTCGAGGTAATGGTTTGTTGGGTTATGGCAGTGAGAACATGGATAGGTTAAATGAGCTGAACAGGGGCCCCAGAGCGAAGGCGTCTAAGAACATAAGGATTGGAAAGGGTAGATATCGTAGAACTTTATGATTTGGATTGGTTGACTCAATTCTTTTCCTTCTTTTACTTAGGTAAATTTCGCACTTTGGGAAGTACGGGCTAAGTATTTCGTGGCTCGCTCTTTTCGCTCTCCCTTTTCTCTTTCTATATTTTTTTCTTTTTGCTTGGGATTCCTCCCCAACATAAATTCTTCAATTTTTAATTTGGGCTAAAAGGTTGATGGTTGTGGTCTTTGAGTCACGAGGCGAGGCTGAGTGAGCCTCGTTTGGTAGGCCTATAGTGGACCTTTAATTTTAGTAGGCCTAGGGTGGACCTTTAAATTGTCTTACTTTGCAAGCGTATTTACTCGTTTCTTAAAATATGCAAATAGCGTAGATTCAAAATGTTGTTTTTACCTTATTGAATTTTAACGAAAGAATTACATCGAAAGTAATTTGTTGTTTCTTTGAGATTCCAGTTTCTGGGATTTAATTGGAAGTTGTGATTTAGACTAAAACTTTCATTAATCTTTCTGATTATAACCCGTGTATGAATACAAGGAGGTGGCCTAGACTCAAAATGATGACGTGGCGTAAGCCTATAATACTTGACCAAGCAACTCTCAGACTTAGGCTAATTGGACCATAACTTTCGTTGGTCGACACTTTAGATTTTAACCCTTGGGTGTTCATTTGTCATGTGCCATTTTGCTTAATGTTGGCAAGGTAGTTAATTGGGGAGATCGAATTTTTATTTTTGCAAGACTAGAATCATTAGTGCAGCTTCTCTCTTAGTGTGTATTGCTTTACCCCAATGGTAGCCGTATGGTATGCCGATTTGGGTATTTTCATGGTTGGTCATGTTGCATTCATGGAAAATCTTTTAGTCCGTACTTAGTAGTATTTCAAGGAGCGAGTGACTCGAGAGGACTATGATAGTCGTGACCCAATGTGATTATAGGCCTTGAGGCCATTAATTTTTTCTTTGCCAATGGTATTAACACCTTAGGTTCACTTTGGGGTTGTGCGACTATGGGGGATGATTTCTAGGATGTGATTGTTTCCATTTTGCAAATACTATAGTATATTCTTTTTATTGGTGAGAGAGTATTGAGGCCGTGGATTCTTAGCAAGGGATGACAATTACATATGGGTGCTTATTGATTTAAATGTTAGGAAGGGAGACTCAATATGGTTTAACCTTTTAACTTGCAGAACGACACCAAGCATTAGGACCGATTCTATGGATAGGACAACTAAGACTTAGGATTTGGATTGTATTTTGGCGTAGCCTAGTCTAGACTCGGATTTATTTGAACATTTATTTTTTTGAAGACTTTATTCGAACATTTATTTTTTGAATATTTCGCCCATGTGACATTCATAATTATTAGCATGTTCGGTTTTGATGCCGAGCATTGTTGTCGTAGGAGGCCTAACAACGACGCAAAGAGTTATTAATTTTTTACGAGTCGCTTTTGAAATCGAGTGCTTTTCTTACGCCCTCGTAGCAATTTTTTCGAAAAGTCTTTTTTTTTTGCTACGAAATCGAGTCGCTTTTGAAATCGAGTGCTTTTGAAATCGAGTCACTTTTTTATGCGCGGGCACCGAGGCTGCTGTGCCTGACCAAAAGGCCAGGCAGCAACTTCGGCGCCCAGAAGTGGGCGTGAGAAATTTTGGCGCCCAGCCCGGGGCGCTGAAAATGCGTCCCTGACTGGTACTCGTTTTCAGTTTTCGTCTACTTTTGTTTTTACGACTTTGATTTTGCGTGCTTGCCTAATAACGTCCTTACGCGTTGTGCAGCGTTTGTGGGATTCGTTACAGGCCATCCCGAGCGTCGCTTATTTTGTGGCGATCATTCGGGTTTGCGGAACACGTGTTTCGGTATAACTCTTTGGCAAATTAGTCTATGAATGTTTGGGCAGTTTTTAAGGTCGTTGGTTTTCTAGGATAGTTTGTCACATACAATCACATATTTCGCTACACATAACTACATTACAAACATGGATTTGAAAATTAAATATGCCATGTAGTTTATGATAGGCTTCTATGGGTAGTTTATTTGCGCCTGGCTTGGTACCGCTTCTATCGTAGATCCAACACATGCCCCGGTCGAGGTAGTGTCTTCAACAGACGAATTTCGCCCAAGAGGCCAACCCGCAAGTGCAAGCCAAGGGGGCATGCAGGCGAGAGGAACCTAATGAGCGAGCGATTGGGTTCGGGATAGGTGTACTACCTGCACAAGTACCGAGTGGGAAACATGCGCGGCGTATGCACCCCCCTATTGGCGAAAAAAGGTATCCTTAGTCCCAACTCCCGAGGGAGCCGAGATTCGTTATGATGTTCTTCCCGTTCACATTAATATGCTGATTTTCAGGTCGTCCCAACTGTTAGGTTATGATACATATGATATTACATAAATCATGCGGAAACAACCATTAACCCAGGATTACATATTATTTACACATAATCATATAGCATAATTTAGATGCATACTCTTTGTTGCGTGCCCTCCCTAGCTGCGCCCGAACCGAACAAGAACAAGTCTTTAGGACTCCAAGTGTCGTCCCTCCGTAGATAGTCCACAGCACGTCCGGATCCGCCTTAAGATTGACCAACTAGAATCGCCCTTAAGGTACTAGAATTTTCGGCACTTTTGAGCAAGATGTGTGGCTGAATTTTTTTCTCAAAAACTCACTTTGAATACTTTTAAACTCGTTATAAATTGTGAACCCAGGCCACATATTTATAGGGGTATGGAAAGGGAATTGGAATCCTATTCAGATACAAATTAATTAAACCTAGAATCCTACAAGAACTCTAATTTAATTAATTTATCAAATAGAATTAGGAATTTAATCATTAACCGAACTCTGCACGTTTTAGGAAACGAGCACGAACACAAACACTTACACACGCACACACGGCAGCCACGATGGGCCGCCCATGCGTGCGCACGAGCAGCAGCCCACGCAGCGAGGCCTGCGAGCTGCAAGCCCACGCAGCTCCCGCGCGCGCTGCGCGCGCTGTGCGCGCTGCCACGGCCTGCTGGGCCTGGCCTTGCGCTGGGCCTGGCGTGGCTGTTTATGCGGCGCGCTTGGCTTGCTGGGCGATGGCCTGGCTTCGTGCTGGGCCTCGTCCGGCAGGCCTCGTCCGATGCTTATTCGTACGATACGCTTCCGATTAAATTTCCGATTCCGGAATTCATTTCCGATACGAACAATATTTAACATTTCCGATTCCGGAATTAATTTCCGTTTCGAACAAATATTTAATATTTCCGTTTCCGGAATTATTTTCCGATTCCGGTAATATTTCCGATTCTGACAATATTTCCGTTTCCGGCAATATTTCCGATTCTGGTAATATTTCCATTTCCGATAATATTTTCCGATACGTACCATGTTTCCGTTTCCGGCAACATCTACGACTTGGATAATATTTATATTTCCGATACGATCCATATTTCCGTTTCCGGTAATATCATCGTTTCCGGAGTATTCATTTCTTGCCTGTGACGATCTCAGCTCCCACTGAAACCAAGATCCGTCGGTTCCGAATATCCATAGATAGAGTATTTAATGCCATTAAATACTTGATCCGTTTACGTACTATTTGTGTGACCCTACGGGTTCAGTCAAGAGTAAGCTGTGGATTAATATCATTAATTCCACTTGAACTGAAGCGGCCTCTAGCTAGGCATTCAGCTCACTTGATCTCACTGAATTACTAACTTGTTAATTAATACTGAACCGCATTTATTAGACTTAACATAGAATGCATACTTGGACCAAGGGCATTATTTCCTTCAGTCTCCCACTTGTCCTTAGGGACAAGTGTGCATTTTCCTAATTCCTTTGTCGCTCGATGCTTGCTCTTGAACATAAGGTAAGAGTTGTCATCCTTATTATGTCCAGAGGTGTTCCTCGGTTTCAGAGTTCAACTGATCAAATAAACAGATAATCATAGCCTATGATTCATCCGAGCACGGCCATGCATTTCACAGTTTCTAGCTCTCCGAGTGGCCTTGTACAACTTTTAAGCATCTCATCCCGATTTATGGGAGGACAATCCCAATCTTGCGATCTTGAGATTAGACTTCGTTTGATAGGTGATTACCTAAGCGTTGCCTTTATAGCCTCCTTTTACGGTGCGACGGTTGGTCAACGTCAAAGTAACCAGTTCTCAAACAAGTAATCTCAAATCACTCAGGTATTGAGGATTTAGTGTCTAATAATTTAATGAAATTTACTTATGACAGACTTTCATCTCTTACAGTAAAGTTTCATAGGTCTTGTCCGATACTAGTCTTCCCAAAGTAAGTATCTATGCAAATGATTATGACATTGCCATGTCCACATAGTTCAAGAAACAGAACTACTAGTCATCTTGCATTCTAATCGTCTAATGTTTTCTATGCGTCCAATTTTATAGAAAACTCCGATTAGGGACCATTTTCAACCTTTGACATTCAAGTTCACTTGATAGACATTTCTTAGTCACAGGACTGGTCCTGACAGTCTATCTTGAATATATTGTCAAATTGAAGGGACTCATCATTTAATACTAAACCAAGATTAAATGGAATATGAAAACACATTTCATATATGATAAATGTTCAACCCCAATGTTTTACAACCATGGGCCTCTAACCCATCTTTAAAACATTTCATGGAATTCAAAGCTATGTTTGATTTCCAGTGCTACAACGTGAGTGTTGCTTCTCACTTGTTGCATAGGTTTAGTTATCATGCTTTGCCAATCTTAATATCCTTTTCATCGAATGTTCTTCGAGATATGATGATAAGATCTTTTGAGTTTGTTTATTATGTGATCTAGTCTTTCTTACTTCGATAGTGGTTCTACGCATTTTGCAATGAAGAATCATCAAGTTAGCAGACATGTGATCCACCCAAGTTCAATGAAGAACTCATTAATATAAACAACTCTGTTTTATTGCTTCTTAGGCAATAAGTACTTTTACTTCAACTGTTTAGGTTGCTAGTGATGCTTTGTTTGGATTTGCTTATCCAAGCAGTTCACAGATATGTGGAAGACTTTCCAGCTATATCTTAGAACATATTTAATTTCCCACGCAACAACTCATGGTCTTCAATCCATGTTGCCATTTCAAAACACGATGCTCTTTAGCTCGTCCTTGTCAATGGTTAACTCCAAAGGGTCTTGCTTGATCCTTTGCCAGTGTTTATGCGTGTAGCATCAATATTTAGCATATCTTTATTTCCTTGAATCAAGAAGTAATCCTATGTACCTTTTCAGGTACCATAAGTTTTTCTTGATCTCAATCTAATTGGTCTTCACTTAGATCAATAGAGATTGGTATATGTTCGTCATGCCTAAAGTCATACGATACGTTTTTGGCGATCCTCATATTATATCATACATGATAAATTCTTTTGTAGAATAATTCCCAATTGAATTCTATTCATGTAACTTTAGCTCATTCAATTTCAGTAGATACTGAATCCAGCTAAATTTTTTTTTTGACATATAATATAGGTGAAGAATCTCATTAGATTCTTTGATGTTAACTTAGTAAATGCTTATACATAGTTCAAACATCCTTTACTTAGATTTATTCACATGGGTCGAATATCTCCAATGGAGACTTTCGTGTTTGATTTAGTAAATGCCATTACTTAATCCAAAATAATATCATAAGATCTTTGTAAATAGATCTTAATACCCAGTATGTACTAAGTTTCGCCATGGTCCATTATTGATGAATAATTTCAAATCTAAGTCATTAGCATTTGAATGTTATTTCACAATAGAGAGATATGTGTGTGATACACATAGGACCAATTAAGTTTTAAGTACTCCCACTAAACTTCTTATATATCTATAAGAATCATGTATATTTTATGAAACTAAAATACTTATTAGTTTCACTAAAATACAGTTCCCAATTGCTTGCTTAAATCTGTACTTAGATTTTATAAGCTAGCTTTCCTTTTCAAGCATTTATTTGGATCCACAAACTCTATGACATACCATGTACATATTTTATTCCATCATTTGATTGAGGAATACGTTTTGTCATCCAATTGCCATATGTACCAATATGCAATCATTGCTTGAATTATAGACTTAAGCATTACGATTTTGCATGAGGTTTCAACACAATCCATGCCATGAATTTGCTTGTAACCTTTAGCAACTAATCTAGCTTTGTGTGTGAACACAATTCCATGTTTGATGGTTTTTATCCTTAAAACAAACTTGCAACCAATAGGTGTGAAACTATTCTTGCAAATCAACAAAATTTCAATTTTGTCATCAAAACATTGAGTATGTTTTATGGCCTCTAACCATTTAAAACATTTGAGTCTATATATGGCCTCTAACCATTTTAGGGAATCTGGGTTTCGTCATAGCTTTCTTACAAGTCACAAACTCATTAATCTACATGATAATAGTTTGACTGCAAGTTGTAGGTTTCTTCACTATCTAATGGAAGAATCGCATAGCTTCAATGACCTGAACTCCATGTTTCTTCACTATCTAATAGAAGAATCTCATAGTTCCAGTGACTTGAACTCTATGCCTACTAGGGTATAGAACATCAAACAATAGAATATCAATAGCCACTTGAAAGTCCTTTGAATATTCTGTTCTCCTTGAAGCACTTGTAAAGTCTTCTAAGAGATGTCTATTCTTTAAAGCCACTTCTAAAGTCCTTAAAGAATAAGTTCGGATTTTCTGAAGCACTTCGAAAAGCCTCCGGAATGTCCGTTTATGTTTGTTGTTCGCCTCGAAGACTTTCGAGGTCTATTTTCTCCCACTTGTCATTTTGGAAACGAATCTCCAAAAGGACATTATTTCGAACAAACAAACATTATGTTCTCAAAATTCGTGGTAGAAACAATACCCTTGTGCCTCATTTGAATAAATCACAATGAAACATATATCTATACTTGGGCCTTAGTTTGTCGAATGACAAACACTAAGCTCCCACTGAGTTTTGCAACTCTCTAGATATATTTTATGAAAAGTTATTCTGAAATTACTTTTCAATAGCTTTGACGAATTTGGTTTAGTTTGGTGGTAGTTGAGCATTTTGTTTTAGAAATTATAGGAAAAGTCTTTATGATTCATCATTAATCGAATCAAGTACTAATTGACTTCGATTATTCCAACTAAGATATGCCATATCTTATGGACCTAGATTGTGAAATTACACCACACAATCATTGATGATCATATTTGGTCTCAAGTAATCATCAACATGATCTAACCTAGATCTTTATGATTTCTTGCCAAGTGGATTTTATACTTCTGAATCTTTGAACTAGCCAAATAGATTCAGCTTATATCACATTTGAGTAAATAAACCTATATTCACTCAAATCCATGTGAAATAATAAAGTCATAAAACCTTTCTTTAGCTTTGAACTCTATCGTCTAGGCGTTCTAACAACAGTTCATATTCTTTGTTACTTTCAACGTACAAGTAAGACTAGTTGTCTTAAATTGATTTAGAAATCAACCAACTTTCAAAAGTCCATTAAAATAGAGCTTTTGAATGTTAACTTGTTGATATGGTCTAAGCAACAATGCCAAAGATTAGTGGAACTCAAATCAAGGGGTTGATTTGAACCTAGTAAAGTTCTTTAAAGAGTTGTTTGTTTTAATCAAGCATATTGACTCATTCCGTAAATGACCATTTCATTCAAATAAACAAACAAACAAGCATTGTTTTTGTTCTTCTGAATGTGAGTCTTTCTGTGTTTGAAGCAGAAATTTAGGTATGCTGATTATGGAACAAAATAGCCATTTAGTTCCAGCCTTTGAAAGGACTTAAAACAAACTAGATGACCCTACAACTAATGTAGCATTGCCATGCTTCATTTCCCATTTGTAGGTCATTAGTGTATCCTAGCTTCCATTGTTTGAGTTGTTACCGAAGTAAGAACCTCAAGCGGTATATGATACCAAGGAAGTTTGATTGCTAGGTCACTTCTCTTTAAACATAAATTTATAGGTAGAAACGGAATCGTAAATTCCTTTCATTTGTTCCTCGTTTTCCTATTTCTTGTACCCTTTCTTATAGTCTTAAGAATTGAATTCTTTAGTGTTGACTTTTATACTTTGTTAGACATGTCCAATGTCACCAACAAGGTTCTTAACATTTAATTTATGTTGAATATTAAGTTTCAACTAGATGATCTTACCAGAAGCTTCTAAAGTTCTCTAAGCATCGATCTATTCGAATGTCTAGGGACTAGACTCATTCGAGAATTAAATGGACAAAGATATTAGGTTGTTAACCATTGGTAAAGCTGAGCGTATTAGACTCAATGCTTTATGATCTCAAAACTACAGTGTATTTTGAATTCACAAGCACCAATTGGTTTGCCATTCGATTTTGATATTCGAAAACAACCATGAAAGTCGCTATAAGAAACGTACATTTTAAATTGCTCACTTTCTCACATTTCCGTGAATCGTTCTTGGATTCACTACCAATCGAGGAAATTTACTGTTACCTTTCTAAAAGGATTTACTTCAGTGCAAGATATTTAATTATAAACAATAATTAAAACATATATTGAAGCATGCAAAGTCTAAACATTTATCATGAATAATAACTTGAAATCATGCAATTCAAACAAGTTATTAGCATTTTATTTGATTTTATTGTTCCGGCAGGTGTGAATAAAATGATTCCAAGACCCTAAAATCATTGAAGAACTAAGCACAGTTTGTCGACTTAATCCTAAAACATCTTAGGTAAGCAAAAGCCTTTTGCTAATAGTCTAGAAACTATTCTTGGTTGATAGGTACGTCTAAGAACTTATTAGGTAAACCTATCGATTTTGCCACGACATAAAAGGACTCCTTACTTATATCGTTGAGTTTCACCAAAACTAACATGTACTCACAATTATTTGTGTACCTTGCCCCTTTAGGACCAATAAGTAACACCTCGCTGAGCGAAAACTATTACTAGATTGATGTAAAGGATATCCAAGCAAGTGTATATTTTGGCATGGCACCTTTTAACTCAATTTTTAAGTTTGGAACTTAAGGCTCTTACTATGTTGGTTAGATTTTAAGTGAACTAAAATCCTTAATCATGCAACATAATCAAGCTTTTGATCTCATGCATTTTAAGACATATTTAAAAGCAATAAATAACTTAAAACATGCATAAGATATTTGTGATCTAGTATGGCCCGACTTCATCTTGAAGCTTTAACTTCAAAGTCCGTCTTGAAAATCTCCGTGGGAGGCACCATTTTCTTCAAATAGGATAAGCTATAACTAATTACAACTATTTGATGGTACGCAGACCATATTTGAATTGAAAAATAACTTTGGTACTTCAGACCAATTACATTCAAATTAATGGTACGCAGACCATATTTTCTATCCTATTTGGGCCATACTAGTCACTTCATAACCTGCAAAACAGTACATATACAATATATACCATTCACCCATTCATTATCATGAATGGCCCACATAGCTGGTTAGTAAAACACATTATGCATCACGTAAACATTTGCAGCAATTAATCAAGGGCACCAATAATCTACCAATTATTCAGTCCTTATTAATTCTAATCAAGTTGTTTTAACCTTAAGGATTTGTAGACCTAATCAAGAGTTTATGACTAAAAAAAAACGCTCCCACTTAAACCAATAAATTCATATGCTTTACTAATTTTAAACATAAAAATGTATTTCTAGTCTAACCGGAAACATACAAATTTAATTAAAATTTAAAGCTCATATAAATTTATAATTGAATCCAAAAAGTTTAATTTAATTTCAGTCGTATTTAAATTAATTCATGATTTTAATTTTAGTAAAATAATTAGAATAAATAACATTTATTATAATTACAATATTCAAAATTAAAATCCAAGAAAATAATTTAAATTATTAATTTTAAAATTAATTAAAATTACGTGAACTGAAATTTTCAAATTAAACATTCAAAACGATCTAATCGTAACGCAAACACCCTACGCATTGCACGCCCATGGGCCGCTCGCACACAGCCATCGCTGGCCATGTGCGCGCAGCCCATGCGCTCGTCGCATAGCTGCTGCATTTCCATCGCAAGCCATCGCACGCTGCGCGCGCGCCAGCGCTCGTCGCACGCGAGCCATCGCTCGCAGTGCGCGCGAGCCATCGCTCGCTGTGCGCGCGACATCGCTCGCTGGGCGCGCGACATCGCTCGCTGTGCGTGCGAGCCATCGCTCGCTGGGCGCGCGACATCGCTCGCTGTGCGTGCGAGCCATCGCTCGCTGGGCGCGCGACATCGCTCGCTGGGCGCGCGACATCGCTCGCTGTGCGTGCGAGCCATCGCTCGCTGGGCGCGCGACATCGCTCGCTGGGCGCGCGACATCGCTCGCTGTGCGCGCGAGCAACGCTGGGCGCAGCGCTCGTGGCACGCGAGCTTGCGCTCGCTGCGCGCGAGGCTGCGCGCTCTTGCGCGAGGCAGTGCGCGTTGTGGCGCAGCTCGCTTGCTGCCCACACGCGACTGCCTTGGCTCGCCCTTCGCCCATGCCCATTCGTCCATTGCTCGTGGCCCACGACATAAGGCAGGGCTGCTGCCTTGTGCACGTGTACCATGCCTTGCTCATTGCATTCGTGCCGCACGGGCGACGAGCTCCCTTGCTCGTCGTCGCATGCCCGCACTATACAACACCCCTTAAGGGTAACACGAAGCGTCCATTGCTTTGTGCGTGCAAGTTATATGAACGAATCGCATAAAAAATTTAAAATTTATAAAATTAATGACAAATTAATAAATATTATTAATTTCATAATTTTAGGGCGAAAAATCGAAAATTTATTATTCGATTGATTTCCGATTTACATGGATTCAAGTCTAGGTCATAAAAATTTAAAATTTATCATAAATTTTTATGGTGGTTTTTAATCATAGGTTTCTAATTAAATTATAATTAATTATGAAAATCAAATTAATTCTAAATTATTCTAATTTTCAACAAATTAATCATAATTACAAATTAGATTGCATAATTAACAAGGCTAGGCATTCAAACTTGTTAAACATATACAGTAGGTCAATCAAAAATTCAAGATTTATCAACAAGAATCGCAAATATTTAATTTAACATCTTAAATATACGAAATTTTGCATTCGAAAAACTAAAACCTTCGAAAAGTCATAGTTAGGCTTCGAATTTGAGAATTCTGGGTTCGGCAGAAAAAAAAAATTTTTGTCAAAATTTTAGAATGCCTTTTACATGCGAAATTGACACAAAAATCACTCGATTTGGATGAGTAACGAAGAAACTGCCGAAAAACTGCGTACGTATAATTAAATAAACGCAATTTGCAATTAATTAACAATTACGAAAATTAATCACCCCTTTTAATTCTTGCAAATTTGTAATATTTAACCATGTTCATGCAATTTAGATTATGAAAATAATAAGGGGCTCGTGATACCACTGTTAGGTTATGATACATATGATATTACATAAATCATGCGGAAACAACCATTAACCCAGGATTACATATTATTTACACATAATCATATAGCATAATTTAAATGCATACTCTTTGCTGCGTGCCCTCCCTAGCTTCGCCCGAACCGAACAAGAACAAGTCTTTAGGACTCCAAGTGTCGTCCCTCCGTAGATAGTCCACAGCACGTCCGGATCCGCCTTAAGATTGACCAACTAGAATCGCCCTTAAGGTACTAGAATTTTCGGCACTTTTGAGCAAGATGTGTGGCTGAATTTTTTTCTCAAAAACTCACTTTGAATACTTTTAAACTCGTTATAAATTGTGAACCCAGGCCACATATTTATAGGGGTATGGAAAGGGAATTGGAATCCTATTCAGATACAAATTAATTAAACCTAGAATCCTACAAGAACTCTAATTTAATTAATTTATCAAATAGAATTAGGAATTTAATCATTAACCGAACTCTGCACGTTTTAGGAAACGTGCACGAACACAAACACTTACACACGCACACACGGCATCCACGATGGGCCGCCCATGCGTGCGCACGAGCAGCAGCCCACGCAGCGAGGCCTGCGAGCTGCAAGCCCACGCAGCTCCCGCGCGCGCTGCGCGCGCTGTGCGCGCTGCCACGGCCTGCTGGGCCTGGCCTTGCGCTGGGCCTGGCGTGGCTGTTTGTGCGGCGCGCTTGTCTTGCTGGGCGATGGCCTGGCTTCGTGCTGGGCCTCGTCCGGCAGGCCTCGTCCGATGCTTATTCGTACGATACGCTTCCGATTAAATTTCCGATTCCGGAATTCATTTCCGATACGAACAATATTTAACATTTCCGATTCCGGAATTAATTTCCGTTTCGAACAAATATTTAATATTTCCGTTTCCGGAATTATTTTCCGATTCCGGTAATATTTCCGATTCTGACAATATTTCCGTTTCCGGCAATATTTCCGATTCTGGTAATATTTCCATTTCCGATAATATTTTCCGATACGTACCATGTTTCCGTTTCCGGCAACATCTACGACTTGGATAATATTTATATTTCCGATACGATCCATATTTCCGTTTCCGGTAATATCATCGTTTCCGGAGTATTCATTTCTTGCCTGTGACGATCTCAGCTCCCACTGAAACCAAGATCCGTCGGTTCCGAATATCCATAGATAGAGTATTTAATGCCATTAAATACTTGATCCGTTTACGTACTATTTGTGTGACCCTACGGGTTCAGTCAAGAGTAAGCTGTGGATTAATATCATTAATTCCACTTGAACTGAAGCGGCCTCTAGCTAGGCATTCAGCTCACTTGATCTCACTGAATTATTAACTTGTTAATTAATACTGAACCGCATTTATTAGACTTAACATAGAATGCATACTTGGACCAAGGGCATTATTTCCTTCACCAACTTGATGGGGAAATAAACGCGGGGTAGGATCGTTTCACCCTTCGGCTATTTTGATTACCTACAAGCACGAGTATTTCCTTCACTATCCCCAGCGGAGTCGCCACTGTGAGGGGGTCGAAAAAGCGCTAGGCTAATGCGTGACCTTGTCCCTCGTGGGTGTGACGATTATTTTTATTCAATCAAGTGTAATTGGATTTCCTGTGAGTATACACCCAATTGACTAGTAATATAGGAGTCGCCATTCAGTTTTTAACAACAATGAGAAAAACAGACAAAATCCGGTTATCGTGACATAAAAGGAGTGCAATTATGTTTGACCACGACGGCCGTAGGTTCCCTTGTGATCCCTGGTGTGGGGATCTCTCAATATACACCCTCAAGGTAGAGATTGAGGGTTCGGGGGACTGTAACTACCGAGAGGAGTAATTCGCTCGTCGATAACTCCAGAGGCAGGATATCCTTACTAGCTCAGCATAAATAATTGAAGGGACATGCGTTAACTATTAAACTAATCTGAATTGATTTTAGCAATATGCAACATATAATACTAATTCGATCGTGATTATCTGATTTAAATAGCATTAAGGGACCTAGCATGATAATCCGATTTCCCAAAAATATTATATTTGTTAGGCGTGATAGAACAATCATATTCGGTTAGTTTAACAGTTCATAAAAAGGGGGAGGAAAGCAGTTAAATCATCGAAAAGGGACACATTACGACGCACCCTTGAGAGGTGCGTCACGGTTCTCAGAAAACTAACCACTTTGACTTTGCTATTTCTCCTTTTTATTTAACGAATCTCGATTATGGGACATGATACGTTCTGTTCGATTTATGGATCGATTGCGACAGAACGCGTGAACAGTTTCGCAGCGAGAGGCTTAGGCTAAGGGGTTTAGAGTCAATACTCAGAATATATTATGTGTTGTTGTGTGTGTTCACGTCGAACTTAGGGGTCTATTTATAGGAAAAAGTGGCGTAAAAAGATAATTTTTCAGGAATTTGAATACGAAACGGATTAGGAAAAGAATCCGTCCCAGGTACTTTCGGTGAAGGAAATAATGCCCTTGGTCCAAGTATGCATTCTATGTTAAGTCTAATAAATGCGGTTCAGTATTAATTAACAAGTTAATAATTCAGTGAGATCAAGTGAGCTGAATGCCTAGCTAGAGGCCGCTTCAGTTCAAGTGGAATTAATGATATTAATCCACAGCTTACTCTTGACTGAACCCGTAGGGTCACACAAATAGTACGTAAACGGATCAAGTATTTAATAGCATTAAATACTCCATCTATGAATATTCGGAACCGACGGATCTTGGTTTCAGTGGGAGCTAAGATCGTCACAGGCAAGGAATGAATACTCCGAAAACGATGATATTGCCGGAAACGGAAATATGGATCGTATCGGAAATATAAATATTATCCAAGTCGTAGATGTTGCCGGAAACGGAAACATGGTACGTGTCGGAAAATATTATCGGAAATGGAAATATTGCCAGAATCGGAAATATTGCCGGAAACGGAAATATTGTCAGAATCGGAAATATTACCGGAATCGGAAAATAATTCCGGAAACGGAAATATTAAATATTTGTTCGAAACGGAAATCAATTCCGGAATCGGAAATATTGAATATTGTTCGTATCGGAAATGAATTCCGGAATCGGAAAATTTAATCGGAAGCGCATCGTACGAATAAGCATCGGACGAGGCCTGCCGGACGAGGCCCAGCACGAAGCCAGGCCATCGCCCAGCAAGCCAAGCGCGCCGCACAAACAGCCACGCCAGGCCCAGCGCAAGGCCAGGCCCAGCAGGCTGCGCGCAGCGCGCAGCGCGCACAGCGCGCACAGCACGCGCAGCGCGCACAGCACGCGCAGCGCGCAGCGCGCGCGGGCGCTGAGTGGGCTGCTGCTCGCGCGCACGCATGGGGCCCATCGTGGCTGCCGTGCGTGTGTGTGCAAGTGTTTGTGTTCGTGCACGTTTCCTAAAACATGCAGAGTTCGGTTAATGATTAAATTCCTAATTCTATTTGATAAATTAATTAAATTAGAGTTCTTATAGGATTCTAGGTTTAATTAATTTGTATCTGAATAGGATTTCGATTCCCTTTCCATACCGCTATAAATATGAGGCTAGGGCTCACAATTTATAACACAAGTTTCAAAGTATTCAAAGTGAGTTTTGAGAGAAAAATTCAGTCACACATTTGCCTATAAAGTGCCGAAAATAATAGTACCTTAAGGGCGATTCTAGTTGGTCAATCTTAAGGCGGATCCGGACGTGCTGTGGACTATCTACGGAGGGACGACACTTGGAGTCCTAGAGACTTGTTCTTGTTCGGTTCGGGCGCAGCTAGGGAAGGCACGCAACAAAGAGTATGCATCTAATCTATGCTAAATGATTATGTGTAAATAATATGTTTTCCTGGGTTTATGGTTTTTCCGCATGATTTATGAATTGTCATATGTATCATAACCTAACAGTGGTATCACGAGCCCCTTATTATTTTCATAATCTAAATTGCATGAACATGGTTAAATATTACAAATTTGCAAGAATTAAAAGGGGTAATTAATTTTCGTAATTGTTAATTAATTGCAAATTGCGTTTATTTAATTATACGTACGCAGTTTTTCGGCAGTTTCTTCGTTACTCATCCGAATTGAATGATTTTTGTGTCAATTCCGCATGTAAAAGGCATTCTAAAATTTTGACAAAAAAAATATTTTTCTGCCGAACCCAGAATTCTCAAATTCGAAGCCTAACTATGACTTTTCGAAGGTTTTAGTTTTTCGAATGCAAAATTTCGTAAATTTAAGATGTTAAATTAAATATTTGCGATTCTTGTTGATAAATCTTGAATTTTTGATTGACCTACTGCATATGTTTAACAAGTTTGAATGCCTAGTCTTGTTAATTATGCAATCTAATTTGTAATTATGATTAATTTGTTGAAAATTAGAATAATTTAGAATTAATTTGATTTTCATAATTAATTGTAATTTAATTAGAAACCTATGATTAAAAACCACCATAAAAATTGTAAATTTACGATAAATTTTAAATTTTTATGACCTAGACTTGAATCCATAACAATCGGAAATCAATTGGATAATAAATTTTCGATTTTTCGCCCTAAAATTATGAAATTAATATTATTTATTAATTTGTCATTAATTTTAAATATAAATTTTAAATTTTTATGCGATTCGTTCATATAACTTGCACGCACGAAGCAATGGACGCTTCGTGTTACCCTTAAGGGGTGTTGTATAATGCGGGCATGCGACGACGAGCAAGGGAGCTCGTCGCCCGTGCGGCACGAATGCAATGAGCAAGGGCGTAGTGCACGAGCACAAGGCAGCAGCCCTGCCTTGTGTCGTGTGCCACGACCAATGGACGAATGGGCATGGGCGTAGGGCGAGCCAAGGCAGTCGCGTGTGGGCAGCAAGCGAGCTGCGCCACAACGCGCGCTGCCTCGCACAAGAGCGCGCAGCCTCGCGCGCAGCGAGCGCAAGCTCGCGTGCCACGAGCGCTGCGCCTAGCATTGCTCGCGCGCCCAGCGAGCGATGGCTCGCGCGCCCAGCGAGCGATGTCGCGCGCCCAGCGAGCGATGTCGCGCGCCCAGCGAGCGATGTCGCGCGCGCACTGCGAGCGATAGCCCGCGTGCGATGAGCGCTGGCGCGCGCAGCGAGTACCAATGCGTGCGGAGGCTTGCGATAGGGATGCAGCAGCTATGCGACGAGCGCATGGGCTACGCGCACATGGCCAGCAATGGTTGTGTGCGTGCGGCCCATGGGCGTGCAACGCGTAGGGTGTTTGCGTTACGATTAGATCGTTCTGAATGTTTAATTTGAAAATTTCAGTTCACGTAATTTTAATTAATTTTAAAATTAATAATTTAAATTATTTTCTTGGATTTTAATTTTGAATATTATAATTATAATAAATGTTATTTATTCTAATTATTTTACTAAAATTAAAATCATGAATTAATTTAAATGCGACTGAAATTAAATTAAACTTTTTGGATTCAATTTGAGCTTTAAATTTTAATTAAATTTGTATGTTTCCGGTTAGACTAGAAATACATTTTTATGTTTAAAATTGGTAAAGCATATGAATTTATTGGTTTAAGTGGGAGCGCTTTTTAGTCATAAACTCTTGATTAGGTCTACAAATCCTTAAGGTTAAAACAACTTGATTAGAATTAATAAGGACTGAATAATTGGTAGATTATTGGTGCCCTTGATTAATTGCTGCAAATGTTTACGTGATGCATAATGTGTTTTACTAACCAGCTATGTGGGCCATTCATGATAATGAATGGGTGAATGGTATATATTGTATATGTACTGTTTTGCAGGTTATGAAGTGACTAGTATGGCCCAAATAGGATAGAAAATATGGTCTGCGTACCATTAATTTGAATGTAATTGGTCTAAAGTACCAAAGTTATTTTTCAATTCAAATATGGTCTGCGAACCATCAAATAGTTGTAATTAGTTATAGCTTATCCTATTTGAAGAAAATGGTGCCTCCCACGGAGATTTTCAAGACGGACTTTGAAGTCAAAGCTTCAAGATGAAGTCGGGCCATACTAGATCACAAATATCTTATGCACGTTTTAAGTTATTTATTGTTTTAAATATGTCTTAAAATGCATGAGATCAAAAGCTTGATTATGTTGCATGATTAAGGATTTTAGTTCACTTAAAATCTAACCAACATAGTAAGAGCCTTAAGTTCCAAACTTAAAAATTGAGTTAAAAGGTGCCATGCCAAAATATACACTTGCTTGGATATCCTTTACATCAATCTAGTAATAGTTTTCGCTCAGCGAGGTGTTACTTATTGGTCCTAAAGGGGCAAGGTACACAAATAATTGTGAGTACATGTTAGTTTTGGTGAAACTCAACGATATAAGTAAGGAGTCCTTTTATGTCGTGGCAAATTCGATAGGTTTACCTAATAAGTTCTTAGACGTACCTATCAACCAAGAATAGTTTCTAGACTATTAGCAAAAGGCTTTTGCTTACCTAAGATGTTCTAGGATTAAGTCGACAAACTGTGCTTAGTTCTTCAATGATTTTAGGATCTTGGAATCATTTTATTCACACCTGCCGGAACACATAATTTGAATAAAATGCTTAATAAACATTGAATTATGCATGTATGCTAGAATTTAAGTTTATTAAGAGAAACTGTGAATGGTTATTTATTTGTTTATTCTTTTCAATTGTAGTTTTTAATATGGCAAACAACAATTCATTCAACATTCGATCAATTCTCGAAAAGGAGAAGTTGAACGGGAAAAACTTCCTTGACTGGCAAAGGAACTTGCAAATAGTTCTTATGCAGGAAGAAAAGGAGTATGTCCTAGATGAGGCGATGCCCGAAGCTGCAGGCGACGGGGTCACTCAGGCAGCCCTCAATCGTTGGATTGATGCCAACAAGGATGTGAAATGTCTAATGCTCGCCACCATGAGTGCGGATCTGCAGAAAACGTTCATCAACTCAGATGCTTTCACAATCATCAGTGAGTTGAAGAACATGTTCCAAGATCTGGCTCGAGTCGAAAGATTCGAGACTCATAGGCAAATTCTTGAGACCAAGCTTAAGAAAGGCGAGCCCGTAAGTCCACATGTTCTCAAAATGATTGGACTCATTGAGAATATGAGTCGGCTGGATCAGCAATTTTCTCAGGAAATGGCTATAGACACCATCCTCCATTCTCTTCATAGCGGGTATGATCAGTTCAAACTGAACTACAGTATGAATAGTCTGGACAAAACGCTCACTGAGCTTCACGGTATGCTGAAGACCGCTGAAAAGACGCTCAAAAGTGATAAGCAGGATGTGCTTATGGTGCGTGGGGGCAAGTTCAAGAAATCTGGAAAGAAGAGGAATGCTAAGAAAGGTGGCAACAAAGCTAGCCCAACTAAGCAAACTGGCGCCAAATCTGCAAAGAGAAAGGTCAGTCAACCCACTTCTGAATCCGAATGCTTCTACTGCAAGAAGAAGGGGCATTGGAAGAGAGATTGCTTGAAGCTAAAGGAAGATCAGAAGAACGGAACAGTCGTTCCATCTTCAGGTATTTTCGTTATAGACTGTATACTTGCTAATTCAACTTCTTGGGTATTAGATACAGGTTGTGGCTCACACTTATGTTCCAATCCACAGGGACTAAGAAGAAGTAGAAAGTTAAGCAAGGGTGAAGTCGACCTACGAGTGGGAAATGGAGCACGGATTGCTGCATTAGCTGTAGGAACTTACTATTTGTCGTTGCCCTCCGGGCTAGTTTTGGAACTGGAAGAATGTTTCCATGTTCCAAGTCTTACTAAAAACATCATTTCAGTTTCTTGCTTAGATGCTAAGGGATTTTCCTTTATAATAAAAGACAATAGTTGTTCGTTTTATTTTTAAAGAGATGTTTTATGGATCTGCTAGATTAGTCAATGGACTTTATTTATTAGATCACGACAAACAAGTATATAACATAAATACCAAAAAGGCCAAAAAGGATGATTCAGATCTCACCTATCTGTGGCATTGTCGATTAGGCCATATAAACTTGAAACGCTTAGAAAGACTTCAAAGAGAAGGAATTCTAGAACCATTTGACTTAGAGGATTATGGTAAATGCGAATCATGTTTACTTGGCAAAATGACGAAGCAACCTTTCTCTAAAGTTGGAGAAAGAGCAAATGAACCATTGGGTTTAATCCATACAGATGTATGTGGACCAATGAGTACAAATGCTAGAGGTGGTTTCAGCTACTTTATCACTTTCACTGATGACTTCAGTAGGTATGGTTATGTCTACCTAATGAAGCATAAGTCTGAATCCTTTGACAAATTCAAGGAATTTCAGAGTGAAGTAGAGAATCAATTAGGCAAGAAGATTAAGGCATTGCGGTCTGATAGAGGCGGTGAATATCTGAGCTATGAATTTGATGACCATCTGAAAGAATGTGGAATTCTATCAGAATTGACTCCTCCTGGAACACCACAATGGAACGGTGTGTCAGAACGGAGGAACAGAACCTTGCTAGACATGGTCAGGTCAATGATGGGTCAGGCCGAACTTCCATTAGAATTTTGGGGACATGCACTAAATACAGCTGCACTCACTATAAATAGAGCTCCGTCTAAAGCTGTCGAAAAGACTCCATACGAATTATGGTTTGGAAAGCCTCCAAATGTGTCTTTTCTTAAGATTTGGGGATGTGAAGTATACGTCAAACGATTAATTTCAGACAAACTTCATCCAAAATCTGACAAATGTATCCTTGTGGGCTATCCAAAGGAAACAAAGGGGTATTACTTCTACAATACATCTGAGAACAAGGTGTTTGTTGCTCGAGATGGTGTCTTTTTGGAGAAGGATCACATTTCCAAAATGACAAGTGGGAGAAAAGTAGACCTCGAAGAAATTCGAGTCGAACAACAAACTCTAGAGAATGCTCAAGATGACATTCAGGATGAAACTCAGAGATCTTTAGAAGAATCTGGTGAGAATCATGGTCAATCTAGAAATGTTACCCCGCGTAGATCGCAAAGATATAGATCTCAACCGGAAAGGTACTTAGGTATTTTGACGAACGAAAGCTATGACGTTCTATTACTTGAAAGTGATGAACCTGCGACTTACAAACAAGCTATGACGAGCCCTAGCTCCAAGCAATGGCAAGAAGCCATGCAATCTGAATTAGACTCCATGTCTGAAAACCAAGTATGGGATTTGGTCGATTTGCCAGATGGCTACCAAGCCATTGGAAGCAAATGGGTTTTCAAACTGAAAAAGGACAAGGATGGGAAACTTGAAGTTTTCAAAGCTAGATTGGTTGCAAAAGGTTACAGGCAAGTCCACGGTGTGGATTACGATGAAACCTTTTCACCAGTTGCAATGCTAAAGTCTATTCGAATAATGTTAGCAATCGCTGCATATTACGATTACGAAATATGGCAGATGGATGTCAAAACTGCTTTCTTAAACGGCGTTTTAACAGAAACTGTGTTTATGACACAGCCTGAAGGTTTTGAGGATCCAAAGAATGCTAAAAAGGTATGCAAGCTAAAGAAGTCAATCTACGGATTGAAGCAGGCATCCAGGAGCTGGAATATACGTTTTGATGAAGCAGTCAGTGACTTTGGTTTCATCAAGAACGCGGACGAATCTTGTGTATACAAGAAGGTCAGTGGGAGCAAAATTGCTTTCCTAGTATTATATGTCGACGACATATTGCTTATCGGAAATGACATTCCTATGTTGAACTCTGTCAAGATTTGGCTTGGGAAATGTTTTTCGATGAAGGATCTAGGAGAAGCACAGTACATATTGGGCATCAAGATTTACAGAGATAGATCTAAAAAGATGATTGGACTTAGTCAAAGCACTTATATCAATAAGGTGCTTGATAGGTTCAAGATGGCGGACTCCAAGCGAGGCTACCTACCCATGTCTCATGGAATGACTCTAAGCAAGACTCAGTGCCCAAAAACACTTGATGAGCGTAGACGAATGAATGGGATTCCATATGCATCATTGATTGGTTCAATAATGTATGCTATGATATGTACACGCCCGGATGTTGCGTACGCACTCAGTGCTACGAGCAGATACCAGTCAGACCCAGGAGAGGCGCATTGGACTGCTGCCAAGAACATTCTGAAGTACCTGAAAAGGCACAAAGATGACTTCCTGGTCTATGGTGGAGATGATGAATTAATTGTTAAAGGCTATACGGACGCAAGTTTCCAAACCGACAAAGATGATTTTAGATCACAGTCTGGGTTTGTCTTCTGCCTCAACGGAGGAGCAGTAAGCTGGAAAAAGTGCTAAGCAAAGCACCATTGCGGATTCTACAACTGAAGCGGAGTACATTGCTGCACATGAAGCAGCAAAGGAAGCTATATGGCTAAGGAAGTTCATAGGAGAACTTGGTGTAGTCCCCTCCATTAAAGGACCAATAGCCCTGTATTGTGACAATAATGGAGCTATTGCACAGGCAAAAGAGCCTAGATACCACCAGAGAGTCAAGCATGTACTTCGTAGATTTCACCTTCTACGAGAGTTCGTTGAAAGAAAAGAAGTCGAGATAAGCAAAATTGGAACTGATGACAACATATCAGATCCATTAACTAAACCTCTGCCGCAGGCGAAGCACAACTCGCACACTGCAGCTATGGGAATCAAGCATATTGGAGAATGGCTTTGATGTCTCTGTTTAATGTTTTAAAGTTTTAGAGTTTAAATCTTTGTAAAACATTATTGGTTAATCATTCACAATAAATGAAAAGAATTCATTTTTCCATTTAATTTGTGGTTTATTAAATGATGAGTCCCTTCAATTTGACGATATATTCAAGATAGACTGTCAGGACCAGTCCTGTGACTAAGAAATGTCTATCAAGTGAACTTGAATGTCAAAGGTTGAAAATGGTCCCTAATCGGAGTTTTCTATAAAATTGGACGCATAGAAAACGTTAGACGATTAGAATGCAAGATGACTAGTAGTTCTGTTTCTTGAACTATGTGGACATGGCAATGTCATAATCATTTGCATAGATACTTACTTTGGGAAGACTAGTATCGGACGAGACCTATGAAACTTTACTGTAAGAGATGAAAGTCTGTCATAAGTAAATTTCATTAAATTATTAGACACTAAATCCTCAATACCTGAGTGATTTGAGATTACTTGTTTGAGAACTGGTTGCTTTGACGTTGACCAACCGTCGCACCGTAAAAGGAGGCTATAAAGGCAACGCTCAGGTAATCACCTATCAAACGAAGTCTAATCTCAAGATCGCAAGATTGGGATTGTCCTCCCATAAATCGGGATGAGATGCTTAAAAGTTGTACAAGGCCACTCGGAGAGCTAGAAACTGTGAAATGCATGGCCGTGCTCGGATGAATCATAGGCTATGATTATCTGTTTATTTGATCAGTTGAACTCTGAAACCGAGGAACACCTCTAGACATAATAAGGATGACAACTCTTACCTTATGTTCAAGAGCAAGCATCGAGTGACAAAGGAATTAGGAAATGCACACTTGTCCCTAAGGACAAGTGGGAGACTGAAGGAAATAATGCCCTTGGTCCAAGTATGCATTCTATGTTAAGTCTAATAAATGCGGTTCAGTATTAATTAACAAGTTAATAATTCAGTGAGATCAAGTGAGCTGAATGCCTAGCTAGAGGCCGCTTCAGTTCAAGTGGAATTAATGATATTAATCCACAGCTTACTCTTGACTGAACCCGTAGGGTCACACAAATAGTACGTAAACGGATCAAGTATTTAATAGCATTAAATACTCCATCTATGAATATTCGGAACCGACGGATCTTGGTTTCAGTGGGAGCTAAGATCGTCACAGGCAAGGAATGAATACTCCGGAAACGATGATATTGCCGGAAACGGAAATATGGATCGTATCGGAAATATAAATATTATCCAAGTCGTAGATGTTGCCGGAAACGGAAACATGGTACGTGTCGGAAAATATTATCGGAAATGGAAATATTGCCAGAATCGGAAATATTGCCGGAAACGGAAATATTGTCAGAATCGGAAATATTACCGGAATCGGAAAATAATTCCGGAAACGGAAATATTAAATATTTGTTCGAAACGGAAATCAATTCCGGAATCGGAAATATTGAATATTGTTCGTATCGGAAATGAATTCCGGAATCGGAAAATTTAATCGGAAGCGCATCGTACGAATAAGCATCGGACGAGGCCTGCCGGACGAGGCCCAGCACGAAGCCAGGCCATCGCCCAGCAAGCCAAGCGCGCCGCACAAACAGCCACGCCAGGCCCAGCGCAAGGCCAGGCCCAGCAGGCTGCGCGCAGCGCGCAGCGCGCCCAGCGCGCACAGCACGCGCAGCGCGCAGCGCGCGCGGGCGCTGAGTGGGCTGCTGCTCGCGCGCACGCATGGGGCCCATCGTGGCTGCCGTGCGTGTGTGTGCAAGTGTTTGTGTTCGTGCACGTTTCCTAAAACATGCAGAGTTCGGTTAATGATTAAATTCCTAATTCTATTTGATAAATTAATTAAATTAGAGTTCTTATAGGATTCTAGGTTTAATTAATTTGTATCTGAATAGGATTTCGATTCCCTTTCCATACCGCTATAAATATGAGGCTAGGGCTCACAATTTATAACACAAGTTTCAAAGTATTCAAAGTGAGTTTTTGAGAGAAAAATTCAGTCACACATTTGCCTATAAAGTGCCGAAAATAATAGTACCTTAAGGGCGATTCTAGTTGGTCAATCTTAAGGCGGATCCGGACGTGCTGTGGACTATCTACGGAGGGACGACACTTGGAGTCCTAGAGACTTGTTCTTGTTCGGTTCGGGCGCAGCTAGGGAAGGCACGCAACAAAGAGTATGCATCTAATCTATGCTAAATGATTATGTGTAAATAATATGTTTTCCTGGGTTTATGGTTTTTCCGCATGATTTATGAATTGTCATATGTATCATAACCTAACATTCGGCGCCCAGCTCTGGGCGCTGGAATTTTCGGCGCCCAGGGCTGGGCGTTGAAAATAAGGTCTGGCAGAATTCTTTGGTCAGATTCGGATTCCTGAAATCCGTAGAGTTTGAGATTAATTCGAGTCTTTTAGCGCGTATCAATTTTATGACGGAATGCGTCTGGGCCCATTACGAACTCTAGGCTCGTTAGGATTTTAATTAATACGTAACTCTTATTTCCGAATCATATTAGGAATAGGACTCTTGCAGTTTTCTATCTCATTAAGGATTTACGTTGGAGTGCAACACCTAATTCTGACATGAAATCTTTTATGATTTGCCACTTTTAGATGCTACCTTTTACGGTAGTTACTATTTTTAGCAGGTTTCCATAAATAGCAGGTTTCGGGTGAAATGAAAATGGGGAATCGAGATTCGTTTATTTTATAGGAGATGCGTTGTCAAGTGGAGTTTTTATGCTTTCATCATCGAACCTTTCCCTTGCGGGAATGGGGACAAAAGTAGGTGTCTACAACATAATAAGGATGACAACTCTTACCTTGTGTTCAAGAGCAAGCATCGAGCGACAAAGGAATTAGGAAATGCACACTTGTCCCTAAGGACAAGTGGGAGACTGAAGGAAATAGTGCCCTTGGTCCAAGTATGCATATAATATTAATTCTAATAAATGCGGTTCAGTATTAATTAACAAGTTAATAATTCAGTGAGATCAAGTCAGCTAAATGCCTAGCTAGAGGCCGCTTCAGTTCAAGTGGAATTAATTATATTAATCCACAGCTTACTCTTGACTGAACCCGCAGGGTCACACAAATAGTACGTAAACAGATCAAGTATTTAATGGCATTAAATACTCCATCTATGGATATTCGGAATCGACGGATCTTGGTTTCAGTGGGAGCTGAGATCGTCACAAGCAAGAAATGAATACTCCGGAAACGATGATATTGCCGGAAACGGAAATATGGATTGTATCGGAAATATAAATATTATCCAAGTCGTAGATGTTGCCGGAAACGGAAACATGGTACGTATCGGAAAATATTATCGGAAATGGAAATATTGCCGGAATCGGAAATATTGCCGGAAACGGAAATATTGTCAGAATCGGAAATATTATCGGAATCGGAAAATAATTCCGGAAACGGAAATATTAAATATTTGTTCGAAACGGAAATTAATTCCGAAATCGGAAATGTTAAATATTGTTCGTATCGGAAATGAAATCCGGAATCGGGAAATTAATCGGAAGCGCGTCGTACGAATTAGCATCGGACGAGCTTAATAGACGAAGGCCCAGCACGAAGCCAGGCCCAAGGCTGCGGCAGCGTGTGGGCTTCGAGGCAGTGGGCTGCGAGTGCTCGTGGGCTGCGCGCGCGCGCGCGCATGGCGCCCCTCGTGGGCTGCTGTGCGTGCGTGTGTGTGTTTGTGTTCACATACAAAACCTAAAGCGTATAGGATTCATTTAATGATTAAGTTCCTAATCCTAAAAGATAAATTAATTAAATAAAAGTTCTACTAGGATTCTAATTTAATTAATTCGTATCCTAGTAGGATTCCAATACTCTTTCCATAGCCCTAAAAATGTGGCCTGGGTTCACAATTTATAACGAGTTTTGAATTATTCAAAGTGATTTTTGAGAGCAAAAAATTCAGTCACATTCTTGCCCATAATTGCTGAAAATCCTAGTACCTTAAGGGCGATTCTAGTTGGTCAATCTTAAGGCGGATCCGGACGTGCTGGGGACGACACTTGGAGTCCTAAAGACTTGTTTTTGTTCGGTTCGGGCGCAGCTGACAGGCTAAAGTCGTATCACCTAATCAAAAATAACCTAAGGTCCAATAGCTAGGTAGCAAGGGAAGTCCGGATCGAATCCACAGGGAAACAGGCGTTCTTTCTACTATCAATTAATTAATCTAGACTATTGTGAACAAAAGTTGGTTGATGGTTTGTATGCTAAGACTACGAACGATAATTAAACAAGAATGAATCAATATATTAAGGAATCTAGGGTATAGGTTCGCCAACAAATAATAATCCAGGACATTGAACAATCACGATAATCAACAAAGTAATTAATTAGACTAGCATGCTCTCTCAAGTCGATACTAATCATAGACTTAGAATTAACGGGCTCTCGCTACGTATTAACTCTAATTCCACCTATTGACACAAGCCTAAACATCAAATTGCATCTCTCGAATCTTAATTTGATATTGCATAACTACCACAATTAAACCTGCGCAAATCTAATTGTATAGTGAAATAAACCAATCAATAGGAATCAATTACAATGCCAACAATTATAATCATTCAATCATCCCTTCATATTATTCATGGATCCCCAACCCTAGAAATTAAACTACTCAAGCATGTTGACAATAAACAAAGCAATAATCATAATTGAAAGCATTATTAAAGCAAGACAATGAATTGAAATAAGGAATAATACCTATTTGAAGAACAAAGGGAAGTGAAAGCTTGAATTTTTATTGAGAATTAAACTAAGTGTTTTTGCATAAACTAGAGAGAAAACTAGGCTAAGGAAAATAATACTAAGGTTCAATAATAGAAAATAAAGTGTCCTCTAAAAATAATTAAAGCTTGTTTATATAGTTTACCAAAATAAATCCTAAAAAACGGAAAGAAAACTCGCGCATAAGTGCAGGAGGTTGGCGTCGCCCGATCGGGCGTCACTTCGCCCGATCGGGCGATCCACTCGATAGTCGGCCCGATCGGGCCAAAATCCGCCCGATCGGGCGGTTTGTGAACTCTCCACATAGGCTCCAGGATGATTGCCCGATCCGGATCGGGCGAGCTGCGCCCGATCGGGCGCGCGTTGATGAATCCATATGGCCTAAATTCCGCCCGATGGTTGCATTTCGCCCTCAGCTTCCAGGGCGATTTGCAATCTTCAATGTAGCTCGCCCATATCACTGAGTCTAACTCTCGGGGCTCAACCATAAGCATCCAAGGCTCCCGAAAGTCGACGATGGAGGTCCCGAACTTCCTCGGGCTCATATTGTGGCCTAGATCAACATGAAACGGGTCTAAAAAGACCAATTTCTCATAATCAAACCTGAAACTCAAGGCACACTCAATAACACACATTAGTACTAGAAACGGCTCCTAAGAGCACGTTTGACACATAAAAGTACTAAGGGACAGGGGTAAAAATACTATATAAAACATGCATATCAAACCTCCCCAAGCTAGATCCTTGCTTGTCCCTAAGCAAGGAAATCATCGATGAACACAAAACCAACTTCACCCCCGATATAATTCAAAGTGAAAAACATAATTCGAGGCAAAATCCAACAAGCATGCATCAATGACAACCAATCAAATTCATTCAATCGCCAATCCACCTTAACAATCGTCACGCAAAGTGAACCACAAGTGTACAGTGGAATTCAAGACTAGTGCTCACACACTCGTCACTCATTTATGTGGCGGATAAAAAATTTACCCGTTCGCTCACTCATGAAGATAAGAAATTGTAATACCGGAGTGACAAAAGCTTGAATTATCTTGAGAATAACGATTTTTTTTTCTTGCTCAATCTCATTTTTTTTCTTTTGGAACCTTCACATTTTTTTTATTCTCCTCATCTCATTCATTTTTCAGCTCATTTTTTCAACAACAATCATGATAAGAAGAACTTCCCTTTTCAATACTCAATATGCTCAAAATGTACCACACTACAACTCCCTCACCTCACTACTATTAGCTCCCCCAAGCTAGGCTTGGGACTAGTAACCAATGGGGAATTTACGGGCTTGTAATGTGGTTAGTCACCGAATAAAGGGCACAAGCACAACATGGTTAGAAAAAGAGGGAACAAATGTATCTAATTTCATCTGAAGGCTACCTAAATAGGAAAGTGCCTTCGTCCTCCACAATGTGCATGTATATGAGTCATAAAACACTACTAATAGTTGCAAACCAATACTCAAAATCAATGACACACCAGGAAGCTATCACACATCCTAACCAAGTCAACTAGTCAAGCACCAAGTCCACAAGTAGTTAGTCGGAGTTGACTCATGTTTAGGCATCAAAGCAATCGAATATCAAATCATGGCTAACACATCTACATTACCCATCATCAAATACCAAGAATCAAAACAATTTCCGCTCAAGGGGCACAGGGAAGAATCATATTGTATTCATCGGAACGTATTTTTGTATTTTTTTTCTTTTTTTTTCAAAGCAATAAACTAATCTAGAAAGCATTAAACACACCAAAGAAACACACCAAAATAAAGAAATGCGAAAAGAAAAGAAAAACATACCTACAATGTACAAGTAATGTGCAACCCTCCCCAAACCAAATCAGACAATGTCCTCATTGGCTCAAGGGTATCGAACCAACTCGATCTCATCTCCATCATTGACGGCCATGGCCGCCATCATTATCATCATCACCATCATCTCTGCCACCATGCCCGCTAGGACCCGCTCCCCACCCTCCGTACTGGGTAGGTGTGAAGGTCCCCATAGAACCCGGAGCTCCATATCCCTCCGCGGGATAGGTATACCAGGTAGGGTGCTCATAATCTGGGGCAATGTAGCCCTGCCTGGCATACTGATCATAGAATGGGAACATGGTCCTCTGGTGATCAGCCGCGAACTCCTGGAAACCGAGCTCAAGTCTGCTCAACCGCTCATGAATGGACCCCTGCTCCTCATCTACTACCGGGCCACCTTGGGGCCTCCCCGCGTCTCGACGCCCCCTCCTAAAGTAGGTGCGAGGCTCTGGATGGTACTGGTGGGGCTCTGGCTGTGGGTCAGGCTGAGGCTGGGGGTCAGGCTGAGGCTCTTCCCCAAATCCAACAAATAAGTAATGAGCCTGACCGGGTCTGAAACTAGTACGGCCCTGAGGGTCAGGCAAGGTGAAAAGCCTGTTTCCCTCGAACATCCAATACATGGCTCCCGGCCTAAACAACCCATGCTCCCCCTGTAGCCGATGGAGTCCAGCAAAGTAAGCCAAATCAAGCAAGTTGCTACCCAGAACTGGAGTCTGGTTAGCCTCAGTAAAGTTGGTCGTGGCCATGGCTATGTGGGTGATCAACCCACCAATGGTAATTTTGGTAGTATGTGTGGAAGTGGCTATGGAATAGAATTGAGAGGCCATATGATGTGCAAGGTTCATTTTGTAGCCCTCCTCCCCTTCTGAAACGTAGCCACCTAGAATCTCTAGCTTCGTACTCCTAATATTTTGGGTCTCATCCCTACCAAAGATCGTAAATCCTAGAAACCTGTAAAAGACAATGGGTACCGGGTGTTGTATCTTGGAAGCATGCAAATGTTGCATACTCCCGGGATTAGCATTACCCGTAAGCTTTCCCCACATGGTGCAATTATTATGGGTCTCTTTAGGTTTCCTACTATAGGTGGTAGACAATCCAAAAATCCTACCAAAATCAGCTAAACTCATGGTGTAGGTTCGGTTCATCACACGAAATTGAACCGACGACACGGTTCGATAACCATCCTTACGCACATTGAAACTACTCAAAAATTCTAGAGTCAACCGTCTAAATGTGAGACGGAGCATACTATACATGTTACTCATACCAACACCAACAAAGACACGCTTGACATCACGCTCAATACCCATTTCATGTAAAGATTTTTGGCATATAAAGCGAGTAGGGATTACCTCCCTCAATTTGAGGTGGATGAATCGTGCTCGTTGCTCCTCCGTAACAAAGATCACATCCAGAAAATCCGTGTCGGGCTCGAATTGCGGCGGCGGAGGTGGTGGTGTCGGTTACCGAGCTCGGCTCGTGGAAGCTTCATGTTGATTTCTTGGTACCCTTGTGCATTTCCTTTGTGGTCGGTTTGCCATTGATGAAAATCTGATTTTTTTGAGTTTTTGAGCTTTTTGGGTGAATTTGGGGATTTTGTGGGGATGAGAGAAAACTGAAATTGGTTTGGTATAGGTTGTAGAGGATGATGAGAGGATGATTTTTGATGAAAAAATTGTTGAATTTGGTGGAGATTTGACGGAGATATGGTGGTTGGAAGTTTTTGGAGGTTGGGGTTTAATGGAGGAAGTGAGAGAAAGTTAGGTTGATGATGAAGAGGAAGTGAAGAAAGAAAAGAGAATCCGTGTATTAATCGCTGAAATCGCGTCTCGCCCGATCGTGCGACTTTCCGCCCGATCGGGCGGTTTGCGATCCTTTTCTTCTCATACGTGCGCGCCCGATCGGGCGCACCTCGCCCGATCCGGATCGGGCGATTTGCGAAAGCCATTTTTCTTGACTTTTTCTGCTCAGAATCTTCCTTGACTTTTCCACGAACTTTTCATCAACCGCCCGATCGGGCAAAATAATTTCGCCCGATCGGGCATACCACTCGCCTTCTGCGCTCGATCGGGCAAACAATCGCCCGACTCGGGCATTCCACTCGCCAGACCGCCCGATCGGGCATGCTGCGCCCGATCGGGCGAAGATAAGCTGCATTAATCTCGTCTGTGCGCGCCCGATCGGGCGCTCCTCGCCCGATTCGAATCGGGCGGTTCGCAGCGTGCTTGGCCTTGTACGTAATTTCACTTCCTTGAACTTGGAGCTTCAGGCCTGCACATTATTAAACACCCAAACAGCGTAATGCCCTCTTCTCGCCTCACTAACACCAAAAACAATACTTAAAAACACTTAGGTATGGGAAATACTAACTAAACACACAAAAATAGAATAAAAAATCAAACTTATACTACTAAAGCGATAAAATACGGGTTGCCTCCCGCAAAGCGCTGGTTTATTTCTAGGTCCCGCTCGACCTTGTTACCTCGAATATGCAGTCTATGAGGCGGAGGGATTGAGGTGATGGACCTCAACCACTCCTACAGTAGCCCCATCATGGTACAACTTCAGACGTTGCCCGTTGACCTTGAATCGTTCACCATTCTCATTCTCTACTTCAACAGACCCAAACTTGCTTACCATAGTCACGGTGAACGGCCCAGACCACCTAGACTTAAGTTTTCCAGGAAATAACTTAAGCCTAGAGTTAAAAAGTAGAACCTTGTCGCCCACCGCGAACTCTCTATGCAAAATGTGATTGTCGTGCCACTTCTTGGTCTTTTCCTTGTAAATCCGGGCACAATCATAGGCTTGTAGTCGGAATTCATCGAGCTCACCCAATTGAAGTAACCGCTTCTCACCGGCTAGCTTTGCATCCATGTTGAGCTGTTTCATTGCCCAATAAGCCTTGTACTCCATTTCTACTGGTAAGTGACACGCCTTGCCATACACCAACCGATACGGGGAGGTACCAATAGGTGTCTTAAAGGCGGTTCTGTATGCCCATAGAGTATCATCTAGCTTATCGCTCCAATCCTTCCTAGACTTCGCCACCACTTTCTCAAGGATAGATTTGATCTCTCGGTTGGAGACCTCAACTTGACCACTCGTCTGAGGGTGGTAGGCTAGCCCAGTGCGGTGATAAACCCCATACTTGCGCAGGAGCGCATCCAGATGCCTCTCATGGAAGTGTGACCCTCCATCACTGATCAAAGCGCGCGGAACCCCAAATCTAGGAAAAATGATCTTCTTGAACAGGGAGATGACTGTCTTAGCATCGTTAGTAGGTGAGGCAATGGCTTCCACCCACTTTGACACATAATCTACAGCAACAAGGATATACAAGTTACCCTTGGACGATGGGAATGGTCCCATGTAATCAATTCCCCACACATCGAAAATCTCAACCTCAAGGATCCCGTTCTGTGGCATCTCATACCTCCTCGAAATAGTGCCGGCCCTCTGGCACGCATCACAAGCCATAATAAAAGCATGTGCATCCTTGAACATAGTAGGCCAGTAAAAACCACATTGTGATAACTTAGCGTTTGTTTTAGACGGTCCATGGTGACCACCATAAGGTGAAGAATGACACCTACTGATAACACCTTGAACTTCCCATTCTGGAATACAACGCTTGTACAACCCTTCAGCAGTCTCACGAAACAAATAAGGGTCGTCCCAAAAGTAAAACCGGACATCATGTAGGAATTTCTTCTTCTGTTGATATGAAAGATCGGCCAGAAGAATTCTCCCCACAATGTAGTTAGCAAAATCTGCGAACCATGGTGACTGACTGGCAAGTGCAAGTAAATGATCATCCGGAAATGAATCATCAATCGGTGTAGATCCCTTACCATCGTCATACCTCAATCTAGACAAGTGATCTGCAACCACATTCTCAGCCCCTTTCTTGTCGCGGATCTCTAGATCGAACTCCTGTAACAGTAGTATCCATCGAATAAGCCTAGGCTTGGCTTCCTTCTTAGAGAGCAGATACTTAAGGGTCGCATGGTCAGTATAGACTATCACCTTGGATCCAATCAGATAGGTGCGGAATTTATCCAAGGCATAGACTATAGCTAGAAGCTCCTTCTCAGTAGTAGCATAATTAACTTGAGCTTCATCTAAGGTCATACTTGCATAATAGATGGCATGTAAAACCTTCTCCTTTCTCTGACCCAAAACTGCCCCAACTGCATAATCACTTGCATCACACATTATCTCAAACGGAAGATCCCATTCGGGAGAACGAATGATGGGAGCCGAAATCAATGCCTGTTTAATCCTGTCAAAGGCCTCAAGACAAGAATCAGTAAACACAAACGGGGCATCCTTGAGGAGGAGCTGGATAAGTGGTTTAACAATTTTAGAAAAATCCTTGATAAAGCGGCAATAAAACCCCGCATAACCAAGAAAACTTCTAACACCCTTCACATTAACTGGAGGAGGTAATTGTTCAATCACTTGGACCTTAGCTCGATCCACCTGAATGCCCTTATCAGATATCAAATGTCCTAAAACCACCCCTTCAGTAACCATGAAATGACACTTTTCCCAGTTCAAGACTAAATTACACTCTTCACATCTTTTCAAGACTTTAGTCAGATTTAGCAAGCAAGAATCAAAAGAAGTACCATAGACGCTAAAATCATCCATAAACACTTCCATGATAGACTCAATAAAATCAGAAAAGATACTCATCATGCAACGTTGGAAAGTAGCAGGTGCATTACACAGACCAAAAGGCATCCTACGATATGCAAAGGTACCATAGGGACAGGTGAAGGTGATCTTTTCCTGGTCGTCTAGATGTATGGGAATTTGAAAGAAACCAGAATAACCATCCAGATAACATAAAAACTTGTGACAGGCTAGCTTTTCTAACATTTGATCAATGAAGGAAAGGTGAAAATGGTCCTTTTTAGTAGCAACATTAAGACGCCTATAATCAATGCACATGCGCCAACCTGTGACTACCCTAGTTGGTATCAACTCATTTTTTTCATTTCTCACCACAGTTGTCCCCCCTTTCTTAGGCACTACCTGAACAGGACTCACCCACTTAGAATCAGACACAACATACACAATACCCGCATCAAGAAATTTCATAACTTCAGCTTTTACAACATCTTGCATGACAGGGTTCAAACGACGCTGGGGTTGGATGCATGGTTTATGATTTTCATCTAGATGTATCCTATGCATACAAAAGTCAGGGCTAATACCCTTTAAATCATCAATACTGTACCCAATGGCCTTTTTGTGCCTTTTCAACACAATAAGAAGTTGGGATAACTGGTATGCATCAAGTGCAGTACTGACGATCACAGGGCAAAGTTGTTCATCATCTAAAAAAGCATATTTAAGGTTAGCAGGAAGAGGCTTAAGTTCGGGTTTCTTTACCTCTTTAACAGAACAAACTGGCCGAACTAACCTCTTCAATTTGGTGCTCTCCGGTTCAGATTCTCCACCATTAAGAGCCAACTCCAGAGCATCCACTTCAGCACTCCAAGAACTGCTATCACCTGCAGAAGACTCACAACAAAGCACTGCCTCCAAAGGGTCTCTTTCGAGAACTTGGGAGACGTTATCACGAGTAATAAAATCAACTACATCTATGCGATAACATTGTTCCTCCTCTAGCATGGGAGTTTTTAAGGCACTATTCAGATTAAAAGTCACCTTATCATCCCCAACAGACAATGTCAATTTCCCACTTTTAACATCAATTACCGCCCCCGCCCTGTGAAGGAAGGGTCTACCTAAGATTATGGGAATTTGAGAATCCTCCTGCATGTCTAATACTACAAAGTCTACAGGTATATAGAATTTACCTACTCTAATTGGGACGTCCTCTAAAACACCTAAGGGGTATTTGACAGAACGGTCGGCCATTTGTAGAGTGATATTGGTAACCTTAAGCTCACCCATATTCAGTTTAGTACAGACAGACAAAGGCATGACAGACACACTAGCACCTAGATCACATAAACCTTTATCAATAAATACGGTGCCAATGTTACAGGGGATGGAAAAACTCCCGGGGTCTTTAAGTTTAGGTGGGGACTTGTTTTGCAAATAGGCACTACATTCCTCAGAGAAAGCTACAGTCTCTACCTCACAAAAAGCACGTTTCCTGGTCAAAATATCTTTCATGAATTTAGCATAAGCAGGAACCTGTAAAATTAATTCAGTAAAAGGAACCGTTACCTGCAAATTTTTGACCACTTCCAAGAATCTGCCAAACTGCTTGTCTAGCTTATTCTTGAGTTGTCGGTTTGGGAAGGGGAGTGCAATAGGTTGTACTTGAATATCCGCCCCCTTCTTAACCTCAGTTGTAGCCTCATTCTCATTGACTACCTTTTCAGCTTCCTTTTCATCCATAACTATTTTCGGGATTTCCTCACTGACCAGATCATTAGCAGACACCCCGGAATCAACCTCAACCGGCATAGAAGGACCATCATAATCCCTACCACTCCTCAATGTAATTTCATTAGCAGTCTCCCTATTTTCGGGCTGTGAAGGAAATTGGCCTGGTGGCCTCCCTGCAATAGTAGTAGCCATTTGTGCCAACTGTGTATCAATGATCTTGTTGTGAGCAGTAAGAGCATCGATATTTGCATCCTTTTCACTTAGAGATTTTTGCATTTGTAGCATCATGTTTCTCTTCTCTACTAGCATAGGGTCAGGCTGTGTGGTTTGAGGTGGTGGTGGTGGAGGTGATGTGTGTTGTCTAGGGAAACCCAGGTGGTCCACTAGACTGTTGGTTGTAGTTGTTCCGTGGTTGGTAGGGTTGGTATGGTTGTTATGGTGGATGTTGGACTTGGTGAGGGTTCTGGATATTGTTGCTCCTGTAGGATAGTAGAGGGTTGTTTTTGTAGCCCTCATTGTAAGAGTTGGAGAATGGGTTATTTTGTTTGTAGGATTGAAATGCGTGACATTGTTCAACAGAGCTCCTACATTCCGGTGCATAATGACCAGACATTCCACAACTTTCACAAACAGTAGCAGGTTGGGCACTCATAGCAGCTACACTAGCAGGTTGGGCAGATTGAGTATTGGCTGCTTGCATATTATCAAACTTATAGTGTAAAGCAGTCAATTGGGCAGTTAATTGTTCAATAGAATTTAAATCATGCTTACCACCCCTATTAGATAGACCTCTAGGATTTCCATATTGGGCATTGTGAATGGCTATCTCCTCAATCACCTCCATAGCTCTAGGCACCTCAAGTTGCATGAACCTCCCACTGGCAGCTGAATCCAACAAACATCTAGACTCATTGCCCAGACCATTATAAAACTGCTGAATCAAGAACCAATCTTCCAAACCATGGTGCGGGCATTCTCTTTGCAAATCCTTGAATCTCTCCCAGACCTCGAACAAACTCTCATCCGCTTGTTGTGAGATACCTAATATCTGACCCCTCAGACGAGTCGTTTTCTCAGGTGGAAAATATTTAACATAAAAAGCAAGAGCCAAGGATTCCCAATTAGTGATTTTCAAAGCCGCCCGATTCAACCCATTAATCCACAGTTTAGCTTTCCCACTCAAAGAGAACGGGAAAAGTATCTCCATAGTCTGCTCCGGAGTCAATCCCTTTTGCTTGATGGTGGAACAATATTGGATAAAGGACTGAATGTGAAGATTCGGATCTTCACCTGGTTCCCCATCGTACTGGCATCTCTCGATCATGTTAATCAATGCAGGCTCAATCTTGAAGGTCTCAGCTGCAATAGAAGGCATGATCGCCTTTGGTAGCACGGACAGACTTGGCTTAGAATAGCCTGTAAGCCGTGGGGTAGGTGGCGGTATCAGATTTTCGTCACCCATCTCTATCTCTGAAACTGAATCTGTATCTGAAGGAAAAAGATCGCCAATATTATGATCAGAATCAGAGTAATTCCCACACTATGCAATGAAAGTTCTTCGTCTACGAAAGGTTCTTTCGGGCTCAGGATCGAATGGAGTAAGATTACTAGTACCTACGGTCCTGGGCATAGACAAAGACTACAAAACAATGTGAGATCCGGTCTCAAGGAACGTGAGTTCCTTGAGTAGTAACAAACAATAATCTAGGATAAGCAATCAACAACAGAAAATAAAACCGTTTCCCCGGCAACGGCGCCAAATTTTGACAGGCTAAAGTCGTATCACCTAATCAAAAATAACCTAAGGTCCACTAGCTAGGTAGCAAAGGAAGTCAGGATCGAATCCACAGGGAAACAGGCGTTCTTTCTACTATCAATTAATTAATCTAGACTATTGTGAACAAAAGTTGGTTGATGGTTTGTATGCTAAGACTACGAACGATAATTAAACAAGAATGAATCAATATATTAAGGAATCTAGGGTATAGGTTCGCCAACAAATAATAATCCAGGACATTGAACAATCACGATAATCAACAAAGTAATTAATTAGACTAGCATGCTCTCTCAAGTCGATACTAATCATAGACTTAGAATTAACGGGCTCTCGCTACGTATTAACTCTAATTCCACCTATTGACACAAGCCTAAACATCAAATTGCATCTCTCGAATCTTAATTTGATATTGCATAACTACCACAATTAAACCTGCGCAAATCTAATTGTATAGTGAAATAAACCAATCAATAGGAATCAATTACAATGCCAACAATCATAATCATTCAATCATCCCTTCATATTATTCATGGATCCCCAACCCTAGAAATTAAACTACTCAAGCATGTTGACAATAAACAAAGCAATAATCATAATTGAAAGCATTATTAAAGCAAGACAATGAATTGAAATAAGGAATAATACCTATTTGAAGAACAAAGGGAAGTGAAAGCTTGAATTTTTATTGAGAATTAAACTAAGTGTTTTTGCATAAACTAGAGAGAAAACTAGGCTAAGGAAAATAATACTAAGGTTCAATAATAGAAAATAAAGTGTCCTCTAAAAATAATTAAAGCTTGTTTATATAGTTTACCAAAATAAATCCTAAAAAACGGAAAGAAAACTCGCGCATAAGTGCAGGAGGTTGGCGTCGCCCGATCGGGCGTCGCTTCGCCCGATCGGGCGATCCACTCGATAGTCGGCCCAATCGGGCCAAAATCCGCCCGATCGGGCGGTTTGTGAAATCTCCACATAGGCTCCAGGATGACCGCCCGATCCGGATCGGGCGAGCTGCGCCCGATCCGGATCGGGCGAGCTGCGCCCGATCGGGCGCGCGTTGATGAATCCAAATGGCCTAAATTCCGCCCGATGGTTGCATTTCGCCCTCAGCTTCCAGGGCGATTTGCAATCTTCAATGTAGCTCGCCCATATCACTGAGTCTAACTCTCGGGGCTCAACCATAAGCATCCAAGGCTCCCGAAAGTCGACGATGGAGGTCCCGAACTTCCTCGGGCTCATATAGTGGCCTAGATCAACATGAAACGGGTCTAAAAAGACCAATTTCTCATAATCAAACCTGAAACTCAAGGCACACTCAATAACACACATTTGTACTAGAAACGGCTCCTAAGAGCACGTTTGACACATAAAAGTACTAAGGGACGGGGGTAAAAATACTATATAAAACATGCATATTAGCAGCTAGGGAGGGCACGCTACAAAGTGTATGCACCTAAATTATGTTATATGATTATGTGTAAAAAATATATTTCCTGGCTTTATGGTTTTTCCGCATGATTTATGTTTATTCATATGTATCATAACCTAACATAAGACCCCTACTCTGGACACTCAGATGGTGACAACCAAGGAGGTCATAACGTTAGAGGGAAGTTCATGAGGACGGTACAGACTCATCCAAGTCTTCATCAAACTCGTCATAGAGTGGTCCTAGTGCATCGAAGAAAAGGGTTTTATTTTTTCGATCAATGGGTATAGGTGGTAGCATCCATATACGACAACAACAAGCGGTGCAAGCTCCAATGGAGGCAGTCCCAATAGTAGTAGATGACGCTGAAAATGCATTGAATGAGTGTTTAAAAATCATACTGGTATACCAACTGTCATCACAAAATCTATGAATTTAAACTCTTTGTATACTAAGGATATGGAGTCAGAGAAGAAATTTAAGAGAAAGGTCAGTATTATCGCCTTAGTATATCCTATTCCAAATTTCTCTATCTTTGTTACTAAGGATATTGAGGTAATCTCGGTAGTTCAACAAAACTTTTCAACCATATCTACTACTTCTATGCTGCATACTACTACTATAAATATCATCCGAACCCCAATACTCAATAAATCAAAATACACTTTCATCAAAAAAAAAAAATTAATAAATCAAAATACACTAGTAGAAAAAATCTCAAGTGCTTGGGGGAAAATGCCCTCGAGTGCTGGTGATTATGCCCCCATCACTTAAAGGTGAACCACTTGATAATATTTCAAGTGCTTGGGGTTGACCCCAAGCACTTAACATGCACTTGACATGTTAAACCCCAAGCACTTAACTTGAGGTTTATGGAAAACCCCATGCACTTGACTTGTGAAGTGCTTGGGGTTTTTCAAAACACCCAATCACTTGATATTAACAATATTTTTTTAAAAATAAAATCTGCTACTATCAAGTGCTTGGGGTACTTTTCACTTAATATTATTAACTTTTTAAAAAAAAAAATTGGCAGGCCCTTACCACTTTAGCACAATATGTTATGGCTATAAAACATGTACCTACACCAAACAACCTCATTCAACCACAACGTATATACTATACACCAATAAACATGCGCTTAGCTCATCCATACACCATTCAATAACACAAGTGGAAAAAATATCAAAACAAATATCAAACAACGGTTTAAAACATATTGTATTTAAATTGATTAATAGAAAAAGGTATCTAACTACAGTATTAGATTCATTACAATGCTAAAAACGAGATTAATCAAAGACATTCACTAGTAATAAATCGTGCCAACTTGTCTCGAACACATATTATTTCATCAGTCGTGAAGGAACGCTCCCTTGGTTTGTTCATGAATACCTATAATCAAATCCAACAAAAAAACACATAATAATCTAGTTAGAGTCATGAATAATGTAAAATATAATATAAACATTATTTTAAAAAAATAATTGAGTTATATGAACAATTTTGACTTAAATGTTCGTTTTCGGTTCCAACTCTTAACTAATGAACCTAAATAATTATTCCAAACCCTTTACACGTTTAATATATTTAATATTAGGTTTCTAAGACTCATTTCCATCTACTTTGGTCAACTTATGCACATTTAAGGCTCGGTTGAACGTTATAAGACATATTTTGACTATAATGGTTGTTTTCGCTCCCAACTCTCAACTATGAAGCTAAATAGGTATTCTACACCGTTTACATGTTTAAAATACTTAGTAGTATGTTAATAACACTCATTATCATCTACTTTGCTCATGTTATACACATTTAAGGCTCGTTTGATCGTTATATGTCATATTTTGACTATAATGGTTGTTTTCGCTCCCAACTCTCAACTAATGAAGCTAAATATGTACTATAAACTCTTTACATATTTAATATAATTAATAGTATGTTAATAACACTCATTCTCATCTACTTTGGTCAAGTTATACGCATTTAAGGCTCGTTTGATCGTTATATGTCATATTTTGATTATAATGGTTGTTTTCGCTTCCAACTCTCAACTAATGAAGCTAAATATGTATTATAAACTTTTTACATGTTTAATATACTTAGTATTAGGTTTTTAAGACTCATCCTCATCTACGTTTGTCAAGTTATGCACATTTAAGTCTTGTTTGATCGTTATATGACATATTTTGATTATAATGGTTGTTTTTGCTCCAACTCTCAAATAATGAAGCTAAATATGTATTATAAACTCTTTACATTTTTAATATACTTAGTATTAGGTTTCTAAGAATCACTCTCATCTACGTTGGTCAAGTTATGCATATTTAAGGCTCGTTTGATCGTTATAGGACATATTTTGACTATAATGGTTGTTTTCGCTCCCAACTCTAAACTAATGAACCTAACTAGGTATTCTAAAACCTTTACATGTTTAATATACATATTTTATGTTTCTAAGACTCACCCTCTCCTAATTTTGTCAAGTTATTCACATTTAAGGCTCGTTTGATCGTTATACCTAAACCCTAAACAACACTAAATACACACTTAAGTTATAGTCTAGCAAGCACCCGATATTGATTCAAAAAAATTACCTGGAGAAGTGCCTAGGTGAAGATGCTTGAAGATCAGCCACACTAAATATAAAGATCTAGAACTACACCAACTTAAAAAGGGTTCACGCTATCTTGTCAAAAATTTGACACAACTGGTTATCAGGTAATAACATATCATGGACAAAAGATAGGCTAGGAGTTAAACAATAATAAATAAAAGCAAGGCCAAGAGGATAATACGTAACCGTATGCCATCTTTATGCCACAAACATTTGTAAACTATGACCAACATTTAGTCACCATAAGATAAGAGGGAAATTTTACAAAGTAAACCAGTTAATAATCATCTTTCTTCAACCACTATTCAAAAACTATAAAAGGCCAATCTTTTTTGAACATGAATCACTACATCCAGGTTCTTTTCATGGCCTACACCAGATGAATCGACAACCAAACATCATTTGTTTTAAAAGGAGCAAAGCACAAAGTCTCCGGGAAATCAAGCAGCAAGGCGTAAGACACATACAACAAATAAAAGAGCATATAATTGCATTTTAGAGACATAATAAGACTTCTTCTAAATTAACCAACGAATTAACCAATTCTGGCCCATAAAAATAAATTTGTAGTCAGGATTGTTTTGATGCGGTTACGCACATGTCTAACCACATAAAGGCAGAGAGCAGGATTCTTCAGCCATACGAACACACTGTTGGACATCCTCAAAAAGGAAGACTGAATGATCAACTAGAGTTGCAAGAATTACCTTCAGTTGACATAGTAGAATCTCTTACAGCGGTTTAAGAAGACTGCTCAGGTTTATGTTCTTCCTGTGCAGCAGATTCTGCATCAACTTCTTTCAGTCTAATACTTTAATCCTGGCAGCCTGGCAATTAACACGGGGAACCTTTCCCTTGATCCCCAACAGCACCAGGAAGTTCATCTAGAACGCTGAAATATGAACCATGGCTACAAGTAACTAAATCGAGAACATCATAGAAATCAAGGAAAAGCAGACTACTACCCAAGTTGACCAGAATAACAGTCAAAACATTCAATATAATCCGACAACTTACCAAAAATAGCACGGACTTGGCCTATGATATCATACATGAAAACTAGGGTTTGGTGGTTTCACGCTTGTAGACACCTAATTTGTGTCTCCCCATTGGGATGATGACGATACCATTATCCTTCTTAGGTAATTGGAGCAACTCCGTGCGGAAATTCCAATTGCTAAAAGCATGTCCAAAATTCAAGAGCCAAAATCCAATCCCCGAGGTCGTTCCCCTTCCAGAACTCGGTACAAAATACAAATTTCGAAAATCAAGTTCAAAATCCAAGTACAATCTCACCCAATGGACTATCCCATTGGTTTTACAAGGCCTTTTTGTTAGGTTATGATACATATGACAATTCATAAATCATGCGGAAACAACCATTAAGCCAGGAATACATATTATTTACACATAATCATTTAGCATAGTTTAGATGCATACTCTTTGTTGCGTGCCTTCCCTAGCTGCGCCCGAACCGAACAAGAACAAGTCTTTAGGACTCCAAGTGTCGTCCCTCCGTAGATAGTCCACAGCACGTCCGGATCCGCCTTAAGATTGACCAACTAGAATCGCCCTTAAGGTACTATTATTTTCGGCACTTTTAGGCAAATGTGTGACTGAATTTTTCTCTCAAAAACTCACTTTGAATACTTGAAAACTCGTTGTAAATATGTGACCCTAGGCACTTATTTATAGAGTTTATGGAAAGGAATTATAATCCTATTAGAATACAAATCTATTTAATTATAACCCTACTAGGATTCTAATTAAACAAAGTTTATCTATTAGGATTAGATTTAATCATATTACGAATCCCGGTAGCCTTAGGATTCCGAGTAACACACACGAGTGGCGCACAAGCACCGCACGCCCGCACGCAGGCCTTGTGGCCCACGCCGAGCGCACAGCGCAAGGCCCACTATCGCAGCCTTGTCCGCGCGCGCGCCCAAGCTTCGGCTGGGCCTGGCTTTTGTGCTGGGCCTGGTCGTATGCTTGGCGTGTGGTTGTTGCGCTTGGCTTGCTGGGCGATGGCCCGGCTTCGTGCTGGGCCTTCGTCTGGCAGGCCTCGTCCGATGCTAATTCGTACGATACGCTTCCGATTAAATTCTCGATTCCGGAATTCATTTCCGATACGAACAATATTTAATATTTCCGATTCCGGAATTAATTTCCGTTTCGATCAAATATTTAATATTTCCGTTTCTGGAATTATTTTCCGATTCCGATAATATTTCCGATTCTGACAATATTTCCGTTTCCGGCAATATTTCCGATTCTGGCAATATTTCCATTTCCATTAATATTTTCCGATACGAACCATGTTTCCGTTTCCGGCAACATCTATGACTTGGATAATATTTATATTTCCGATACGATCCATATTTCCGTTTCCGGTAATATCCTCGTTTCCGGAGTATTCATTTCTTGCTTTTGACGATCTCAGCTCCCACTGAAACCAAGATCCGTCGATTCCGAATATCCATAGATGGAGTATTTAATGCCATTAAATACTTGATCCGTTTACGTACTATTTGTGTGACCCTACAGGTTCAGTCAAGAGTAAGTTGTGGATTAATATCATTAATTCCACTTGAACTGAAGCGGCCTCTAGCTAGGCATTCAGCTCACTTAATCTCACTGAATTATTAACTTGTTAATTAATACTGGACTGCATTTATTAGACTTAACATTGAATGCATACTTGGACCAAGGGCATTATTTCCTTCAGTCTCCCACTTGTCCTTAGGGACAAGTGTGCATTTCCTAATTCCTTTGTCGCTCGATGCTTGCTCTTGAACATAAGGTAAGAGTTGTCATCCTTATTATGTCCAGAGGTGTTCCTCGGTTTCAGAGTTCAACTGATCAAATAAACAGATAATCATAGCCTATGATTCATCCGAGCACGGCCATGCATTTCACAGTTTCTAGCTCTCCGAGTGGCCTTGTACAACTTTTAAGCATCTCATCCCGATTTATGGGAGGACAATCCCAATCTTGCGATCTTGAGATTAGACTTCGTTTGATAGGTGATTACCTGAGCGTTGCCTTTATAGCCTCCTTTTACGGTGCGACGGTTGGTCAACGTCAAAGTAACCAGTTCTCAAACAAGTAATCTCAAACCACTCAGGTATTGAGGATTTAGTGTCTAATAATTTTAATGAAATTTACTTATGACAGATTTTCATCTCTTACAGTAAAGTTTCATAGGTCTTGTCCGATACTAGTCTTCCCAAAGTAAGTATCTATGCAAATGATTATGACATTGCCATGTCCACATAGTTCAAGAAACAGAACTACTAGTCATCTTGCATTCTAATCGTCTAACGTTTTCTATGCGTCCAATTTTATAGAAAACTCCGACTAGGGACCATTTTCAACCTTTGACATTCAAGTTCACTTGATAGACATTTCTTAGTCACAAGGCTGGTCCTAACAGTCTATCTTGAATATATTGTCAAATTGAAGGGACTCATCATTTAATAAACCACAAATTAAATGGAAAAATGAATTCTTTTCATTTATTGTGAATGATTAACCAATAATGTTTTACAAAGATTTAAACTCTAAAACTTTAAAACTTTAAACAGGGTCATCAAAGCCATTCTCCAATATGCTTGATTCCCATAGCTGCAGTGTGCGAGTTGTGCTTCGCCTGCGGCAGAGGTTTAGTCAATGGATCTGATATGTTATCATCAGTTCCAATCTTGCTTATCTCGACTTCTTTTCTTTCAACGAACTCTCGTAGAAGGTGAAATCTACGAAGTACATGCTTGACTCTCTGGTGGTGTCTAGGCTCCTTTGCCTGTGCAATAGCTCCGTTATTATCACAATACAGGGCTATTGGTCCTTTAATGGAGGGGACTACACCAAGTTCACCTATGAACTTCCTTAGCCATATAGCTTCCTTTGCTGCTTCATGTGCAGCAATGTACTCCGCTTCAGTTGTAGAATCCGCAATGGTGCTTTGCTTAGCACTTTTCCAGCTTACTGCACCTCCGTTGAGGCAGAAGACAAACCCAGACTGTGATCTGAAATCATCTTTGTCGGTTTGGAAACTTGCGTCCGTATAGCCTTTAACAATTAATTCATCATCTCCACCATAGACCAGGAAGTCATCTTTGTGCCTTTTCAGGTACTTCAGAATGTTCTTGGCAGCAGTCCAATGCGCCTCTCCTGGGTCTGACTGGTATCTGCTCGTAGCACTGAGTGCGTACGCAACATCCGGGCGTGTACATATCATAGCATACATTATTGAACCAATCAATGATGCATATGGAATCCCATTCATTCGTCTACGCTCATCAAGTGTTTTTGGGCACTGATTCTTGCTTAGAGTCATTCCATGAGACATGGGTAGGTAGCCTCGCTTGGAGTCCGCCATCTTGAACCTATCAAGCACCTTATTGATATAAGTGCTTTGACTAAGTCCAATCATCCTTTTAGATCTATCTCTGTAAATCTTGATGCCCAATATGTACTGTGCTTCTCCTAGATCTTTCATCGAAAAACATTTCCCAAGCCAAATCTTGACAGAGTTCAACATAGGAATGTCATTTCCGATAAGTAATATGTCATCGACATATAATACTAGGAAAGAAATTTTGCTCCCACTGACCTTCTTGTATACACAAGATTCGTCTGCGTTCTTGATGAAACCAAAGTCACTGACTGCTTCATCAAAACGTATATTCCAGCTCCTGGATGCCTGCTTCAATCCGTAGATTGACTTCTTTAGCTTGCATACCTTTTTAGCATTCTTTGGATCCTCAAAACCTTCAGGCTGTGTCATAAACACAGCTTCTCTTAAAACGCCGTTTAAGAAAGCAGTTTTGACATCCATCTGCCATATTTCGTAATCGTAATATGCGGCGATTGCTAACATTATCCGAATAGACTTTAGCATTGCAACTGGTGAAAAGGTTTCATCGTAATCCACACCGTGGACTTGCCTGTAACCTTTTGCAACCAATCTAGCTTTGAAAACTTCAAGTTTCCCATCCTTGTCCTTTTTCAGTTTGAAAACCTATTTGCTTCCAATGGCTTGGTAGCCATCTGGCAAATCGACCAAATCCCATACTTGGTTTTCAGACATGGAGTCTAATTCAGATTGCATGGCTTCTTGCCATTGCTTGGAGCTAGGGCTCGTCATAGCTTGTTTGTAAGTTGCAGGTTCATCACTTTCAAGTAATAGAACGTCATAGCTCTCGTTCGTCAAAATACCTAAGTACCTTTCCGGTTGAGATCTATATCTTTGCGATCTACGCGGGGTAACATTTCTAGATTGACCATGATTCTCACCAGATTCTTCTAAAGATCTCTGAGTTTCATCTTGAATGTCATCTTGAGCATTCTCTAGAGTTTGTTGTTCGACTCGAATTTCTTCGAGGTCTACTTTTCTCCCACTTGTCATTTTGGAAATGTGATCTTTCTCCAAAAAGACACCATCTCGAGCAACAAACACCTTGTTCTCAGATGTATTGTAGAAGTAATACCCCTTTGTTTCCTTTGGATAGCCCACAAGGATACATTTGTCAGATTTTGGATGAAGTTTGTCTGAAATTATTCGTTTGACGTATACTTCACATCCCCAAATCTTAAGAAAAGACACATTTGGAGGCTTTCCAAACCATAATTCATATGGAGTCTTTTCGACAGCTTTAGACGGAGCTCTATTTATAGTGAGTGCAGCTGTATTTAGTGCATGTCCCCAAAATTCTAATGGAAGTTTGGCCTGACCCATCATTAACCTGACCATGTCTAGCAAGGTTCTGTTCCTCCGTTCCGACACACCGTTCCATTGTGGTGTTCTAGGAGGATTCAATTCTGATAGAATTCCACATTCTTTCAGATGGTCATCAAATTCATAGCTCAGATATTCACCGCCTCTATCAGACCGCAGTGCTTTAATCTTCTTGCCTAATTGATTCTCTACTTCACTCTGAAATTCCTTGAATTTGTCAAAGGATTCAGACTAATGCTTCATTAGGTAGACATAACCATATCTACTGAAGTCATCAGTGAAAGTGATAAAGTAGCTGAAACCACCTCTAGCATTTGTACTCATTGGTCCACATACATCTGTATGGATTAAACCCAATAGTTCATTTGCTCTTTCTCCAACTTTAGAGAAAGGTTGCTTTGTCATTTTGCCAAGTAAACATGATTCGCATTTACCATAATCCTCTAAGTCAAATGGTTCTAGAATTCCTTCCTTTTGAAGTCTTTCTAAGCGTTTCAAGTTTATATGGCCTAATCGACAATGCCACAGATAGGTGATATCTGAATCATCCTTTTTGGCCTTTTTGGTATTTATGTTATATACTTGTTTGTCGTGATCTAATAAATAAAGTCCATTGACTAATCTAGCAGATCCATAAAACATCTCTTTAAAATAAAACGAACAACTATTGTCTTTTATTAAAAAGGAAAATCCCTTAGCATCTAAGCAAGAAACTGAAATGATGTTTTTAGTAAGACTTGGAACATGGAAACATTCTTCCAGTTCCAAAACTAGCCCGGAGGGCAACGACAAATAATAAGTTCCTACAGCTAATGCAGCAATCCGTGCTCCATTTCCCACTCGTAGGTCGACTTCACCCTTGCTTAACTGTCTACTTCTTCTTAGTCCCTGTGGATTGGAACATAAGTGTGAGCCACAACCTGTATCTAATACCCAAGAAGTTGAATTAGCAAGTGTACAGTCTATAACGAAAATACCTGAAGATGGAACGACTGTTCCGTTCTTCTGATCTTCCTTTAGCTTCAAGCAATCTCTCTTCCAATGCCCCTTCTTCTTGCAGTAGAAGCATTCGGATTCAGAAGTGGGTTGACTGACCTTCCTCTTTACAGATTTGGCGCCAGTTTGCTTAGTTGGGCTGGCCTTGTTGCCACCTTTCTTAGCATTCCTCTTCTTTCCAGATTTCTTGAACTTGCCCCCACGCACCATAAGCACATCCTGCTTATCACTTTTGAGCGTCTTTTCAGCGGTCTTCAGCATACCGTGAAGCTCAGTGAGCGTTTTGTCCAGACTATTCATACTGTAGTTCAGTTTGAACTGATCATACCCGCTATGAAGAGAATGGAGGATGGTGTATATAGCCATTTCCTGAGAAAATTGCTGATCCAGCCGACTCATATTCTCAATGAGTCTAATCATTTTGAGAACATGTGGACTTACGGGCTCGCCTTTCTTAAGCTTGGTCTCAAGAATTTGCCTATGAGTCTCGAATCTTTCGACTCGAGCCAGATCTTGGAACATGTTCTTCAACTCACTGATGATTGTGAAAGCATCTGAGTTGATGAACGTTTTCTGCAGATCCGCACTCATGGTGGCGAGCATTAGACATTTCACATCCTTGTTGGCATCAATCCAACGATTGAGGGCTGCCTGAGTGACCCCGTCGCCTGCGGCTTCGGGCATCGCCTCTTCTAGGACATACTCCTTTTCTTCCTGCATAAGAACTATTTGCAAGTTCCTTTGCCAGTCATGGAAGTTTTTCCCGTTCAACTTCTCCTTTTCGAGAATTGATCGAATGTTGAATGAATTGTTGTTTGCCATATTAAAAACTACAATTGAAAAGAATAAACAAATAAATAACCATTCACAGTTTCTCTTAATAAACTTAAATTCTAGCATACATGCATAATTCAATGTTTATTAAGAATTTTATTCAAGTTATGTGTTCCGGCAGGTGTGAATAAAATGATTCCAAGATCCTAAAATCATTGAAGAACTAAGCACAGTTTGTCGACTTAATCCTAAAACATCTTAGGTAAGCAAAAGCCTTTTGCTAATAGTCTAGAAACTATTTTTGGTTGATAGGTACGTCTAAGAACTTATTAGGTAAACCTATCGATTTTGCCACGACATAAAAGGACTCCTTACTTATATCGTTGAGTTTCACCAAAACTAACATGTACTCACAATTATTTGTGTACCTTGCCCCTTTAGGACCAATAAGTAACACCTCGCTGAGCGAAAACTATTACTAGATTGATGTAAAGGATATCCAAGCAAGTGTATATTTTGGCATGGCACCTTTTAACTCAATTTTTAAGTTTGGAACTTAAGGCTCTTACTATGTTGGTTAGATTTTAAGTGAACTAAAATCCTTAATCATGCAACATAATCAAGCTTTTGATCTCATGCATTTTAAGACATATTTAAAAACAATAAATAACTTAAAACATGCATAAGATAAATGTGATCTAGTATGGCCCGACTTCATCTTGAAGCTTTAACTTCAAAGTCCGTCTTGAAAATCTCCGTGGGAGGCACCATTTTCTTCAAATAGGATAAGCTATAATTAAAACTAATTACAACTATTTGATGGTACGCAGACCATATTTGAATTAAAAAACAACTTTGGTACTTTAGACCAATTACATTCAAATTAATGGTTCGCAGACCATATTTTCTATCCTATTTGGGCCATACTAGTCACTTCACTTGCGCGAGGCAGTGCGCGTTGTGGCGCAGCTCGCTTGCTGCCCACACGCGACTGCTGTGCCTTGCATTCGCCCTCGCCCATTCGTCCATTGCTCATAGCCCACGACACAAGGCAGGGCTGCTGCCTTGTGCTCGTGCACCATGGCCTTGCTCATTGCATTCGTGCCGCATGGGCGACGAGCTCCCTTGCTCGTCGTCATATGCCCGCACTATACAACACCCCTTAAGGGTAACACGTAGCGTCCATTGCTTTGTGCGTGCAAGTTATATGAACGAATCGCATAAAATTTTAAAAATTTATATTTAAAATTAATGACAAATTAATAAATATTATTAATTTCATAATTTTAGGGCGAAAAATCGAAAATTTATTATTCAATTGATCTCCGATTAACATGGATTCAAGTCTAGGTCATAAAAATTTAAAATTTATCATAAATTTACAATTTTTATGGTGGTTTTTAATCATAGGTATCTAATTAAATCATAATTAATTATGAAAATCAAATTAATTCTAAATTATTCTAATTTTTAACAAATTAATCATAATTACAAATTAGATTTCATAATTAACAAGGCTAGACATTCAAACTTGTTAAACATATACAGTAGGTCAATCAAAAATTCAAGATTTATCAACAAGAATCGCAAATATTTAATTTAACATCTTAAATTTACGAAATTTTGCATTCGAAAAACTAAAACCTTCGAAAAGTCATAGTTAGGCTTCGAATTTGAGAATTCTGGGTTCGGCAGAAAAAGACTATTTTTGTCAAAATTTTAGAATGCCTTTTACATGCGGAATTGACACAAAAATCACTCGATTTGGATGAGTAACGAAGAAACTGCCGAAAAACTGCGTACGTATAATTAAATAAACGCAATTTGCAATTAATTAACAATTACGAAAATTAATCACCCCTTTCAATTCTTGCAAATTTGTAATATTTAACCATGTTCATGCGATTTAGATTATGAAAATAATAAGAGGCTCGTGATACCACTGTTAGGTTATGATACATATGACAATTCATAAATCATGCGGAAACAACCATTAAGCCAAAGAATACATATTATTTACACATAATCATTTAGCATAGTTTAGATGCATACTCTTTGTTGCGTGCCTTCCCTAGCTGCGCCTGAACCGAACAAGAACAAGTCTTTAGGACTCCAAGTGTCGTCCCTCCGTAGATAGTCCACAGCACGTCCGGATCCGCCTTAAGATTGACCAACTAGAATCGCCCTTAAGGTACTATTATTTTCAGCACTTTTAGGCAAATGTGTGACTGAATTTTTCTCTCAAAAACTCACTTTGAATACTTGAAAACTCGTTGTAAATATGTGACCCTAGGCACTTATTTATAGAGTTTATGGAAAGGAATTATAATCCTATTAGAATACAAATCTATTTAATTATAACCCTACTAGGATTCTAATTAAACAAAGTTTATCTATTAGGATTAGATTTAATCATATTACGAATCCCGGTAGCCTTAGGATTCCGAGTAACACACACGAGTGGCGCACAAGCGCCGCACGCCCGCACGCAGGCCTTGCGGCCCACGCCGAGCGCACAGCGCAAGGCCCACTGTCGCAGCCTTGTCCGCGCGCGCGCCCAAGCTTCGGCTGGGCCTGGCTTTTGCGCTGGGCCTGGTCGTATGCTTGGCGTGTGGTTGTTGCGCTTGGCTTGCTGGGCGATGGCCCGGCTTCGTGCTGGGCCTTCGTCTGGCAGGCCTCGTCCGATGCTAATTCGTACGATACGCTTCCGATTAAATTCTCGATTCCGGAATTCATTTCCGATACGAACAATATTTAATATTTCCGATTCCGGAATTAATTTCCGTTTCGAACAAATATTTAATATTTTCGTTTCCGGAATTATTTTCCGATTCCGATAATATTTCCGATTCTGACAATATTTCCGTTTCCGGCAATATTTCCGATTCCGGTAATATTTCCATTTCCGATAATATTTTCCGATACGTACCATGTTTCCGTTTCCGGCAACATCTACGACTTGGATAATATTTATATTTCCGATACGATCCATATTTCCGTTTCCGGCAATATCATCGTTTCCGGAGTATTCATTTCTTGCCTGTGACGATCTTAGCTCCCACTGAAACCAAGATCCGTCGATTCCGAATATCCATAGATGGAGTATTTAATGCCATTAAATACTTGATCCGTTTACGTACTATTTGTGTGACCCTACGGGTTCAGTCAAGAGTAAGCTGTGGATTAATATCATTAATTCCACTTGAACTGAAGCGGCCTCTAGCTAGGCATTCAGCTCACTTGATCTCACTGAATTATTAACTTGTTAATTAATACTGAACCGCATTTATTAGACTTAACATTGAATGCATACTTGGACCAAGGACATTATTTCCTTCACTTTTCCACTCAAAATCATATAAGGCAAGTCAAATTCAGGCGCCGACCCACAAAACCGAGCAAGTCGGGCCTCGTCCCGTAAAACCGAATTCAAAAACCCGAAACGGCTTGTTTTTAGACGAAAGCTAAGCCTTAATCCCCAAGCAATCACTACGTGCCAAGGTCGTACAAGTCGTACAATGGTACAGCAATACAATCCAAAAGCAAGGACGGCATATTTCCGTCCTTTTTGGCAGCATCCACGCCACGTCACCAGCGCTGGGCGCTGCCAGCTACGTGCGGCGCTGGCAATGGCTGGCGTTTAGCAGCAAACTCCCCTATAAATACCCCTAATTCTGAGCAGTTTTAGGAGGCAAAAAATTGACATACAACGTCGTAATACTAAAATTGCACATCAAAATTCAATACAAAAATCAATACAAAATCCTCCGAAAACACCATACAATCTTCAAGCTTTAAGCAATTGGGAGTTCTAATCGGAAAGCTTGCCTAAACCTAACTAGGTAATTCCGAATCCCAACCCTAATCTATTCAATGTTGCTTTGATTTTCTATTTCAAAATGATTAGTAAGTTGGCATTTTTACTCTTAAAAATGTCACTTGCAACAATCATACATTTCTTCAAAATCCAAACTTTTCAAAATACAAAAATGCAAACTTTCAAGATTCAAAGATGTTCAAAGTTGTTTGTGTTAGGTTATGATACATATGACAATTCATAAATCATGCGGAAAAACCATAAACCCAGGAAAACATATTATTTACACATAATCATTTAGCATAGATTAGATGCATACTCTTTGTTGCGTGCCTTCCCTAGCTGCGCCCGAACCGAACAAGAACAAGTCTTTAGGACTCCAAGTGTCGTCCCTCCGTAGATAGTCCACAGCACGTCCGGATCCGCCTTAAGATTGACCAACTAGAATCGCTCTTAAGGTACTATTATTTTCGGCACTTTATAGGCAAATGTGTGACTGAATTTTTCTCTCAAAAACTCACTTTGAATACTTTGAAACTTGTGTTATAAATTGTGAGCCCTAGCCTCATATTTATAGCGGTATGGAAAGGGAATCGAAATCCTATTCAGATACAAATTAATTAAACCTAGAATCCTATAAGAACTCTAATTTAATTAATTTATCAAATAGAATTAGGAATTTAATCATTAACCGAACTCTGCATGTTTTAGGAAACGTGCACGAACACAAACACTTGCACACACACGCACGGCAGCCACGATGGGCCCCATGCGTGCGCGCGAGCAGCAGCCCACTCAGCGCCCGCGCGCGCTGCGCGCTGCGCGTGCTGTGCGCGATGTGCGCGCTGTGCGCGCTGCGCGCTGCGCGCAGCCTGCTGGGCCTGGCCTTGCGCTGGGCCTGGCGTGGCTGTTTGTGCGGCGCGCTTGGCTTGCTGGGCGATGGCCTGGCTTCGTGCTGGGCCTCGTCCGGCAGGCCTCGTCCGATGCTTATTCGTACGATGCGCTTCCGATTAAATTTTCCGATTCCGGAATTCATTTCCGATACGAACAATATTTAATATTTCCGATTCCGGAATTAATTTCCGTTTCGAACAAATATTTAATATTTCCGTTTCCGGAATTATCTTCCGATTCCGGTAATATTTCCGATTCTGACAATATTTCCGTTTCCGGCAATATTTCCGATTCTGGCAATATTTCCATTTCCGATAATATTTTCCGACACGTACCATGTTTCCGTTTCCGGCAACATCTACGACTTGGATAATATTTATATTTCCGATACGATCCATATTTCCGTTTCCGGCAATATCATCGTTTCCGGAGTATTCATTCCTTGCCTGTGACGATCTTAGCTCCCACTGAAACCAAGATCCGTCGGTTCCGAATATTCATAGATGTAGTATTTAATGCTATTAAATACTTGATCCGTTTACGTACTATTTGTGTGACCCTACGGGTTCAGTCAAGAGTAAGCTGTGGATTAATATCATTAATTCCACTTGAACTGAAGCGGCCTCTAGCTAGGCATTCAGCTCACTTGATCTCACTGAATTATTAACTTGTTAATTAATACTGAACCGCATTTATTAGACTTAACATAGAATGCATACTTGGACCAAGGGCATTATTTCCTTCAGTCTCCCACTTGTCCTTAGGGACAAGTGTGCATTTCCTAATTCCTTTGTCGCTCGATGCTTGCTCTTGAACATAAGGTAAGAGTTGTCATCCTTATTATGTCCAGAGGTGTTCCTCGGTTTCAGAGTTCAACTGATCAAATAAACAGATAATCATAGCCTATGATTCATCCGAGCACGGCCATGCATTTCACAGTTTCTAGCTCTCCGAGTGGCCTTGTACAACTTTTAAGCATCTCATCCCGATTTATGGGAGGACAATCCCAATCTTGCGATCTTGAGATTAGACTTCGTTTGATAGGTGATTACCTGAGCGTTGCCTTTATAGCCTCCTTTTACGGTGCGACGGTTGGTCAACGTCAAAGCAACCAGTTCTCAAACAAGTAATCTCAAATCACTCAGGTATTGAGGATTTAGTGTCTAATAATTTAATGAAATTTACTCATGACAGATTTTCATCTCTTACAGTAAAGTTTCATAGGTCTTGTCCGATACTAGTCTTCCCAAAGTAAGTATCTATGCAAATGATTATGACATTGCCATGTCCACATAGTTCAAGAAACAGAACTACTAGTCATCTTGCATTCTAATCGTCTAACGTTTTCTATGCGTCCAATTTTACAGAAAACTCCGATTAGGGACCATTTTCAACCTTTGACATTCAGGTTCACTTGATAGACATTTCTTAGTCACAGGACTGGTCCTGACAGTCTATCTTGAATATATTGTCAAATTGAAGGGACTCATCATTTAATACTAAACCAAGATTAAATGGAATATGAAAACACATTTCATATATGATAAATGTTCAACCCCAATGTTTTATAACCATGGGCCTCAAACCCATCTTTAAAACAGTTCATGGATTTCAAAGCTAGGCTTGATTTCCAGTGCTACAATGTAAGTGTTGTTTCTCACTTGTTGCATAGGTTTAGTTATCATGCTTTGCCAATCTTAACATCCTTTTCATCAAATGTTCTTCGAGATATGATGATAAGATCTTTTCGAGTTTGTTTATTATGTGATCTAGTCTTTCTTACTTCGATGGTGGTTTTACTCATTTTGCAATGAAGGGCCATCAAGTTAGCACACGTTTTTCTTGCTTCAAGAGTGGTTCTACGCATTTTTCAATGAAGAACCATCAAGCCAGCAGATAGGTGATCTACCCAAGTTCAGTGAAGAACTCTTTAACATAAACAACCCTGTTTTATTGCTTTTTAGGCAATAAGTACTTTTACTTCAACTGTTTAGGTTGCTAGTGATGCTTTGTTTGGATTTACCTATCCAAGCAGTTCATAGATATGTGGAAGACTCTCCAACTATATCTTAGAACATAGAAATTATTATTTTAATTTCCCACGCAACAACTCATGGTCTCCAACCCATGTTGCCATTTTCAAAACACGATGCTCTATTGCTCGTCCTTATCAATGGTTAACTCCAAAGGGTCTTGCTTGATCCTTTGCCAGTGTTTTATGCGTGTAGCATCAATATTTAGCGTATCTTTATTTCCTTGAATCAAGAACTATTCCTATGTACCTTTTCAAGTACCATAAGTATTCTTGATCTCAATCTAGGTGATCTTCACTTAGATCAATAGAGATTGGTATATGTTCGTCATGCCTAAAGTCATACGATACGTTTTTGGCGATCCTCATATTATATCATACATGATAAATTCTTTTGCAGAATAATTCCCAATTGAATTCTATTCATGTAACTTTAGCTCATTCAATTTTAGTAGATACTGAATCCAGCTAAATTCTTTGACATATAATATAGGTTAAGAATCTCATTTAGACTCTTTGATGTTTAACTTAGTAAATGCTTATACATAGTTCAAACATTCTTTACTTAGATTTATTCACATGGGTCGAATATCTCCAATGGAGACTTTCGTGTTTGATTTAGTAAATGCCATTACTTAATCCAAAACAATATCATAAGATTTTTGTAAATAGATCTTAATACCCAGTATGTACTAAGTTTCGCCATGGTCCATCATTGATGAATTATTTCAAATCTAAGTCATTAGCATTTGAATGTTATTTCACAATAGAGAGATATGTGTGATATACATAGGACCAAATAAGTTTTACGTACTCCCACTAAACTTCTTATATATCTATAAGAATCATGTATATTTTATGAAACTAAAATACTTATTAGTTTCACTAAAATACAGTTCCAATTCCCAATTGCTTGCTTAAATCTGTACTTAGATTTTATAAGCTAGCTTTCCTTTTCAAGCATTTATTTGGATCCACAAACTCTATGACATACCATGTACATATTGTATTCCATCATTTGATTGAGGAATACGTTTTGTCATCCAATTGCCATATGTACCAATATGCAATCATTGCTTGAATTATAGACTTAAGCATTACGATTTTGCATGAGGTTTCAACACAATCCATGCCATGAATTTTCTTGTAACCTTTAGCAACTAATCTAGCTTTGTGTGTGAACATAATTCCATGTTTGATGGTTTTTATCCTTAAAACAAACTTGCAACCAATAGGTGTGAAACTATTCTTGCAAATCAACAAAATTTCAATTTTGTCATCAAAACATTGAGTATGTTTTATGGCCTCTAACCATTTAAAACATTTGAGTCTATATATGGCCTCTAACCATTTTAGGGAATCTGGGTTTCGTCATAGCTTTCTTACAAGTCACAAACTCATTAATCTACATGATAATAGTTTGACTGCAAGTTGTAGGTTTCTTCACTATTTAATAGAAGAATCTCATAGTTTCATTGACCTGATCTCTATGTTTCTTCACTATCTAATAGAAGAATCTCATAGTTTCAGTGACTTGAATTCTATGCCTACTTGGGTATAGAACATCAAACAATAGAATATCAATAGCCACTTGAAAGTCCTTTGAATATTCTGTTCTCCTTGAAGCACTTGTAAAGTCTTCTAAGAGATATCTATTCTTTAAAGCCACTTCTAAAGTCCTTAAAGAATAAGTTCGGATTTTCTGAAGCACTTCGAAAAGCCTCCGGAATGTCCGTTTATGTTTGTTGTTCGCCTCGAAGACTTTCGAGGTCTATTTTCTCCCACTTGTCATTTTGGAAACAAATCTCCAAAAGGACATTATTTCGAGCAAACAAACATTATGTTCTCAAAAATTCGTGGTAGAAACAATACCCTTGTGTCTCATTTGAATAAATCACAATGAAACATATATCTATACTTGGGCCTTAGTTTGTCGAATAACAAACACTAAGCTCCCACTGAATTTAGCAACTCTCTAGATATATATTATCGAAAAGATATTCTGAAATTTCTTTTCTATAGCTTTGACGAATTTAGTTTAGTTTGGTGGTAGTTGAGCATTTTGTTTTAGAAATTATAGGAAAAGTCTTTATGATTCATCATTGATCGAATCAAGTACTAATTGACTTCGATTATTCCAACTAAGATATGCCATATCTTATGGACCTAGATTGTGAAATTACAACACACAATCATTGATGATCATATTTGGTCTCAAGTAATCATCAACATGATCTAACCTAGATCTTTATGATTTCTTGCCAAGTGGATTTTATACCTCTGAATCTTTGAACTAGCCAAACAGATTCAACTTATATCACATTTGAGTAAATAAACCTATATTCACTCAAATCCATGTGAAATAATAAAGTCATAAAACCTTTCTTTAGCTTTGAACTCTATCGTCTAGGCGTTCTAACAATAGTTCATATTCTTTGTTACTTTCAACAAGTAAGACTAGCTTGTCTTAAGTTGATCTAGAAATCAACCAACTTTCAAAAGTCCATCAAAATAGAGCTTTTTAATGTTAACTTGTTGATATGGTCTAAGCAACAATGCCAAAGATTAGTGGAACTCAAATCAAGAAGTTGATTTGAACCTAGTAAAGTTCTTTAAAGAGTTGTTTGTTTTAATCAAGAATATTGACTCAATCTGTAATTGACCATTTCATTCAAATAAACAAACAAACATTGTTTTTGTTTTTCTTGAATGTGAGTTTTTCTGTGTTTTGAAAAACAGAAATTAGGTATGCTGATTATGGAACAAAATAGCCATTAAGTTCCAGCCTTTGAAAGGACTTAAAACAAACTAGATGACCCTACAACTAATGTAGCATTGCCATGCTTCATTTCCCACTTGTAGGTCATTAGTGTATCCTAGCTTCCATTGTTTGAGTTATTACCGAAGTAAGAACCTCAAGCGGTATATGATACCAAGGAAGTTTGATTGCTAGGTCACTTCTCTTTAAACATAAATTTATAGGTAGAAACGGAATCGTAAATTCCTTTCATTTGTTCCTCGTTTTCCTATTTCTTGTACCCTTTCTTATAGTCTTAAGAATTGAATTCTTTAGTGTTGACTTTTATACTTTGTTAGACATGTCCAATGTCACCAACAAGGTTCTTTACCATTTTAATTTATGTTGAATATTCTGTTTCAACTAGATGATCTTACCAGAAGCTTCTAAAGTTCTCTAAGCATCGATCTATTCGAATGTCTAGGAACTAGACTCATTCGAGAATTAAATGGAAAAAGGATTTTAGGTTGTTAACCATTGGTAAAGCTGAGCGTTTAAACTCAATGCTTTATGATCTCAAAACCACATTGTATTTTGAATTCACAAGCACCAATCGGTTTGCCATTCGACTTTGATACTCGAAAACAACCATAAAAGTCGATATAAGAAACGTACATTTTAAATTGCTCACTTTCTCTCATTTCCGTGAATCGTTCTTGGATTCACTACCAATCGAGGAAATTTACTGTTACCTTTCTAAAAGGATTTATTGCAGTGCAAGATATTTAATTATAAACAATAATTAAAACATACATTGAAGCATGCAAAGTCTAAACATTTATCATGAATAATAACTTGAAATTAAAGCAACCATGCAATTCAAACAAGTTATTAGCATTTTATTCGATTTTATTGTTCCGGCAGGTGTGAATAAAATGATTCCAAGATCCTAAAATCATTGAAGAATTAAGCACAGTTTGTCGACTTAATCCTAGAACATCTTAGGTAAGCAAAAGCCTTTTGCTAATAGTCTAGAAACTATTCTTGGTTGATAGGTACGTCTAAGAACTTATTAGGTAAACCTATCGAATTTGCCACGACATAAAAGGACTCCTTACTTATATCGTTGAGTTTCACCAAAACTAACATGTACTCACAATTATTTGTGTACCTTGCCCCTTTAGGACCAATAAGTAACACCTCGCTGAGCGAAAACTATTACTAGATTGATGTAAAGGATATCCAAGCAAGTGTATATTTTGGCATGGCACCTTTTAACTCAATTTTTTAAGTTTGGAACTTAAGGCTCTTACTATGTTGGTTAGATTTTAAGTGAACTAAAATCCTTAATCATGCAACATAATCAAGCTTTTGATCTCATGCATTTTAAGACATATTTAAAACAATAAATAACTTAAAACATGCATAAGATATTTGTGATCTAGTATGGCCCGACTTCATCTTGAAGCTTTGACTTCAAAGTCCGTCTTGAAAATCTCCGTGGGAGGCACCATTTTCTTCAAATAGGATAAGCTATAACTAATTACAACTATTTGATGGTTCGCAGACCATATTTGAATTGAAAAATAACTTTGGTACTTTAGACCAATTACATTCAAATTAATGGTACGCAGACCATATTTTCTATCCTATTTGGGCCATACTAGTCACTTCATAACCTGCAAAACAGTACATATACAATATATACCATTCACCCATTCATTATCATGAATGGCCCACATAGCTGGTTAGTAAAACACATTATGCATCACGTAAACATTTGCAGCAATTAATCAAGGGCACCAATAATCTACCAATTATTCAGTCCTTATTAATTCTAATCAAGTTGTTTTAACCTTAAGGATTTGTAGACCTAATCAAGAGTTTATGACTAAAATACGCTTCCACTTAAACCAATAAATTCATATGCTTTACTAATTTTAAACATAAAAATGTATTTCTAGTCTAACCGGAAACATACAAATTTAATTAAAATTTAAAGCTCATATAAACTTATAATTGAATCCAAAAAGTTTAATTTAATTTCAGTCGTATTTAAATTAATTCATGATTTTAATTTTAGTAAAATAATTAGAATAAATAAAATTTATTATAATTACAATATTCAAAATTAAAATCCAAGAAAATAATTTAAATTATTAATTTTAAAATTAATTAAAATTACGTGAACTGGAATTTTCAAATTAAACATTCAAAACGATCTTTAATCGTAACGCAAACACCCTACGCGTTGCACGCCCATGGGCCGCACGCACACAGCCATTGCTGGCCATGTGCGCGCAGCCCATGCGCTCGTCGCATAGCTGCTGCATCCCCATCGCAAGCCTCCGCACGCATTGGTGCTCGCTGCGCGCGCCAGCGCTCATCGCACGCGAGCTATCGCTCGCAGTGCGCGCGCGACATCGCTCGCTGAGCGCGCGACATCGCTCGCTGGGCGCGCGAGCCATCGCTCGCTGGGCGCGCGACATCGCTCGCTGGGCGGGCGACATCGCTCGCTGTGCGCGCGAGCAATGCTGGGCGCAGCGCTCGTGGCACGCGAGCTTGCGCTCGCTGCGTGCGAGGCTGCGCGCTCTTGTGCGAGGCAGCGCGCGTTGTGGCGCAGCTCGCTTACTGCCCACACGCGACTGCCTTGGCTCGCCCTTCGCCCATGCCCATTCGTCCATTGCTCGTGTCACACGACACAAGGCAGGGCTGCTGCCTTGTGCTCGTGCACTACGCCCTTGCTCATTGCATTCGTGCCGCACGGGCGACGAGCTCCCTTGCTCGTCGTCGCATGCCCGCATTATACAACACCCCTTAAGGGTAACACGAAGCGTCCATTGCTTCGTGCGTGCAAGTTTTATGAACGAATCGCATAAAAATTTAAAATTTATATTTAAAATTAATGACAAATTAATAAATAATATTAATTTCATAATTTTAGGGCGAAAAATCGAAAATTTATTATCCAATTGATTTCCGATTGTTATGGATTCAAGTCTAGGTCATAAAAATTAAAATTTATCGTAAATTTATAATTTTTATGGTGGTTTTTAATCATAGGTTTCTAATTAAATTACAATTAATTATGAAAATCAAATTAATTCTAAATTATTCTAATTTTCAACAAATTAATCATAATTACAAATTAGATTGCATAATTAACAAGACTAGGCATTCAAACTTGTTAAACATATGCAGTAGGTCAATCAAAATTCAAGATTTATCAACAAGAATCGCAAATATTTAATTTAACATCTTAAATTTACGAAATTTTGCATTCGAAAAACTAAAACATTCGAAAAGTCATAGTTAGGCTTCGAATTTGAGAATTCTGGGTTCGGCAGAAAAATATTATTTTTGTCAAAATTTTAGAATGCCTTTTACATGCGGAATTGACACAAAAATCACTCAATTCGGATGAGTAACGAAGAAACTGCCGAAAAACTGCGTACGTATAATTAAATAAACGCAATTTGCAATTAATTAACAATTACGAAAATTAATCACCCCTTTTAATTCTTGCAAATTTGTAATATTTAACCATGTTCATGCAATTTAGATTATGAAAATAATAAGGGGCTCGTGATACCACTGTTAGGTTATGATACATATGACAATTCATAAATCATGCGGAAAAACCATAAACCCAGGAAAACATATTATTTACACATAATCATTTAGCATAGATTAGATGCATACTCTTTGTTGCGTGCCTTCCCTAGCTGCGCCCGAACCGAACAAGAACAAGTCTTTAGGACTCCAAGTGTCGTCCCTCCGTAGATAGTCCACAGCACGTCCGGATCCGCCTTAAGATTGACCAACTAGAATCGCTCTTAAGGTACTATTATTTTCGGCACTTTATAGGCAAATGTGTGACTGAATTTTTCTCTCAAAAACTCACTTTGAATACTTTGAAACTTGTGTTATAAATTGTGAGCCCTAGCCTCATATTTATAGCGGTATGGAAAGGGAATCGAAATCCTATTCAGATACAAATTAATTAAACCTAGAATCCTATAAGAACTCTAATTTAATTAATTTATCAAATAGAATTAGGAATTTAATCATTAACCGAACTCTGCATGTTTTAGGAAACGTGCACGAACACAAACACTTGCACACACACGCACAGCAGCCACGATGGGCCCCATGCGTGCGCGCGAGCAGCAGCCCACTCAGCGCCCGCGCGCGCTGCGCGTGCTGTGCGCGCTGTGCGCGCTGCGCGCAGCCTGCTGGGCCTGGCCTTGCGCTGGGCCTGGCGTGGCTGTTTGTGCGGCGCGCTTGGCTTGCTGGGCGATGGCCTGGCTTCGTGCTGGGCCTCGTCCGGCAGGCCTCGTCCGATGCTTATTCGTACGATGCGCTTCCGATTAAATTTTCCGATTCCGGAATTCATTTCCGATACGAACAATATTTAATATTTCCGATTCCGGAATTAATTTCCGTTTCGAACAAATATTTAATATTTCCGTTTCCGGAATTATCTTCCGATTCCGGTAATATTTCCGATTCTGACAATATTTCCGTTTCCGGCAATATTTCCGATTCTGGCAATATTTCCATTTCCGATAATATTTTCCGACACGTACCATGTTTCCGTTTCCGGCAACATCTACGACTTGGATAATATTTATATTTCCGATACGATCCATATTTCCGTTTCCGGCAATATCATCGTTTCCGGAGTATTCATTCCTTGCCTGTGACGATCTTAGCTCCCACTGAAACCAAGATCCGTCGGTTCCGAATATTCATAGATGGAGTATTTAATGCTATTAAATACTTGATCCGTTTACGTACTATTTGTGTGACCCTACGGGTTCAGTCAAGAGTAAGCTGTGGATTAATATCATTAATTCCACTTGAACTGAAGCGGCCTCTAGCTAGGCATTCAGCTCACTTGATCTCACTGAATTATTAACTTGTTAATTAATACTGAACCGCATTTATTAGACTTAACATAGAATGCATACTTGGACCAAGGGCATTATTTCCTTCAGTTTGTAATCACTTCTTTGAAGTAGAATCATTTTCAAACATGGATTAATCAAAGATGACGAGTCTTTGAGATTCAATACTCCATTTTTAAATATACAAGTTGAAGTTTTCAAATTTCAAGATCCAACAATGTTTAGGGTTGCTCATGACTACTTCCCTAAACTAGGATTCTTTCAAAGTAAGAGCACATCAAATATCTAACCTTTTCAACATTAAAAGGCCCTATCTTTGAGATTCAAGTCTCTTAACTTCAATAATTCAAGTTCAAGTTCAACATTTCAAGTTCAAGTTCAAGTATTTCAAGTTCAACATTTCAAGTTTCAAGCTTTCAAGTTCAAGTTCTATATGCAAAATCTAGGATACTTTGGGGTGAGCAACTTCTACCAAGTTGAGATTTTTGGCTTTGAATTCGTGTCGAACGCACTTATTTTTAAGTAGTCGTTTGGCGTTCGGATTTCATGTGCCCAAGTTCAAATTTCAATATTGCAATTTCAATTATGCACCTTTCAATTCCGCACTTTCAATTCCGCACTTTCAATTCCGCACTTTCAATAACGCATTTCAATTCCGCACTTTCAATTATGCAACTTTACTTGCCTAGTCCTTCTAGGCAATGTGGATCTACTCCCTAGTCCATTTCTAGGGGGTCTTGTATTTATTAATTCCGCACTTATTTACTATTGTGATGTTGCTTTACTTTCTTTATTGCTTTCATCACCGCACATGCTAAATACAACAAAATGCAAGGTTACATCACGCTTAACAAAGATAATTTCTTGGACAAACCGATCTTAGGTTCCCTTAAATTAACTTTAAAGCAAAGTGACCACAATACAAAGTAGAAATTCAATTTGTTCTAAATTCAAACACACATAGTCTAAACTAGGGTATTTTCGAAAATGTTGTGCCACGTACTTGAATAATTTCTAAAGCTCGCGGAATAAGCATCTCGTTCCCGTGCCCGGATCTCACCCATCCATTTCGAAGATTCAAAGCCTTATCCAAATCGAGTCACTCTTGGTCTTTCCAAACGGGACCCTAAAATAATGTATGGTGGCGACTCCTTCAAGATACAAAAATTCAAAGGTTTCTAAAAACCGCCCCCTTGTAGGGAAAAAGGGCAATACGAGCCCGAGCGAAAAAAAACCCTACAACGCTTCTTTGTTTGTGTTTATGAAAAATAAAAATTGTCCCACTTTGTGCAGATTGATCTGAATTGAGAAATCGGAAGTCTAAGAACAAAGACAGGCTATTATAGACGATTTAGCTTAGGGAATTCAGAAGCCACCATTCTCAAGGCGTTCCCTGTTTCACCAATGAAGTTGTAACTATATTAATGTTTGAAATCGTGCATTGGGAAACATGACTAAATAATTGTGTCATATAAATAAGAACGGGGAAAGTATGTAATACGTAGTAGAAAGGACATTTCACACTTCGTATGCTGATTAAATGAGTATGTTCATGATTTATTTATTATGCAGTAATTTTAGAAGAGAATATTTCAGTCCAATATATTATATAGTATTAAAAAATTGATCAAATGATTTTAAAATATTCGTACAGGCACGAGATCTAATCTAGTACACTCTATCCGTCATTTATCAGAGTTTGATTAGTTGATAAAAGACAAAACAAGTGACATCGAATACTCTAAGGGTGTGTTCTCTTCAAATTATAATACATGAACTTATCTATGTACCCCGGTGATGGAGCGGGGATAAATTTTATTTTTCATTTTGTATCTATCGTGGTGGCTGGGACGTGGATGGTTTTAGGCGGATACAGGTAAGGAGGGACCATTATCTACACCATATCACCTTGTTTTTAAGTTATCTCTAACTAAATAAAGTATATGGTGGGACAGGTCAAGTGATCAGGTATTGAGCTAGATGGTGGGACAAGTATTAGGTGGGTATGAATATTGAATTAAAGGGCATATGAGAATAAATTTAAGTTAGACTCGGGTGATGAAAGGGGGAGAAAATAAATCTATCTATGTACCCTTAATTTTTCTAATTTTTTTGAAATTATATAAGACACAAAATGGGGGCATTAACAAACATACCTAATTAATTATAATAAGAATAATATCTTTAAGCTCTATTTTGATGATAATTTTCCATTACCACATATAGTTTAGATAAAAATAGTGCATCGCACGGACAATATACTAGTATGTTACTATAGCACCACTAAGAACAATATGGTATTCACAAATTTTTTTATAAATAGGATTTTCTAGTATTTACTACTTAAAAATACACCACTTTTATAGTTACTACCTTATGAAATTTTTATTTAAAATTACTACCTTAAATTTCCAATTTTTTTTATTTACTACCACTTTACAGTTTTCTCATTTTTAAATTAAGATACCTATTTCGTTTCTTATTCGTTTAAAGTGTTTCAAAACTCATTCTTCTCATTTATGTGTACTAAGCATTAAATCCGATAGATGATCATTTTATTTTATTTTATTTTCTCAAAAACCCATGATTAAACAACGATTTTATTTTATTTTAATAAATAACCTTTTTTTTAATGAATTAGTCTGGAAAAAAATGCTATTTAGTAACATATGTGCTTTGTGCGGACCTGACCTAGTTTACTCAATATTTTAGTCAAGTCAATATATTAATTTATCGTATATTTTGGTCAAATGAGTGTATCAAGCATATAATGCTTCCTTCATTCTTATTTACATGATATAAATGGGTTTATGACACTCTCCCACAAGCTCCTTTGACTTTCCTTTGTGATTTATACTTAAGAAAAAGTATAATTGTGTGGGGTCTTGTTAATTTGTTATATTCGTCTTAATAAATATTGTTTGAATATCAACTTTTGTAATTTCTTCTTATCCATAATTGAATATATTAATGTTCAAAATCGTGCATTGGAAAATGTGACTAAATAATTGTGTCATGTAAATAAGAACAGGGGAAGTATGTAATACGTAGTAGAAAGGATGTTTCATAATTCGTATGATGATTAAATGAGTATGTTAAAGATTTATTTTTTATGCAGTAATTTTAGGGAGAGAATATTTCAGTCAAATATATTATATAGTATTAAACAATTGGTCAAATGATTTTAAAATATTCGTACATGCACGAGACCTAATATAGTACACTATATCCGTCATTTATCAGAGTTTGATTAGTTGATAAAAGACAAAACAGGTGACATCAAATACTCTAAGGGTGTGTTCTCTTCAACTTGTGATACACTGAACTTATCTGAACTTATAGGAATTTATAGTAACTTATAGGATCTTATAGGAACTTATAAGACCTTATAGGATCATATAAGACCCTTATAGGAACTTATAAGACATTATAGGTCCTTATATGACCTTATTAGACTTTATTTAAAGTTTACTTTTAACGTTAGATATTGATGATAATTATAAAAGATTTATAAAATACAAGTATGGATTTGACCGGTTTGTAAAAAATAGTTTGTGATTAACTCTTTAATAAACTTCTTTATACTCCGTAATAGAACCTTATCACTGACGAAAAATAACTATTTGATACTCCCTACGAGTATTTCACAACTCACCAGTATAGGAAAAAAAGTATTTATTTTGTAGGGAAAGACCAGACAGTCAAGGAACTATATTAAATCAAGTTCTACCAAATTTTGAATACTTTGTGGGGAAGGAGTTCATACATACCTTAGGGATCATTCATTGCTTTTGTGATGTACGCGTAATTTTAGAATTGTTCATGAGCCTTTTCCCTTATATATTGATAATTAATAATAACATATTAATACTTAATTACATATCATTCATAATTATTAACTTCAATTAGTAATCACAAATTATTTTAATATAATACTCCATCCGTCCCTTAATATTGGCATGTTTTGACCGGACATGCTTGCCGATGCACAACTTTGACCACCAATTTCTTTAACTACATATTATAAAAACTTATGAAAATATTAATATTTTGAAAATATATATTAAGATGAAACCAACAATATATTATATACTAACATTTGTTTTCATATACTAGAAATAAAATAGGGTCAAAGTGAATTATGTGGATAGTGAAAAAAGTCAAACCGGGTCGAGTATTAAGGGACAGAGGGAGTAACACAAATATGATTTATTAAATATAACAACGCAAATAGTCATAATATTACATATTTTATTAAGACCTTATTGGAACTTATACATTTTTATTAGAAATTATAGAGCCTTATTGGAAGTTATTAGGCATAATTGGAACTTATAAGACCTTATTGGAACTTGTAGAACCTTATTGGAACTTATTGAAACTTATAAGCCGTTGTTAGAAATATAAGGCCTTATTAAAATTTATAGGGCATTATTTAAGTTATCTGAAATTATAGGACCTGAAAATAAGGTCTTGAGTTGAAGAGAAAAGGCTTATATACAAGAGTAAATTATATGCATTTATAATATATGTCAAAATTAAGGCAACAAATGTAATTATTCAAAATTGGGATAAACAAAAAGGAATAGAGGTAGAGAGTAACGATTGAGCGACCTTGATGCTGTAGTAATAAATAAGTTCAACTACAAAAAGAAAAAGTCGTCACAATAAATAGAGAAATGCCCTCTTTAGCAAGCAATTTGGGAAGTATTAAGATCTTGATATTGACATGGTCTACGTGCTAGCTAACTCCGGATGAAGTATCAAGTATGAGGTGCTACTTATAGCACTTTCTTTTGTTTTCTTTCACATCTGAGTAATGAAGGAATAAAGACAAGTCAAGTTTTGTTTCAGCTTTAAAGGGTTAAGATAGATTGTTCATGAAGGGATCCTTTTATTCTCTTCAATTACACAACCATATTTAGCTTCTAATTTCAGACCGTGATTTACTTCACGCATTAATATATCTCCTAAACTCAGACCCCGATTTACTATATACATTATACATTAACATATCTCTTAAACTCGAGCTCAGATTACTACATGCATTAAAATCGTTAACATATCCCCTAAATTCGAGCTCGAGTTACTTTATGCATTAACACCCACCAAATAACTACACTCAAAACGATACATGTAAATCAACACCCACCATATAACTAACTATACCCAAAACCACATAATCTAGAGCCGAGTTGTACACACATAGTATCTTTTAACCTAATAAAAAATTGACTCGACTTAAATTAATAAGATAAAATATTGATGGAAGTAATTATGCCTTCCAAATTAAACTTATTTACAATAGATCATAATATGACTTGACATGTTTTATATCTAACTAATGTTAAAGGATTCTCCATCCAATGATGCTACAAACTCATCAAACGATCAGTTTACCAGCTCTATCTCGACAGATACATCTTAAAAGATTCCGCCTAAGGGAAAAGAACATTATCCTTCCCCCATGTAGTACTCCGTAACACTTGTATGTGGAATGTCGATGGTTAGGATCACAAAGTCTTACCAGCAAAATATATTGTGTACTGAAAATTGTTCAAAGTCTATCAACACAATTAGATAAGCTGTACCTCTCAAAAGTTTCCGTTTTTTCCCTCAATGTTTATACCGTCGGTGTACCTAAATGCCTTTTACTGTTTTTTCTTTTTTTATTAATGTAAAAGGAAATTCTTTGTGACCTTGTAAAGTAAAATAAAGATTAAGATTGTGTATTTTTTCTATTTTTCTTAAAAGAAAACACAAGTTTAATCTCGATTTGACACAATAATATAGAGAAAATGACATAATTAATATTAAATTGGCCTACCTCCCTAATTTATGGCCAAAGACAATGAGTAGCTTCAAGATTGGGTCAATTGGTATTAGATCAGATCCCCCGTATTCAAGTTATATGCCTTTCAAAGGATTGCATAGACCACATCATTCACATGTGGCTATTATTGGTTATAAATAAGGAGTAAATTACTCATTCACTTAGTTAGAATTTCTCGTAATTATTATTTTAAAAAAACATCACTCTGTATTAATTATTTCTGATTTTCTCCGATAGGTCTTACACGCACTAAGTGTACAATAAATTTATTTTATAAACCAACGTCGTTTTTACCTACCTTTTGTAACTTTTAACATGTTTTGATTAAATTTTATGTTATAACTATTGATTAAACATTTTAAAGGGTTACATAGTTACTTTTATACATTACTAGATTTTAGCCCGTGCGATGCAGGGTTTCTATTAAATTGTTACGTTAAAATAAAATTTCTATATATATCAACTGCTATATTTTATATATTAGATTAGATTGATTTTTTTTATTTTGGATTGAATTTCATTTTAGATTTTTTTTTAATTATTATAGTGTTTGATTTTGGATGAAATTGTATATAAGACATATTAATAATTAACTAATACAAATATTTATTTGACACCTAATTATTTATCTACGTGGCATTCGACTTTTTAATTCAAAAATAATTTTGAAGTCTTATTATTCATTGGCCGAAACCATTAGATTTCCTGCGTGGCGCTACCATTGGATTAATGTTTGATTTTGGATTGAATTTTATTTTAGATTATTGTTTGATTATGGATGAATTTTATTTTAGATTTATTTTTAATTATTAGAGCGTTTGATTTTGGATGGAATTGTATATATTAGTAATTAATTAATTAATTTAAATATCTACGTGACACCTAATTAATTATCTACGTGGCACTCGATTTTTTTAATTCAAAAATAAATTAGAAATCTTATTTTTCATTGGCCGAAACCATTAGTAATCCTAGGTGGCGCTCTAATAGTTCAGCAAATAAGCCTCCTATATATATATATATATATATATATATATATATATATATATATATATATATATATATATATATATTAGATTAGATTAGTGATGTTGAAGGAAAAAATGTATTAAAGCGAAAAAAATTGAATACGGATTCGGATAGACGAGGTTCGAGTTTAATCAATTATCGGATTTTATCGGATCGGGTTGATTGTGGTTGTTATCGAGTAAAACTTGTTTTCGTATTGCTATTTGATCAGATGCGGGTTAGGTTCGATTAAAAGTTATCGGATGCAAAGCGGATTACGGGTCTCCTGGGGTTGCTCGCGGTTCGGGTCCGGGTCTTCATTTCACGGGTTAAATTAGAATTCCGGTCAACAACGGGTCAGTTTTGTTGTGACTATTTCTCGGATATATTTAGATCAGTATGTCGGTCCGGTTTTCGGATTGTGTGACTTATTGACATCCCTACTCTAAAAGTGATTCGAAAATCATGCAGCAGCGACGTGGGTAGAAATGAGATGATATTTAATTTCCTTGTCTAATGAGAGTATATATTACATTATTACGGCACAGGAGACTTAGTGTAGAATTTGGCATGAATGTGGAAAGCAGTAGACGATCTACCTGTTAAACAAAGTAGAAATGTAAGATCTGAGACTGAGTGAAGTAGCTTTAAATAGCAATGCCAACTAATAAGAAGGTTGAAGGGTTAACTTTGACCAAAGACTATTAAGCTTTAAATGTTAAGAAAGCTAAGTTTTAGGTAAAGAGAGTTGATTAGTTGAGAAGTAACATCATTCATATTTATACTCCGTATTTAGGAAGATAGAAAAAACAGTGATATTTGTGAGCAGCAACAATATGCAGAGGAATAATAAGACTTCAGAGATGAGCTTCTTGGTCGAAGACATTGAAGCTGTCTTGGAAATGAACAGGTTCCTAGAGAAGGAGAATCAAGAGCTGAAACAAGAAGTGGGGCGTCTGAAATCAGTTATAGCTTCCTTGAAAGCTCATGATATTGAGAGGAAATCTATTTTGTGGAAGAAAATACAGTACCCTGTCTCTGTCCCTACCAGTATTGGAAATAAAGAGGACACACTTGAACAGTTAGAGTTGCAGACACCTGCATCACAAAGTACAAAGCAATCACCGCCACCACCACCACCACCCTGTAAGCATAAAAGTTCAATGAATAATGGTCCTCCACCACCACCTCCTCCAATGCCGTCTTGTAAATCAGCAATTGGGTCTAAATTAGCAGTTCGGCGTGTTCCTCAGGTAATTGAGTTTTATCGTTACCTGAACAAGAGTAACGCCAGGTTAGAGAACAGAATAAATGTAACAGGAGTTTCAAAGGATGGTAATCCAGGGAATATGATTGGAGAAATTGAGAACAAATCAATGTACCTATCTGCTGTAAGTATTTCTTTAATAGATAATCTTTTGGGTTATTCAATGGCCACTTTTTATTAAAACAATCTTTTATTGTTTTAATAATAATCAACAAACAGGTAAAATCTGACGTTGAGATGCAAGGAGAGTTGATAAAATATCTAATAAGAGAGGTGGAAACAGCAGTGTTGAAAGATATATCAGCAGTGGAAGCATTTGTAAAACGGCTAGATAGTGATCTGTCAAGTCTTGTAGATGAGAGAGCTGTACTGAAGCATTTTCCGCAGTGGCCTGAAAGAAAGGCTGATGCTCTAAGGGAAGCCGCTTGTTGTTTCAGAGATCTTAAGAATTTAGAATCCCAGATGCTCACCTTCAAAGACAATCCCAAACAACCATTGCCTCAAACATTAACACGAATACAAACCTTGCAAGACAGGCGAGCATGTATATCAAAATTACTGTTTTTATTTTTAATATTCACTGATCAAGCTAAATCATCATCATCATCATCATCATCATCATCATTCATTCTCAAGCTACTGTACGTTGTATCTGCAGATTGGAGAGGGTAATAGAAAACATCGACAAGACAAGAGAAGGTACGTGCAGAAGATACAAAGATATGCAGATTCCTTGGGATTGGATGTTGGACACGGGCCTCGTTGGTCAGGTATATAAACTGTCTACTTCTTTTTTTCTTTCAATTCTAGACCACTCACTTCCATTACTTATCATTCAATCTCCTATTACTCTAAACAATAGCCTTCTTCTACATTACTGCTTCTCATTATGTTTACCTGTTTCTCATTGCCAGATTAAGCTTAACTCATTGAGCCTAGCTAGAGAATACATGAACCGAATCATTAAAGAACTTCAGACTTGTACATTACCTAGTTCAGAGGACATCATACATCAGGCTGCTCGTTTCGCATACCGAATTCATCAGGTTATTTACATAACTTTTAAATGCCATGCTGTTAACAACAATCATACTTCCAATCACTAAAATTTCTAATTATTACAGTTTACGGGCGGATTCGACTCAGATACAGAGCATGTATTTCAACAACTCAAACGAATACATGCTACAAAATCTCCACAACTTCACAACGTTTGAGATATATGCAATCATCAATTATTGCAAAGCAATAAATTAAATGATAATCTGTAATACCATTAAAGTACTTTTTAGTTCATAATTTGAGTATATATTAAGACAATATATATTTATGGTTGTTTTTAATTTTGAACAAATAATTTATAGATATTTAGTAAATACAACTAAACCGATATATAGAGCACTCCTTGAATATTCTATCTATCATATCATGGAATGTTGACTTTCTTAGAAACAATTTCATAAGTTGTCACTTTAGTTGTGTTTTTTGTTTTCAAAGCGTTACCAACATTGGAGATTTGTCGTTAACCGTCCGAAATGACGAGTTAGGTTGCTCCTATTAAATGAGTTATGAAGGAAAAATAAAAGCCGGAATCGTATATTAAATTCTATACAAGAAGAGAGACATTCTCCTACATAACATAGCTACAGTTTTAAGTTTAATAAACTTGAAAAGAAAATAACAAATGTTATGAAGGACAAAACCTTTTCTGAGATCTGGTCCTAATTAACATTCCCCTGATCGATTCCAATAATTTCCACCACAAGATGATCGATCACTTAAGCTGGTATCATGGTTCATATCCATTATCATGATTCATGACGAAGAAGACGCTCCTCCACCTCCACCTCCACCTCCACCACCCGATTTTCCACAACAGCCGGTGTGTCACTCCTCTGAGTAACATCAAGTTCCAACACAAGTTGATCTCGACATATTGGACAGGTAGAGTGGCTAAACAGCCACATATCAATGCAGTCCACATGAAACGCATGTGAACATCTTGGCAAGCTCCTTCCTACTTCTCCTACCTCGAACACATTCAAGCAAATCGCACATTCCAACATCACTTCCTTACACCCTTGTCCACATCCGTGTACAAACGTTGGGATAGAATCTATTAACGTCAAGTCGATTCCCTTGGTTTGGTATGAACAAGAAGAGATGGAAGTGATATCATAGGTGTAGGTTGTTGTTGTTGAGGATGTAGTATGAGACCTTCGTAGGTGGGGGGTGCGGCCGAAAACACCGACTATAGATGTCCGACAAAGATGACCCTCAGCAAGGAGCCAACGTGCATAAATGTGAAGCAGGAGAACAAAAAGGACTACTAAGAGTAGACATAAAATGGCAGCAAGGAACAAGTTATTCTCATAGGCAATGATGCTACCACTAAGCATATTTATTCTAGCTACTGATGTTGCTGATACACTAAGATGCTTTAACTCGCGACTCTGCAGCTTCAACTATATATAAATGTCTACTCTAGTAAGTGAAGTTGTGGGGGAGAGAGGAAGACAAGGAACAAAGAATACCATGAAGAATGAAGAATTTGAGATAGTGTCAAGTTGCGTACATGTTAGGTCGTCAAACTTAAGGGAAGGTGCCTCTTATTCAGTGTTTATTTTATTCTCTATGTCTTTTAAGTTTTCCAAAATGCCTTATAAAATAACAGATATTACGTAAGTCAAAAGGAAGGTTCCCTATATCCAAGGAGAATAGAGAATAGAGAATACTTGGAGAGTAGATGAAGGACTCGTGAAGTTGACGGCAGATCACCAATGCCCAATGGGGGATCATTTTCATGAATTTCATACATTGAAACTGGCAAATATAATATATATATATATATATATATATATATATATATATATATATATATATATATATATATATATATATATATATATATATCATCAAGCTTTTACTACATTGAAAGGGGGGAAGTTTTTCATTCAGAGACTCAGACTCAGGATCCCAATCTCCAAGTGCACAACAACCTAACGTCAAATTAAACCGCGATACTAATTCTTTAAAATAATTTTGAAACCAATCTAGCAAATGAAGCAAAATTTGCATAGATAAGAAAGAGCACATCAAAGGCAATGACCCGACCCAACTCAATCTATATCAATTCGCATGACAGGCTGAGCCATAATAACACAAGTTGAAATCGAACTTGTCGTTTTTTCTGGACAAAGCTGATGCATAAAGCTCTAGCATTCAAATGATACACCACCTTCTATGTCGTGACTCGTGAGTGACATAAGAGCTGTTAAGACAAACCCAGCCCTAGATCACCCAACATCACTAACGACCTAATTCACTTGACTACTTGAGTCTCTTGACAACTTAGTTTATTCTTTTTCTTGAATATTCAATTCTCTTCTAAAACTATGTAACCGGCAAACTGTTACTTACAATATTGTGAAACGGGGGGAGTAAACCTACTTTAGAACAACGCCATTTCTATTTTTAAATACTTAATAAACTTTTATACTCCGTAACATTTTTAGTAAAACCATACTATGGTAGAAAGTAGAAACTATGAGATAATCAAACAGATATGTGTTCTTTCAAAGACAAATAAACAACTTTGTTTTCACATTAACCTTTTATACATATGAAGCATATTTAAAAATAAAAATGTTGGCCAGTGAGCAAAACAACGACCACGAAATTTAAATGTCAACTAGTATATTGAATTTCATTGACAAGTGAGAACAATTAAAACACACCGAAATCAAATGAAGCATTTCCATGTCATAATGCAACAAACAGCTTCTCCGGGCACTTTAATCCATTAGCTTGTATCGTTTCTCTTGCACACCTGTTACTCCCATTTGGATCTCTATAATTGTGTGAAGAGGTACCTACGCATTGAAGACCGACATTAGCATTTAGCACTATGCCTTGAAACAATGAAAGATCAATCCAACAACAACAACAAAAAGCCTTAGTCCCAAAATGATTTCGGGTCGGCTAACATGAATCGACATAAAAGATCGTCAATGTGACCAATCAAACAAGACACCAACGAGAAGTTAAAAGAATAAACAAGGAAGAGGGGGAATGTGAAAATAATGAAAGTAAAATAAAAGGTATATATATATATATATATATATATATATATATATATATATATATATATATATATATATATTTATATTTATATATATATATATATATATATTACAGAAAATATTATAAGGAATAGTAAAAATAAGTAAAGTTCAAAAAGAGAAAATTAAAAATAAATACAATAAGTATATTTGATAATAGCATATAAAACTGAGCCTTGAAAAAAATAAAAATAAAAACCGTCCACAAAAGGTTTGCAAAACGCAAGAAGTAAAATAAGAGAGTCAAATGGAAGATATATAAGTCAAATAACGTCATCAACGTATATTCTCTCCCTCCACGATGTCCTACCCAATGTGATATTTTCCTCAATCCCAAGTAGGCTCATATTGTGCTCAATCACCTTCCTCCGAGTTTTCTTAGGTCTTCCCCTACCCTTTGCAACCCTTGCCACCCTTCTAGCCAAAATCCAAAATAATGCATAATCCAACTTAAACAAGTTGGAAGTTCTATCAGATCAAAATAACTGAAGATGAAAGCAGATTTTAAAACTAAAAAATACTAAAAGGAAAACAGATTTAATCAAATCAGAGGATAAAATAAATATCACATCAGAAAAAGAATCAGATACTGAGGACGGCGGCGGCCCGGGAAGGGGAGAGTGGACAAGTGGATAAAAGCGACGGACTGTAAATCTGTTTAAGTTTTTGTACGCAGGTTCGAATCTTGCCTCTCCTAAAAGAAGCAGCAACTGGAGCATCCCGTCTAAAGACCAAGGACAAGAAAACAAGTCTGCTAGTCCGGAAGGCCTAGATAAGACACTGGTTAGTAGTTGCGACCAACAGCCATCAGCTGTCGGCTCGATGGGAAGGCGGGAACTTCAAGCCCGATTTCAGGTAGCACCAACCCCCCATGCAAGCACCGAAGGGGGCTGAGTGGCCAACTTTACCGTTCTTCATGCCCGGTTTTAGGTAGAAGACTATTCAGAGTCATCACCAAATCAAAAACTTATTACAGTAGCATAGACTCAGCTATTTGAAACAAACTAAAGGATATAACCTACAAATTTAAGTTTTACAACGGCGGTTGCCTTGGTTGGCTAACCATTTCAATTCACAAGTGATAGCTTTTGTCAAGTACACACTAGAGGAATGGGAAAGGAAAAGTTTATGAGTGAACAGTGAGAGACGACTGGTTCATAAGCTGAACCATGATGAGAAATCTCTTTTCCTCTTGATTGGTTAGAAGGGATGAGAAAAAAGTCAAAGAATAATATCTACAGAATTCAAGGACTTCTGACGTTAGTGTTTGGGGGTGAGGTTCTAGGAAGTAGTCTTTGACCTTTGTGCATAGAAGAAATACAAATTAATCCTTGACGTATTTGGTCCCAAAAGGAGATAAAAGGACAACTCAATCTAATTTACTCACGAAGTTGTTTAGTTATGAAACAGCAAGAGTAGAAATTGTCTGCAAAATAACCAACTGGTTTTTTAGAAGTTAAGCCAAGACTATCACACTTTTTATTTTTTATAAAGAGGTACAAAGGAAACTTAAGGGACCCGTCTCTCACGGTCCCTAACCTTTGAGGCTTTGACACAAGAAGTTACCTCAATATGTGGTATTTCTTTCAAAGGCCTGTCGGCAAAGTAAGCATACAATGCTCTCAGAACAGCCTGCAATAAATATGATAATAGCACCAAGTTATTAATTATATCGAAAATTTGGAAAGTTTGTTTAGTAAATTAAATTTAAATTAAGTTATATTACCTGATGAGAAATTACTACAACAGGTGCTCTTTGGCGCTCAAGCTCAATGATCACAGGCTCCAGCCTGCATTACAGGAACACGTATATAACTTCAAATTTTGAAATTGAACATATATTATTTTGGAACTATAGTGAGAGGAAGAGTAAAAGGGGCACCCAAAGATTGATCAGTAGAAGTAGATACAAACCTTTGGATCACATCCAAGTATGACTCTCCTCGAGGATAGCGATACCGAAGCTTATCTTTTTCACGTGATCTGGAATTTCAAGAAAAGTGGACTTAAAACAGATTGGTAATCCTTTAGGATTGCTAAATTCACATGTAAGCTACACTGATGCAATAAAGTAATAACCTTAAATGCAACGAATTTAGCAATATATAACCTACTTCACAAGAAAACGATACCAGACAAGAAACAATTAGTATATTACACATTTTTAGGTACACGTAATAAACTGATACAAGGGGGATAGACGCTTTAGGAAGTACTCTTATAAGTTAGTAGTTGGGGAATAAAATAAGGGGAAAGTTAGGGAACAAGTACTATATAGAGAGCCTATTAGAGAGGAAGAGTTCTATTGAATATTGATTAGTATTTTGTTGAGCTTTTAAGAGTTCATTGGGAGAGAATCAAGCCTCTCGAAAGCTTGAATATTAGTTACATTTTCTGTAATTTCCAGTTTATGAATATCAATCTTCGTCATTTTCCTTATAATATAATCTGAATATTTGATGTCTTAGTTTTGTTAATTCATAACACTACATTACACACTCAAATAACTCAATCATTACAAGTCCTCGGCAGAGATAGCACGAAAAAATCAGAAACAAAATGCTCACAAACAAGAACAAATACGTAGTATCTATATTCTAAATTATGGAATTATTCATAGAACAAATGTACAAATTCAATACTGAATGTGAATTGAATGAGCTACATACTCATACTCTTCTGGCATATCCATCTTGATCTCCAAATACGTCATTCCATCACATGCTCCAGCATTAATTTCATCAAGTGCACGCCATTGCACCTGTGGAGTTCACGAGAATCGAAGGTTTATGAGGTCGGATAATTGTGTAATTTTGGTCAACTAAAATTGTAAAAAACTACCTGAAAAAAAATACGAAGTGCAACATCTTATGTGTCAAGACTAGGGAAAGGAATTGCCGCTCAAACCAAATTACCTTGGGAAATCCAACGATATGATTTGCAGTTGAAATCGATCTATGCAAAGTGCTGGTCCATATCTGCATGGTATTTGAGAGAGTGAGAGGTGATGGGGAGCAGGGAAGTTTTAGTTCTCTGTGAATAGGAAAAACCACACTGACTACAAGTCTTACATATATATTTCTAGTGCAGACAGATCAGATAATAACCAGTGAGAATGCAACTGCACTAGCTTAGGTACAGAAACCATTACATGAAAATAAATGAAGTTACCTAATCAGACACCGATATAAATGTTATAACCCCTTAAATGATGCATAATCAAATAATCACAGGAAAAGAAACAAACAGAAGAGATGAGATAATTATTAAAGGGTGTGGTGACCGAGAGAGAAATAGGTCACAATCTCTTCATAAACACTATAGTACCACCTACCCAAACTCCTCTCGCTGTGCACCCAGCACAAGATAGAATTTAGGAGTAGAAGGTCTTCACAACATCAAAACCTAGCCAAAATCCTTTCCCTGATCGATGTTGGTGACTGGTGAGGAGTGGAGTGTGAGTTGAAAAAGTGGGAGACAGTCATGATAAACAGCTGAGTGAAGCAAATGGAATTGACTTTAGGGTACTCTATGTGGGGCCCGTGGAGATTTTCCAAACGATACATATTTAAAAAGAGGGATCAGGCGGGAGACGACCCCTTCTGGAGCTGAAATATTCGGGTTATTCATGTTCGGGTAAGACGGGTTCTGGTTCATAAATTATTGTTCTGTTGGAGATTGCCCTCTTGCATATGAAGATGCAAGTCAATGATTGACTAGGTTGTTCTATACTTTCCTTAGTACAAGAAAAGTTTGTTATATTTGTTAGTAGCTTGTATATATACAACACTCCATTTGTATTCATCAGTTAGTTGAGAAATAATAAAACAACACATTTTATTTAGCTCTCTCTCTTCCTCACGTAGTCAAGCCTTCTTCAATGGCTTCCCTACTCTTTCTCCAGGATTTTCTTCCACCTTAGATCATGAAATCTAACATGGTATCAGAGCGGGAACGATCCCGGCTCTATAATTCCGCATAAAATTTCCGTTCGGTTCAACTCATCAATTTTTCCCCAATTTTTCTGCTTCGAATTTATTTTTGGGTCGATTTGAGTCAAAATTCGACGAATTAGGATGTAATTCGCCCTAATATCTCTTAATTCCGCTCACAAATCTTATTTCCAACCTTGAATCAAATGATTTTTGATTCTTGAGTTTTCCCCAAATTTTAGGGTTCTTGAAGATTTTGTGTGTTTGCAAGAATCTGAAAAATTGTTGATAGATTCTTGATGTGTTTCTGCATTCTTTGACGTTTTTGATCGAAGGATTTATCGGCTTCTCATTGCGGCGTTTTTTGTTAGTGTTTTCCGGTGGTTTTATGGGTGGTTCTCAAAGATTTTCGATCAATTTCATGTGTTTGCAATGGCGTCAGCAGATCTAGCACCACCATCACACCCACCGCGTTCACACACCGACCTCTTCGGTGCCCCAATCGGTGATTCATTACTCTCTCCTGATTTCGAATCCGAGTCCTACATTTCGATATAATTGCCGAATACACACTTCAAATTAGTGATTCAATCCCGAAATATTCGCCGTCGGCGTTATAATATATCGCCGGGAGGTTTTCCAGCAACAGGGAGTTCTAATCACATTACTGTTGTTGCGATTACTGTAGCTGTTCTGCCTCAACCCTCTGTATTTTTGCTTCTGTCCAGAAATAGCTCACACTTGTTGGCGCAGCACCATTGGTTGTAGCACGCAACGGATTCTCAGTAAGATTTACCTGTTTCGATTCAGTATGTGTGGTGTTTATTCGTAATTCTTGGATGTTGTTCTAAGATGTTGTAGTTTAAGATTCTGGTTAATCTTGGATTTGGGTAGTTCTTGATTAAACATTGAATTGAAGTATGAGTGTTTTGTTGAATGATGGAGGTTGGTTGTTGAATGATGGAGGTTGGTTTATTGTGGCTCATTCTTTCAGACCCATAGAGGTCATTTTCAGACCCACAGTGGTCCTCTTTCCGACCCATAGTGGTCAGTTTCAACCCAAAGTGTTCAATTCTCAAAAGACCCAAAGGGTCAAATTCTCAAATTGCTTCTGTTTTGATCAATTTCTTCCTTCAGCTTTCTTTTTCATAGCTGAATTTCTCACTCTTTTCCTCTCAAACACATTATCCTTCATTTAGAGGTTATTCTTTGTGACCCATAGAGGTCTTTTTGTGACCCAACAGAGGTTGAGGTCTGTTCTGTGGCCCAACAGAGGTTGAGGTCTTCTTTTTGTTCTGAATTGTTTCTCTGAACCCCTTTTTTTTTGTTCTGAACCTAGATCAGTTAGATCGATTCTCTTTCTGATCGTTTCTCTGAACCTATTTTCTCTGAATTGTTTCTCTGAAGTTGATTTGACTCTTTTCTCTGAACCTTTACATATCCTCTCTAAATTTTGATCATGAATTCTATGATCCTTAAACATTTTTAAAGACATTTTCGAAATTCTTTTCATATCATCCCTAGGCATTCTAAACAAACATCTAGCCATCATGGAACTTTGCTTTGTTAACTGAACCAAGTGATCCTCTCCAAGAAAGTTTTCTTCACTGAAGTTCTCATTAGGGACTTTATCGAAAGGAACACTCCATGATCATTCAGTTCAAGACCAGCCAAATATACTACTGGACCAGTGAATTCGTTGTTTTGCAAAAGCAGTACGGTCACATCAGGAATCATATTCAACAGGTTCATGCCAAGATGGATCTTGATGCTGATGATTTTGTTGCTGTTACTGTGGGAAGTCAGTTTGTGTACATAGGTTTATGGGTGGAGCAGGGTTTGTGTAATGCTAAGTAAAATTTGTTTCAAGACCAGTTCAAATGAAATGGGTCACATTAGGGGTAAGCCGTCTGGGTTTACACATGATGAATGAGCATTCAACTCCAGTCCAGGGCTGCTCACAAGGATTGGTACACTGCAGTTTGCAAAGGTGCCTTTTCACAATTTTAGTTCAAACTGAAAATGTTTTTCAACTATTTCCAGTTTGAGGGGGGATGTTGGAGATTGCCCTCTTGCATATGAAGATGCAAGTCAATGATTGACTAGGTTGTTCTATACTTTCCTTAGTACAAGAAAAGTTTGTTATATTTGTTAGTAGCTTGTATATATACAACACTCCATTTGTATTCACCAGTTAGTTGAGAAATAATAAAACAACACATTTTATTTAGCTCTCTCTCTTCCTCACGTAGTCAAGCCTTCTTCAATGGCTTCCCTACTCTTTCTCCAGGATTTTCTTCCACCTTAGATCATGAAATCTAACATGTTCATGACCCACTTTTTTCCGGTCGGGTTGATTTCTGACAGGTTTACCAGTATCACATTGGATCAAATAGACTTTGCATGTAAGAAATAAAATTCTTTCCCATGGGATAAACCAAAATGACATAGCACCTTATCCAGCATATTTAGTCTGAGAGGGACGGTCAGGGGCCTACTGACTGAATTGTTTGACGGATTTCGTTGATTATGTGCTAGAAGATTATGTGCTTTTAGGAATTTTTTTTTTATAATTAACTTCTAAAAGATAATTCTATGATTCTATCGTTCCGAAATTTGGCTCTGGAGGTTAGTAAGAAACTTGAGGAGCCTATATAAATCTTCTCAAGGTTAGTTCAAAGAACTATATTAATTACACTCCTCACCATTGATACTCACTTGGTTCAAGCCCAAAAGCTAAAAAGAAAGAGAAAGAGTATCCGTACACAACGTGCTAGATCAATTCGTACAACTAGTCTTCTAGCATTTTAGCAGCAATTCGTATCAATTTGTAAAGAAGCATCACATTGTGGGGGTTTTTCAACTTTCAAGGTACAGGTGCAAAGCGTAAATCAACAGAATAATTAATCTACCACTTTAAATAACCAGTTTAGTTTGTTGATAAAATATACTTACTGACGCAGCCCGTTCAGGTTTTAGCCGTTTTTCTACAAAGTTCGCAAGCTTCTTGGCATACAACTCTCCGGTATCACTACAAACAAAAATAACAGATATCCATTTTTGTTAAGATCAATCACCACTATAGCAAAGAATGTCTCCAATAATATGAAGTTCAGGTTGAGTACAATAATAAAGCTCTATACAACGGGAATTTAATGAAAGAAGCGGTAAAAGAAAAGAACAATGTATTATTAATTTATTACTTTATCATTGCTAAATTATTATTCTCAAGCACAAAAAAGAGGAAGAGGAAGAATAGAGGTGGTTTAAGTAACAGGTCCCAAACAAAATATATTTTTTATATAGGAAACTGTTGTATGATATTAGATAGACAGATTTGTTGTTTTAAGTTTATACCAAAGTTCTCCATCACAGAATTCTCAATTCATAACAACGAATAAGCAAAGGTCGGATGGAAAAAAAGAAATTCAGTGGTAGATGCAAAGATGAAGTAAAAGATCTTAGTCATAGTTAAAAGACAATCAAATGAACCAAACTACACCTTTCTCATTGCATTTGAGTAATCTTTGCAATGTTTGCAAGGATTAACATTTAGCAATTAGCATACATTTGGAAGCAAAATCTAATAACCATAAAGAACAAAAAAAGAACTTATATAAGAAACGGCAGAAAGTAACAGTTGATTGTTCCAGAATTATCAAATAAGCTGAGAATGAAGGATATAACATGGTAAAGCTAATGCACCTTAAAGAAGAATCACCGCCAATCCTGGCCCTGACATTATCTTGACTTTCACCATGTCTCGTAAGTAATATTGGCCGGGGTGTGAGATGGGTATTCACCTGCAATATAGTAAACAGCTACATGCTCAATAACAGATCAAAAGGCGCAGTATAATGACTAAAATCCAATACATCAAACATGCTTATGAACTTTTGATTTAGAGTTTGCAAATTGTTGAATCAGAAAGCTGCTGAAATTTTAAAACACACAATATAAAAGTCTACCAAAAGCAAGGCCAAAACCCACTATTGCAACAAGTTAAAGTGCTAAACAGGGACATGTGAAAGAATACCCCATAAACTTAAACCCAAAGAGAAGAGAAATGCAACACTCGTTCCCACTAAATAGCCAATGAAGACTATCAACTACGGGAAATCATACCATATCTCAACGACCAAAGCACCCACTTGATCGAAGAAAAAACAACCTCCTTTTAAAAGCATATGCCCCTTTATCATTCTGAACTACTCTATGCTTAAAGCAATAGGGGCAATCCAATGAATCGCAACTTAACAAATAACCTCTTCCAACTTTTATCCATGACTATGCTTAACCAAACATAATTCATCTAGAGAGCTCAGTCAATTAGTTTGTCTTTTCATCAACTCAAAGTGCCTTAAGATTTCTCCAAAAAAAACCGGAGAGTTCGAGTATCCCAGTCACTCCAACAAAATCGACAACAAAGGCAACAATTTCTAGATGAGGAACTTGAATCTAGATGTTAAAGAGAAATCCTTCAGTTTAGGATTTCCATAACAAATATTACCAGGTCTTGTTATCATTGACAATTAAGAAGGGATTAAATATTATTGTAAACTATTGTTAGATAATAACACAATTTTTTATAAAGTTCTCTCTATATTACTGTATTTGGTTTTGTTTTTCTGAAGAACATGAGAAAATTTGAAACACTGATTTTTAGGATATGTCTTGGAGACAAACAGCATAAGCAGCGGCTGGCAGAACGAATTCACTCACATGTAGTAAGGTGCAGCAAAAGAAAAAAAAAGTAGAAAAAGCTTGTAAAGTTTTGGCATGCTAATAAGGAATGCTGATCATAGCACCAACATACCAAGAAAAAAACAATCCGCCCTGGAAGGTACCCACTGATGTTATTCACCTACACCAAGAAATAGAAAAGGTCCGTCAACATGTATAAAAGCAACAATTACATCAGGCCAACTAGCAAGGACACTATGGGGCAGTTTTACTTCAGCAAATGATCAAACTTCAGCCAGAAATGTTCAACATGAAACAAAAAAGTGAGACAATAGGCAACAAGCTAACGAGCAGACAAAAAATGATGACCCGGAAAATTGGGCGTAAGGTTGAGGGGGGAGAGGAATTTACCAAGGCTTCCTTTCCTTCACTTGTAAACTCCTTCTCTTAACAGCTCAACTTATTTACAGTTCTTAGAACTAGTTTGAACTTACTGGTGGTACTTGAACTATAATACTCCCTCCGTCCCAGATTACTTGTTACACTTTCTTTTTTCGTCCGTCCCAGATTAGTTGTTACACTTTTAAATTAGGAATGACCCCACAATTATTATATTGTCTCTCTCTTCCCACAAAATTTTTTTCTGTCCCCACACCCTCTCTCATTCAATTAAAAAAAATACCCCACTAACTCCTATCACATCTACTTTTTCAATAACATAACAATTGATAACCAAACAACCACTTATCACCTAAAACTTTGTGCAAAGGTAAATGTAACTAGTAATTTGGGACGGAGGGAGTAAATTATTTGAACATTAGCTTAGAGCTTCAAACACTTTTGAATGGGATCACGATAATAGTTGTAGAACAACTTTACAGGCAATGCAGATGGTTTGCAACTGTCATGGTCACGATAAGCTAAATTTTATTTTTACAATGTAGTGATGCGGACTAAACACCCATACCCAAACTCATCGGCACTTGCCTTTAATTGTAAAATGAACTTGGAAGCCCTTATCTGACCTTATTAATCCCCCGTTCATACAGTTATCCAGCATGACTGTTGTACTTTGTCAATGTTCCTTTCTTTTTCTTGACCGGAAGAATTTTGATAATAGTGAAATTTTCTTTTATTACAAGCTTATTTAACACTTATAGCATAGAGTAGTAGGTGAGTAGATAACTGAAGCTGTATTCTTGACACAAATTTATTAACTCCAAGATACAAGATAGTTCCTATGCCGACTGTGAATAAGGTAGTCGCAATAACAACAAAAAGAGTATGGGACTGCGACTAAGGGAGTCGCAATAGTATCATAAGCTAAAATCTGGACAACATCCATGCCAGTTCTAAAATTATTAATTTCACGAGTTTCTCGAACTTTTGACAAGACTCAATTAGGAAAATGGTAAACTTGAATATAAAGAAAAGGTTCAAAATCTTACCTGTATTTGGCCACCATTGCCACTGACTGTATCTATCATTTTTATATAAGATCCTTCTTCCACTGGTTCATAAACCTAATATAATACACAAAATGATGTCACTTACATCACTGTCCCCGTCAGATTTATCAGAAACACAATGCAATTTTGACATTACCTTTTCATAATTATCTAGTCGGCGTTTGAAGTCCCTATATCCAGCTTCAAAATCTGGCCTGATATTGCAATAATTAGTATTTATGTAATTCCAATATAACGGGAACTATTACAGCAGAGAGAAAAGACATACTGCTCTGCATAATCTGGGCTTTGTTGGACCTTAAGACGTATGTTCCTCTCGATAATCCGTTCATCATAACATAAGGTCTCCAAAAATATAATCTGTAGCAGGTACATATTAGTATATTCAATAACAGATTCAAGAGGTGAAATGTTATATTCTTGATTATTTGTCACAGATGCTATCAGTTACTCCCAACCATTAGTACCAATGGTTGTTTTCTGGCGGAATTGGAACGGACAACACCAACTGATTATGAGGGTATATCTTCTCCTCAAAGTTTCAAGAATCAATTCTCTAAGATTTTGTATCGGGTAATTGACGTATCTAGAGACTGTAGATAAACTATCAGGACAGATCAGGTGCAAGAGTTTATTTTCTCCTTCACCCTACTTTTGTAAACGGGTAATACCCCTTTGATGTCTTTCTAATAAACACACTTCTTAATTAACACAAAAGTTGCCTCCCTATTGAACATTGACCCACTGGCTAGTAAGAAAGTGTCACATGAAATTAGTTAGTCACTATTTCCTAAACAAAACCATAACAAATTTCCTATACACCTTCCGATCCAAATGCCCCATTGACCTCCCTACATTTTTATCATATTCAACCAGATCACCGGTTCTTGATTAAAAGAAACTTTTCTGAGTAATTCCGTGGAAATATAAGACCCTGTTTACGCTCCATTGTTTCTCAAAAAGGATTTTGATAGAAAATCAGATCAGTCTTAGGACTTAACTGGAATGCCAAAGTCCGGAATTATTTGGCAAAGGTATTGATCAATTTCAGACACTAGCAATTTCCGTGATTTTGTGGGTCTGGGAGAATACATTATATTCCCAGTTGTATATCAACATAATACCCCATTCCTATAGAAGAAACCTTTTATATTTCTGAAATGTAACAATGGGAAGACCAGCACCTAGTGTCCAATGTTAGAGTTGCAAAATTATGTTAATACCTAGAAATGTTGTTTCACGTAGGCACTGTAATAAGAATATTACATTTACTAAACAGAAAAAACACGGTGCTTTTTATAGTTAGATAGCACTGCTAATGCTAGATGCTAAATACTTGATAGCGCAGCAATCACTGTTTTCATAAAAGATGGTCACAATGGATAAACAAAAATTTAAAATTATACCTTAGATGTGGGAAATGCCAAAATAGCACACGCACAACCATATCAAACAGACATCTTTAATACATTAAGTATTTAACACATGCAACTGGATGTATATACAACATATATATGAAACAGAAACAGAGACAGAAACAGAACACAAGACAACACAACACAACACAACAGGCTAAGCAAAGTTCAAAGTTTTCAAGCAGCAGAGAAATATTTAAGTTAATCAACTGGATATAAAACACCAATATGTAGCAGAACCTTACCATGCAAACATTATTTGAGCTCAATTCACAGCAAATAAGCATTGAGAAGAAATTTATGTTGTTATACCTTGCAATTTCCTTCAGCCAGTTTCATCAGCATATTTCTTCTTTCTCTGGTGCTATTCGTAGCATCAAATATACCTACCTAAATGAGATGTTCGTGAATATATCAAGATAGAAAATAGGAGATACAACTATCCCCAACCAAAAAATCACGATTTAACTAAGACACATACTTGGCCACCTTCTTGCATCCAGGATATCATATCTTCCATCGCAAGTGCAGCAACCTACTAGCACAGGCAAAAGATATAAGTTAGATAAGTAGTACAGAAAATAGCTTTCAACTCAATCACACCGCAGTTAAAAACACAAAAAGCTTATCAGGATTCAGGACACTTGGATAGCAGCTTTTAGTAAGAAGGTTTCAACAATTTGGTATCTTTCTAACTGAACCTGGTGCATATATACGTATATGCTATGTTACTTCGACACCTTGAGTGACCGGGGGTGTCGACACGACACGACACTCTAAAGGTGTCCGAGGAAATGTCGATACCCGTGTCACAAAAGGATCCGAAATCAAGTGTCATGATCGGAGGAGAAGAGAAAAAGAGAATAAAAAAAGTTCAATTTTTGGTATCCAAGATGAAGATAAGCGTCATCAGCGAATAAATTAGTCTTACCAACTGTTTATCCGGATCAAAAAGCTCTAAAAACTAAAAAGTTAGGTTAACTTAGTGTCCGCATCTTTTTCTTTTTCATTTTTATATATTAAAATAATACGGATCGAGAATATTTCCGACACTTTATATGATAGCCATGTCTAAAGAACTAGTCAAGACACTCCTTTGATCGTGTCGCCGTGTCTGCAAATTTTGGATCATAATGTCGGATCCTGCCGACACCGGTGTTGGACATGACACTTAAATTTGTGATTGAGCAACATAGCGTATATGTTTAATGAATAATAGTGTAGTGGATAAAGCTAAAACGGGCAGGGGAGGGATGTTACCTCTAAGAAAGGCATCATAAAGTGCGGTTAAAAAAGTTTACCTCACTTCAAGTTTGGGGCTAATATGAAAGAAATATCTGCCTACTCATATTTCTCCTCAAGGTTCAACGTAAAGCATAAATTGAGATTGGTATTGCCGTATTGCAGTATAATTTCCACCTCTCCTCTCCCATTACTAAAGAAACTCAAATATGGTGAAGGGATAAAATATCTTTAGCTCCTTTTCCCTTCTCAGTGTTCCCGCTTTTTTCCCTTAGTTCAGTTCCAAATTTCATAAATAAGAGGATACATGTAAAAACTCTGTGGACTTCCATCAAGGTGATTTGTCTCTAAAAGTAATTGCTTCATTATACTCCTTCCGTTTCTTTTTGTTTGTCCTATTTCACTTTTTACATAGTTTCAAATGCAATATTAAAACGTACATATATTCAAATATGTTTAATAAAAAAAAATCTTCTAATTTTATTTTTAATATATTTCAATATTCATTCATTATCATTACCCCATTGCCTCAAAGAGGCTCCCACAAGAAGCGGGGTAAGGGGGGGTCGGGTGTATGCAACCTTACCCTGCAATTGCAGAGAGGTTGTTTCCAATTGACCCAAAAGCGATAACGGGACGACCATCTTCTACTTCATGAAAAGAAGCGAAGAGGTTTTAAGAGCCATTTTGATTTAGTCCATTACATTCCACAGCCAAAAGAACAAAAGAATCTTTGACTCCATCGGAAATGGACAACTTTAATATAATATATTTCAATGCAATTAAAAAATATTTATTCAACACAATATCTCTAATAACATCAATTAAATACACGTAACATAGTTTTCCTACAAAAAAAACAAGATTACATAGTTGTGCAAAAGATTAAAAAAACAAACACACTCCGACCTCGTTACTATTGTGATAGTGAATTTTACTACCTCTGTTCATTAAAGTTCTTGACGCTCACTATTTCCACGGACTCCAACGCAATATTTAATCACTAATTTCTCCAATTCCGTATGTGAAAAAATTAAAAAAAAGTTGATATTTTGAAAATACATACCGGGACCAATCTAACAAGATCTCACAGGATAACGTTTTGATGTGTATAATATTAATAATTTACTATCAAAATTTTCATGCTTTGGACACATATGCCAAGCGTAAAAAACCTCAGGAATTGAGGTAGTATAAAGATTTCTGCATATTAACTATTAAACTAACATATTGACAATCAAATTAAATAGAAAATAGAGAGACGGAAGAATTACCTAAACAATGTAATTTTGTAAGCGCTATGAGTCAAAATATAAGCGTATCACTCGCCAAAAACAAAAATTCCCATCGAGAATTAATATAACCCGGTAGAAAGCAATAAAGAGCAATTGTATGTTATAATTATATTTGCCTCTATTTTCCATGTTTAACTTCCCCGTTGGAATATGGAAGAAGAAGGGTTTGTATGAGTTATTGAATTGAGATGTTGGAAAATACTCGATACATCTCAATGAACACGAAGGTGAAGTAGCACACATGGTGAAAATTACGATGTAATTTTAGTTTCTTTTTTGGTGTGCACGTGACCGTTGCTCCTTGATCTTGGTTTGGGATATTGACAACTACATTTGTCAAATCGGGCCATGATCAGTTACGGATTGGATATAATAATCGGTTCGGGTATAATGATAATGTTTTATGCAGGATAATTGTGTGTTCATGCAGATTGAATGTGTGAAATTTATTTTCGGGTCACTTCGGTTTTTATGGGATGTCGGTCGGATTGGATCATCTTTCAAGATTGTTTTAAATGCATTGACTTTTTTAAGGAAAAATGCCCTTTCATCACTTCCAGGGCCCATAATCATATTATTAACTTCCATGCAGAGAAACTCCAGCGAGCTACATAACTTAAAGTTAAAAAATGAAAATTTGGGCCCCCTTTACACGGCTTCCCCGCAGCCGCCTGCAGGTCCTGGGAGTCAAAGGGGAAACAAAATATTATATAACTTTGGTACTTTCTATCTTTCAGAATTTGGAACCATTGACATGAGTTTTGGAAACATTCTTCATCCAATACTCTCTTTAAACCAAGCTCATGCAAAGTTTCAGCCATAAGTAGTGCTATTAAGGATTCAAAAAGTGAATGAATAGTTTAACATAATCCAACAAAAAAAATATTTACTTAAACACCACAGTAAGATTCATTCCAGAGAAAAATTCACCTCATTGCGTGCCTCTATGCCCTCAGTATTGTCGCCTCTAAAAAATTCAGCAGACTGCAACAGAAATTGTGAATTCCATCGAGCAATACATATACAAAGTGAGGAACAGTGGCACATATATCTTTTCAAGGATCAAACCAATTAATGAAGACCAACATAGAGTAAATTAGCCGCACTTTACCTGATTAGTTCCTAGCTTCAAGCGCCTATACTGTTCGGAAAAGAAAATTAATGAGTCTCCTTGTCATCGTCTACATAGACTAAGGAAATAAATAAGAAAGCTCGAGAAAAGAACAGCAGTCACCTTCCCCACGTTAAAGTGCTTAGTATCATGGCCCAACCACCGGAGATATCTCGTCAGTTTAGCAGCAGTGAAGGTCTTACCTCGAGCAGGCAAACCAACCTTTACAAAAAAGGAGGGAAACAAATAAGGGAGGAGAGAGATAGAGGGAAAGGGGGAAAACAAACGTCAAATCCCATCTTCACTTGAGGCAACACAGAAGGCTAGATCATAAATTCATGCCAAGCTTACCAGCACAATAGCCAAATGTCTATCTTCCTTTGGGCCAAGCATTTGATCAGCTACAGCTGCTGCAGCTACTGCTCCGGCAGCTGCCGGCATTGCGGTCTTAATTGAACAAAGGAAGAGAAATAAAGTTCCAGTCACGGCAAAAAAGAAAAAAAACACAACTCCATTTGAAGAGAAGTTATAAAAACCTTGTTTCCCGATCCAAGTTTCACATCGTCTGCGAAAGTACCAGCACTAGTTGATTTGACTAGTCTAGGAGACCCCACCCCTCTGTCCACAAAAACTCCCTTATGAGATTCCTGCTTCTGTGTAGGTGAAGCAGTCGTCGCTAGTTTATCTTCTACCGCAGCAGAAGTTGTAGACACTTTAGCAAGATCTTGTATTTTTACCTCCATTTCCTGCGTTAATATAGCTAAGGTGCGTTAGACACGCAAGATAGCAACCAGTGCTGGTACACAAGATAGCAACACCACAATCAGATATGTAAGAGAAATTATCAATTTTTAGTACGAGACACGTGTCATAAAAGAGATGAACAAGGTACCAAGAAAAACCATACAATTAAACAGGCGCCACTGGTAGGGTTCCTACCTAAGGCGGGAAAAGGGGGTTTTGTATGTATTACAACTTTACCAAAGAGGTAGTTCTCATGAAACCCAGAGCTGGCTAATGGGTTGTGCAGCACAATGCCTCGATATAATTAAGGGTCCGAAAATCTGGCAACAGTTAAAAATGATAAATAACTTTTAGGCTCAGCATTAAGTGATCACTTCTTGATGGACGGTTAAATTTTCTTAATGGTTTACAGATCGAAATCCTGTAGCAGTTTTCTATCTGTTTTGCCAATTTGTTTCTATTTTTTATTTTCACTTTTTATTTTCTTAGTGCAACCTGTACTTGCTCAACTCATTTCTAAAATTTTCTTTTTCAACCCTTTCTGAGTTTTACTTTGTTGTGTGATTTAATTTTTCGAAGTTTTTTTAAAAGACGGTTGTTCTTCATTTTGCAGCAATATGAGATTGTACAACGATGCCCAAGAACTTGTATGGTTGGATCCTTTCCCCCAAAGTAATTCCAACTTATATAAAAATATTTCATATCTTGATCATCTTTTTTTTGTAACGTTAAGAAGGTATTCTTTTATTTTTATACGAAGTACTATGTGAATAGCACAGTTCCTCCGAAATATCACAAATGGCCCTGATGAAACCCTTGACTATTTAGACAATTGACAATTGACAATTGACCCAGTGCTTCAAAAGAGGCTCCCACCTAAAGCTGGGTAAGGGCCACATGCACACAACCTTAGTGCACAATTGCAAAGAGATTCACATAATTCGAACTCGGAACTGACTGGCCTACTTCGTGACAACTGAGTAAAGAGTTGATACAATCAGTGATTGAAACATATAATGATGAAATTTAAGCAACAAGAAAATCATAACTTCTGTGGTGTTAGGTTAGTTAGCTGCTTATCATATTTAACACTAGCTCTAGCATAGTGCTCACTGCTCAGAACTGAAATCCAAAAATGAATCACTAACATGAGCATGATCAGCAATTCAGCATCCATATTAAAGTTGTGGTTTCACTTTGAATACCGTTCATAAAGATAAAAGATCGCCTTGGTGGTAAGATTCAGGGAAATAGACAGAAGTTTCCACTTGTTTCCGATCATTTTTTCTAAGGGACAGAATATTCCTTCAAATAGCAGTTTAGTCGTATCTTTTGCTTTTCCACCAATTTGGGAAAGTTTTTACTGTTGTCTTTAGGATATTTAAAATTGACATGTATATTTAATGTTTGAAAACAAAACGGATAGCAAACCTTATCAGCTGTAGGCCCGATAGGCTGACTGCCAGTGTCACCACTTTTCGAGAAATCTGATTCTGAGCTGTATTTTCTAGCAGATATGTACCTGGGAGTTTCTGCCAAATTAGCCGGATACACCAGTCCTGAAGTTGCAGATGTTGCAGGAGACGGAACAACATAACGTTCAAGATCAAGCTCCAAATTAGCAGAGGAACTGCTCTGCAATTTGAGGAAAGGAGATGAAATAAAAGAAAAGAAGTTGCATTATCTACCAATCACTTAGGATATTTTTGTTTCCCTATTGAGAGCCATCTTGAAACAATGTGAAAGGGAAATAATCATCTGAAAATTTGTTTAAACATTCCCGTTACAGAAAAATTGTCTTACCAGATAATACAATGACAAAAACAACAACACTGAAGGTTATTGGTGAACTGAGATAATAGATCTCAAAGGATATGATACAAGGAAACAATATTTTAAAATCAGAAGATTACTATCTATGCTGCCTAAGTAACCTAATTTGTTCCTCGTAGAAAATCCAAATTTCAAGGGAAACATTAATAACTATAAGAAATACTTATCAGTTTACCTCTTTCCAAATTATCGTCTTTCTTTAATTAGAGGAAAATAAATTATAAAATAAAAGGAAGTTAACAAATTTTTGACATCGAATTTTAGGAGTGAACAATGTTTCACTTTCATGACATTTCAAAATCAAACCAAGAAGCAGAAGTGTCACATAAAATGCGCAACGGACAGAGCCGAAGATAGAATGATACAAATTTATGCAGATGTCGTTACAATTCCACTAATTCTAATATTAGTTCACTTATTCTAATATGCAGATGTCGTTACAATTCCACTAATTCTAATATGAGTACATCACAATTAACAATATAAACAAAGAAAGGAACAAAATTAGAAAAATTAAAAGAAAATTCATCTAATAAAATACAAATTCAAGGTGCCTAAAACAGCCATTTCCTACTCTAAAGATGGAAGCTTGGAACCGGAAGGGGGGGGGGGGGGATTCGGCAAAATACAGAAGTTCCCAACTGTTAATTACTCCATATATCTAATAACTAAAACCTTAGTTGACATTCCCTATGTAGTCAAAGATGAAAATCATGTAATTTGCAAAGTATAAACAATTTCTTCATGCAACAAAAATCTGAAGGGATCACAAAAGACCTTGAATTATGTTGTACCTCAAAGCATGTCTCTGAATTCATACTGACATCAAGAATGCCGCGGACAGTTGAAGGGTGAATGTTCTCCTGGTAAGCTCTCCAACTCGATGCGAGATCAAAGGGAGAAATTCTATCGGCGTTAATACAAACCCGATACTCTAAAACAGCATCAGCATTCAATCTAAATAATGCAGCCCTTGCATCTCCTTGCAATCTACCCCCGGATAGTATCCTATTCGGCCCTTCCTCGATTATGCACGGATTATTACTGTCCTTCGGCCTCAATAAGAACTTGAAATCCAATGTTTCTACATTTTTCAACAACAAAAAATCAATCATCACACTCAGTCCAACCCCCTCCCCAATAACTAAAATCAAACTAAAAACCTCTTATGTATAATTAAAATTCAAATACACAAAGAAATTATCACAATCACATGAACTCGGAATTTAAATTACCATGATTAGGAGGAACAACAAAACTCAACTGCCACATTGAAGTCGATTCGCGCTCTAATGGAAGCTAAAATTAAACAATCAAACAACAAATTAACATTCACAAAATGAAATTCAACATCTATTTAAGCATTGAATTGCAGAAAAGAGAAATCATTACAGCTCTAGAAGAATCCCAAGAACCAACTAAAGAAGCAGAACCAAAAACGTGAGGAAGAAGGTCAGCATTGAGAGTGTAATTCTCCATTTTAAGAGAAACATAGAGCTGTCCACCACCTTCATATTCATCTCTCTCCTCGCCATCTCCATCTCCATGGGAAGTGCTATCGGAGTTCTTCGATGTTCCCGCCCCCATTTTTCTCTCTCCTAAATTTCTCTGCTTGAGTGTAGGAGTGAGTTCTTTTTCGGTTCGCTCCGTTTTATTTTTCCCCTAGTTTTATTTTTATTTTTCTGTTTGAAATTGTTTAACAAAGACGGCTAAGATCTTCCCCGTCACTGAATTTATGAGGATTTGTGATTTTGTGTATGTGTGGATTTGGTTGGATTTGGAAGGATGAAAAATTAAATTAGGGACCAAATGATAAGGCATTCAAGTGAGGCTGAGATGGAGGGCAGGGTCAATGCTTGGCGGAATAGTTTAATACCAACTCCGTTTCAAAATGATTTTTACATTTTTCGTCCAACTCTCTTTCATAATATTCTTTACATTTTGCTTTATTTTATGTTTGGACATAAAAATTTACTATCTTAATCTTCTTATCCCATAACATTTATAACTTTTCAACCACTTTCTTTTACTTTATTCATTTTTTCTTTACACTCACCCAACTTTTTACCCATCTACCATACATTTTCATATTTATTATATTCACCCACCTTTTTACATACTTTTACTATTATACTTAATATTTGTGGAAACAGTAACTTAAAGATCATTTTGAAACGGAGGTAGTAGTTAATTCTCCTTCCGTTTTTAAATAGATACTACTTCCTCCGATTTTTAATACTCGCAGTATCTTACACTATTCACATATTCTATTTTGACTATTGTTGGTGCTTTATACGTAAGATAAACATAATCACGTATGATCTTGTTAGATTCGTCTCAATTTGTATTTTTAAAATATTAACTTTTTATAATTTTTGCTTAAAGAGAATTAAAGATATTAATGATCAAAGTTTTGCATAGGCATGCGTGAAATTTACCAACGTTGCAAGTTTAAAAATTGGAGGAAGTACTAGTTTTTAGGTTTCGAAGATGTCTCGAGTCATTACTTGGATAACTTTAATTATGCATTTTTGCACAAAAAAAACATAATTAACTCCTACTCGTATTAGGTAATTGATTTTATCATCATTGGTCTTCGCACTATCTCACTCAAACTGTTAGTTATGTTGGTCATCCTATCAAGCTTGATAGGTAGGGTGTCATGGAGAATATGGAGAAAGGGCAATTTGCTAGAGTTTGTTTGAATTTAAACGTAACTAAACATGTGCATGGTTCTATTACTTTGAACTTTTGGCATGATATTCAGGAATTATTTATGTCTTATGAAGGTGTGTGAGAGGTTTTTCCTCTGTGGTTCTCCTTACCATACTCTCATTGCTTGTCCAAAGAAATCAGTTTGACTGATAAACTTTCAATGCACTATTTTGACCATTAGTGTATCTAATTTGCTTGTTAATAAAAGTTATAAAAAGTTGATAGTAAGAAAATATACATTACAGTTGATCCAACAAAGTATACATACTTCCTCCGTTCCATAAATATCGCACCATCTTGTTTATTACACTAGACCTTTGGTCATCTTTTGTGATTCATATATAAGAAAAATGATAGTCATGTGGTATCTTGTTAGATTCGTATCGTTGTATATTTTCTAAATATCAACTTTTATAATTTTTTGTTATACAGAATTCAAGATATTAAGAGTCAAAATATGTATTGCAAAGCGTAAAGCCAACCATGGTGCAATATTTAAGGAACGGATGAAGTATAATATTTTACGAAGTATACATTAGTAAAAAGAAATTAAAGTCAAAGTAAGCATATGAATAATGTAAAAGTCCAAATAATGCATCTATTCAGAAATGGAAGGAGCACAAGTTAGGGTACACGCTTACGGTAAATTTGGATTGAGAATAATGTTGACAGGTTAAATTGTATCCTATCAAAGACAAACCTTATGCTCACTAACTAAAATATAGATAGAGATGTAAGGATCGTATCCACAAAGAAAGTACTTTCTTACTACTATCAATTAACAAGACCAGACTAAAGTAACCAAGAATTTGAGTGTTTTTGAATACTGAATAGTGAACTGGAATGAAAATATATAACTCGGAATTAATCAATGAAAAAACGGTCTAACGATTCACCAACAAATACACACTAGGGTTAGACAAATAGAAAACAAAGATTAATCATTAACGATAACAAGGAGGAACACACACTTTCTAATCTAATGACTTACTTAGAACACAAAACTAGCAGGCTCTCGCAATTTACTAGAAAATAATTCTACCTAATGGTTTCAAGTCTAAAATATCATATTATACCTCTCAGCGTATAATCTAATATTAACAATACTAATTAATCAATAAAGCCTGGCCAAACAAGATTGGTGAGAAAATGAAACAGGCCATAGGAATTATAATTAATGATTAACAATTATAACAAAGAATCCACCCCCAATCATGTATTCATGGATCCCCTATAATCCTAGAATAAGATTACTCACACATGAATAAATTAAACGAAATAATAATAATGCAAGACATAATCAATTGAATGAAAGTAATTAACGGATGAGAAATTTGTTAGGTTATGAACAATCCAGTAGTCCTGCAGAATAAACCTAGAGCGCCATGAAACATGTAAAATTCAAATAATCAATTAGCATAATTATTGGTAATTTACTTTATAATGTGTGCCTTCCCTAGCTGTTGATCCCGGACCGAATAAGAACGAGTACGTATAGGACTTTAAATGTCGCTCCTCCGTAGTCTTGTGATTTAATGTTAGTCTAATTAACAATGCACAAACAATCACCAATTCCATAATCACATGTAAAAGTATGGATGAACGTAGCATACATTTAAAGCGTGTACTCCCCCTTGCCTCACGAACACGAACAAGAACTCCTACAACAATCCACTGGCAGGTTCGGATTCTCCTTGATTCTGTTATCTTAGAACTTTCTAAAGGTTTGTGGTTATGGGAATTATCTCTTGGAGGCACATTCAAAATTAGGGTTCCTTGTGTGTATGTGTGTGTTATTAGTTATGGGAAAACATATTAGGGTTATATGAAAAACCCTTGGGCAAGGTAAGTGAATAGACTTTGGTCTTTGGTCGGCTAATGCACACAACACAGCCCGCGTGCGCCAGCGTTGGGCCTTGGGTCGCGCCCAAAACAACAGTTGTGCAACGTTGATGTTGCTTGGTTTGGCCCCCGCGCGCGCCACAACAAGGCCATGGGCCGGCTTCTTGCACGCGTCCTAGCCGCCTTTGTAATGGCCCCCTTCACAGCACCCGTGCACCCCCACTCCCTCACCCTCGTCGCTGCACCACTCGCACAACACTCGTGCCCGCGCCGAGTGTTGTTGATGTTGCCTTGCTTCGTCCCTCGACGCCCAGCCACACACTTGCACACTCTTGTGCCCTCTCGTGCTCGCAAGCAACCGCGCCTCCGCCCCTTGTTGTCCCGTCACACCACACGCACACACACGAGCACCGTGTGTTGTCGTGTGTTATACTCCATATTCTTTGATCCTCTTGCACCCAATCACATTCAATTCGTGGTTGTACCGTGCTATAGGCCGATTTGGTATAATTCTCTTCTTCCTTGCCATTCTTTTTCAATTCCGTATTTTAAAATTATATTATTATTATGGATTTTGATTAATTAAACTGTTAGGATCGGTTATGAGCACCGAATTTTGATGATTTGTATGATTAGATTGATGAGGAGTATTTTATATTGAAGTACTACAATTTTCAGATTTGTTGATTTAATAAAGTGTCACGTTTTAAAGGCTTAAAGTGATTTTTATGACAAATTAGGGTTAGGGTTTTAATCCAAACTTAATGGTTGATTGATTTACATAATTTAATGTCAATTTCAATTATGGAAATCAAATATAATTTTCAGAATTATTTCAAGGCTTAAAAGTGTCGATTTTGATGATTTTAAAGGCGAAAAATTAATGTTTTCGTACTAGGACTTTGGTTTTTCAATTGAGACTATTATTTTACTAATGGACAATTAATTTCTAACTAATTCAAAGGTTTTATAATTTATAAAAGTTGCTGAAAATTTAGTGAGCATGAATAATACTTGGTTTTCATTATTTTAATGATAGGAGGTGATTTCTAATATTGAGTCGTGATTCGCAAAGTGGCCCCCGTACTTAGATATCCGAGGTAGTACATGCCTAGGGTGACCACCGTTTACATGAGGACTTTTGTGATACTTTATTATTGTGTATCATGTGACTTGGATTATTATGGATTCATGTTTGATGTAGTGAACAAACATGTTATGAATTATTATTGAATTTATGAATTCTATGTGAACGAGCATGTCGAGACTATTTATAATCGTTGAATTTAATGTCAAGCGTGTTGTTCAAGTATTATTATGCATGTATGGTTGTTTCGCATGCAAGGGATGATTATTATGCTTTTGTACGTAATGTCTAGCATATTTTTGAGCAAAATATCCGTGCGTCGTTGCACTATTTATTCTACCCCGTCTGTAGGGTATGTTTAGGAAGTCTATGTGAATTGAACTAAGGATTTTTCGTGCCTTGTGCACACGCCGCTTGTTAACTGGCATGTCGGGTTATCTCAATAGTATATTGAGAATGAACAATGGGAGTAATATCACTTGAGTCTTGTATGTTGATCACTAGTTCTAATGAATTAAAAGAAGAGTGTTATTGGTTGCTTTTGTTATATGTCATGTTGTTGTATCTTGAGTTCACCTTGTGAATAAAATATTAATTAACGTAAAGTGCAACCATAACAAGTTTCAAAACTCTTGGAACGTATATACCTTGAGTATGAACAATGGGGGGAGTCTTGCCGGAAAACTTGTACTCCTACGAATGATACAAGACATTTTTTCATTCTTTTTATGCGCTGGAATTTCGTTGGTATGGTCCGACAGTCGGTATGGTCCGACAATTACTTTATTTATTTATTTTTGTGTTTGGTGGGCTCCCAACACCCTTCCTTTTATGGATATTTCTTTTGGGCCTGTTCGAAGCTTATTCTTAATTAATCTATGAGTCATGAGTCGTGTCAAGGGTCGAGTCTTGTACGTCTCCATGATTAATTGTTTATTAAATGGCTTTTGCATGTGGATTATTTATATTGTTTGAGTGAAGCATGTTAGTCTAGGATTTCATTCTAGCTTGTTCGTATTCAGCTTTCGCTGACTTCGTGCTTCATGTTTCCTTTGGTTATGGCCTTTGCCTTAATGACCCTATGATGATCCATCATTGCATTTGCGTTGTTGGGGAGTAGATTTTAATTAACAGGTTTGTAGAGATAACTTGCGGGAGAAGGTATCGAGCATGGGATTGAGTTTGAGAGATGTTTTTCTCCTGCATAATAAACTCTATTATTTTTACTATTCAGGACTACTTAAACTATTTATATTGCTAGTCAATGGATTTTGAATTATTAAACGTTTTGCTTTTGGGCCGTAATGGTTCCGATTTGTATGGAGGCCATTAACTATTAATTATATTTGAAAGTTAGCTAATCCCGCTGCGTAATTCTGGTAATAGCCTTAACCATTATCACGGTGGCGTTAATATCTTAGTAATTCCTTTATTTTACGTCGGAAAATGGTTTTATAAAAGCAAGAAATTATTAAGGTGTTACAAAGTGGTATTTGCAGAGCTCTAGTTTAAGAGCTGCTTTGCATTAAATACTAGTGCAAAGTGGTAAATTCTTAAGCTACGATTTAGAAAGCTACTTAATAGTAATTCATACTACTTGATTGGTTTTGCGTAACTTTAGGATTTTTGAAATTTTATTTTCCTAAAGTTAAAATGCTAATTTTGAGTACTCAATATTTTGAAAAGTCAAATATCAATTATTTAAGTTATTTGGAATCGAATTGAATTCTTGATTAAATTAATTTTATTTTTTTGAAATCGTGGGTTTGAGTTCGAAATTTGTTCGCGTTATTTTTGGTTGGAATTTCTGAAAAAAATAAATCTGAATTTTTGATTTTTTTTTAAAATTATTTAATTAATTATCCGAATTTAATTAATTAATTATTTAATTAATTATTTTCGAAAAATCATTATTTATTCAAATTAATCTAGAAATTACTCGAGTATTTAGTTTTTTTTAATTTTCGATTTTAATTTTAATAATTTCGTTTAAATTTGAAGTTATTTATTAATTATTTTCGAAAATTATTAATTATTATAAGTGAGAAAGGGTAGATTAAGAAGGGAATTTAATTTATGTATGCATCTAACTAAGTGCTACGCGTTAAGTATTGATTATGTGATTATGCATTTAAAGTTTGATAATGTTTTATCTTGCTTTATGTGATTAATTGCATCATAATCCATGATTAAGCATATAATTGTGCATTGAATTTGTTTAAGCTTATTTCATCTTCTCTTGAGGGATTGAATTCTTTTGTTGGGAACGCGTTAATAAGACTTTTAAGTTATGTATTTTCAGGATTTAAGATGTTGCCATCAAAGTTCTCTAATCTAGGACAACTAGAGAAGTTGGACTGTGAGCCTCCGCACTTATATGTGAAGAAAATTGAGTTTGCTTGTAACTACTTTACTACATTCAAGGATTTGCCTCATCTAAGGAATACAAATGTTATGTCTGAGATGGTTATTCATTGGTTGCCTCATAGGACACCATACATTGCCCTTAATAACCAATTTCATAATATGCATTATGAGGATGATATGATACTCCTAATTATTTTAAGTATGGTACTCATGATGGTAGGTGGAGGTATGACACGGAAGTCATGACCACTATTCTAGAGCTTGTGGAAAAGAGTTATGAGGATGGTAGATTTGTGGAGAGCTTAAACTTAGATCATATAGAAGGTGATAGTGATGTTGAGAACACTATGAATGAAGATGATGATGAAATTGTGAATGAGGATAGTGATGATGATGTTGTTGAGATTGAGAATCCTAATCCTGTAGAGCGTGAACCAACTATTGAGATATCTAGTGATTCTGAGGCAGAACTTGAAGCTAATGATGAAGTTATTAATAGTATGCCACAACAAAATGATGAGGATATGGAGTATGATTCTGATCTTGAAGAAGACATGGATGATCCTGAAGATCAAGACTTCACTCCAGAGCACTACAACGAAAGGAATGATCGTCGTGATGCCCTAGCATTTGAGTATTTGTAATAGTTTAGTATGTATTTATTTTCGTTGGATAATTAAGTAGCAAAGCTACTATTTATGGCTTAAGTAATTTTTATTTATGGTTTTACTGGAATAAAGTATTACCCAAAGGATGTAAAACTCTTTATTGAAGTTATAAAAGTACTTATATTCTTTTCGTTAACCTTAAATTCTAAGTTTTAAATTTAAGTTGAGTGATTATCGCAAAGGGATTTATTGCTATTTCTTCAATGAAATTCCACATGTATCGTGGTTGAATTTTCTACCACTTGATTTTGTGATGCGAACAAAGGTGGGGTTTGGCCCCAAAGTGGCGCCACTTCCCCATAGGGTCCGATTTTTTTTGTTGCATTGTGTGCTATTGATTTGGCTTTTTAAGTGGATTCATACCTTAGTAATGTCGTCCCCAACCCAGTTATTAAAGTTAGTCTTTTATTTTATTTAGGAGAAGGAATATGGCTAACCAAGGAATTGGTGATGTGGTTAGACAATTAGCTGAGGTAGTGCAGAACTTAGATCAAGCTAGGAATAACCCAATGCCTGATCCAGCTGGGTAAATGTTAAAAAAGGTGGCCCAAAGTAAGCCTCTACTGTACCAAGGGGAGATTGACCCGAAGTGTACTAGAAAACTGGCTAAGGGAGTTCGATAAGATAATTGTAGTTGTGAATTGCCCAGAGAACCTTAAGGTTAATAGTGTTGTATATTACCTTAGAGGAGAAGCTTATTAATGGTGGCAGAGATGTGAGAATACCTTGAGAGCTACACCTAACTTTGGATGGGAATCATTTAAGGTTGCCTTGAGGAATAAGTTCTACCCACCATACCTAAAAAAGCAGAAAGCTCAAGAGTTCATCGAATTGAAAATGGAAGGAATGTCCATGACTGAGTACTACTCGAAGTTCATAGAGCTGTCTAGGTTTGCACCTGAAGTGGTGGCAACGGAAGAGCTTAGGGATCAAAGATTTGAGAGTGGATTTACTATGGATTTGCAGTTAATGCTAGCTGGAGAGACATTTATCTCTTTAGACACCTTGTACAGAAAAGCTGCCCATTTGTATGGACTGCAGAAGAGGAAGAATGCAGTTGGTGAGAAGAGAAAAGATGTTGGGAACTTGAATCAGGGAGGTAACCAACAGAATCAGAGTAACTTTAAGAAGAACAAGGGAAACAACCACTTCCAGTTCAAGGGAAACAATGGTGGAATTCGAAACAACTATTTCCACAACAACTACGGTAATAGAAACCAGTCTGTAGGAAATGGAACAAGGACTTATGATTGCAGACGCTGCAATAATAATCACCATGGAAAGGATTGTGATGGTAATCCAGTGATTTGTAGGTTCTGTGAGAAGTTAGGCGATAGGGAATTTTAGTTCTTTAATAAGAATGGAAAGCCTAACCATAACAACTCTCAGAATAACCGACAGAACAACAATCGGAATAACCAAAACTAAAATGGAGGAAATGCTGGTAATAAATGGTGGATACCAGAGAGGTTACCAAGGTGGTAACAACAACATCAATGGCCAGAACAATGGAAAGTCTAGGGGAAACTATCATCAAAATAGGAACCAAACCACCAATGGAAATGCCAATAGTGAAGGAAATAATGCCCTTGGTCCAAGTATGTATTTAATGCTAAGTCTAATAAATGTGGTTCAACATTAATTAACAAGTTAATAAATTCAGTGAGATCAAGTGAACTGGATGCCTAGCTAGAGGGCGCTTCAGTTCAAGTGGAATTAATAATATTAATCCACAACTTACTCTTGACTGAACCCGTAGGGTCACACAAACAGTACGTGAACGGATCAAGTATTTAAGTGAATAAATTATTCATTAAGTACTCCATTTATGAACATTCGGAAACGACGGATCTCAGTTCCAGTGGGAGCTGATATCGTCAAAAGGCAAAATAAAGAATACTCCGGAAATGATGATATTACAAGAAATGGAAATATGGTTCATGACTAAAATATAAATATTATCCAAGCCGTAGATGTTGCCGGAAACGGAAACATGGTTCGTATCGGAAAATATTATCGGAAATAGAAATATTGCCGGAATCGGAAACATTGAGGGAAACGGAAATATTACCGGAATCGGAAATATTGTCGGAAAAGGAATTATTTCCGGAATCGAAAATATTAACGGAAACGTAAATATTTGTTCGAAACGGAAATGATTTCCGGAATTGGAAAACGAATCAGAAGCTCGACGAACGACATGCCGGCAAGCGAGCCGGCCCATCGCTCGACGAGCAAGGCAGCAGCCATGGGGCCGCGCCCTGCGAGCAAGGCCGCAGCCATGGGTCGCGCCAAGCTGCAAGCAAGGCAGCAACACATGGGCCGCGCCAAGCCTGCGGCAAGGCAGCAGCTCATGGGCCGCGCCAAGCCTGAGGCAAGGCAGTTGCGCATGGGCTGCGCCCAGCCTACGAGCATCGTGTGCAAGTCCTGCCGAGGCATGGGCCGAGGCAGCACGCACACCCACGTGGCCCATTGTGGCTGCGTGGGTTGTTCGTCTTGGGATCCAAGAAATATCCGATTGCTTAATTGCCAAGTAACCTTGGATTAATTATTCCTAGGTTTACTAGAATTCAAATAATTAAGAGTTTAATTATAGTTGCAATTCTAATTGAACAAGAATTTTATTCATAGTAGGTTTGGTAATTCTATTCCTAGTAAAACTCAAATTCCTTATTTCCTACACTACAAATATAAGGCTAGGGCCTCATAATTATACACATCAATTGAATTGAAATCATATTATTTATTCCCATTGTGTTCAAGGGATAACATAATACAAGCCTAACCCGAATACATAAAACCTTAAGTAAAATCCTAGTTGGTTGAACCTAAGGCGGATCCAAACGTATTGTGGACTTTCTACGAGGGGCAACATTTGGGGCTCTAAAGACTTGTTCTTGTTCGGTTCGGGAGCAGCTAGGGAAGGCACGCATCACATTGTATGTCACCTAAAATATGCTAATTGACTATGTGGCAATTAATTTGGATTCTGGCTTTATGGTTTTTCCGCATGAATTATATTGTTGTATTATTCATAACCTAACAGTTGTATCACGAGCCTCTAATTAATTCCATAATCAATTATAGTTAACATGGATTAAATTTTATAAATTTGCAATGAATTAAAGGGGTGATTAATTTTGTGGATGTAATTAATTGCAAATTCGTGCGATTATTTGATTATATGTTCGCATGATTTTTCGGCAGTTTTGTCAATAATGGTCGAAATCTTATGTTTTTATAGTGAATTTCGCATGTAAACGGCGTTTTAAAATTTTGACAAAAATCAAAAATTTGATGCCGAACCCAGAATTCCCAATTTCGAAGCCTAATCATGACTTTTCGGAGGTTTTAGTTTTTCGAATGCAAAATTTGTAATTTTTATGATGTTAAATTAAATATTTGCGAATCTTGTATGTAAATCTTGAATCTGTGATTGACCTACTGTATATGTTTAACAATTTTAAGGTCTAATTTTGTTAATTATACAACCTAATTTGTAATTATAATTAATTCGTTGAATTTCAAATAATTTAGAATTTGTTTTGAATTTCATAATTAATTGATAATTTAATTAGGATCCTATGATTAAAAACCACAATAAAATATGTTGAAATTGAAAAGTTTTAAAATTTTATGACCTAGATTTTAATCACTAAGAAAATATGTAATCGGAAATTAATTTGAATAATAAATTTTCGATTTTTTCGCCTAAATTTAGTGAAATTAATATGGATTATTAATTTGTCGTTAAATTTAAATATAGAAGTTTTTGATTTTTATAAATCGTTCACAAACTTGCACGCACGAAGAAATGGAAGTTAAGTGTTACCCTTAAGGGGTGTTGCATATTGCAGGCATGCGACGACGAGCAAGGGAGCTCGTCGCCCATGCGGTACTAGGCAGCGAGCAAGCACGAGCATGCGCGCTCGGGCATGGGCATGTGCGGTGTGTGCTGTGCGAGTGATCGAGCAAGGCGACGAGCGTCAAAGCGCAAGGCAAGATGCAGGGCAGCAACACAACGAGCAAGAGAGCTCGCGTGCAGCTGCGCCAAACCCCTGCCCAGCGCACAACAGCGAGCACAGCGTGGGCTGGTGCGTTGCTCGCTGTGATGCATCACTCGGGCAGCGACAAGCAGGTCATGGGCGCTGCTGGGTGGCTTGCTTGGGCGAGGTGTGGGCTTTGGCCTACGGCCTTGCCTTGCCACGTTGGATCGTTCGTTTAATTTTCGGTTGAGCGTCGATTTTAATTAAATTTTGTAATTTTAACTTTTCTTGGAATTTAATTTTGATTCATTTAATTATTATAAATTATTTTATACTAATTATTTTAATAAAATTGAAACCTTGGTAAAATTATAATTAATTAATTTTAATCAACTGAAAATAAAATAAAGGGATTTAAAATTATTTTATGTGAGATTTAAATTAATTAAATTTGTAAGTTTCCGGTTGGACTATGAAATACATTTTTATGTTTAAAATTTGTAAAGCATGTAAATTTTTGGTTTTAGTGGGAGCTTTTAGTCTTTAAACTCTTGATTAGGTCTTTATTCCTTTAAGGTTAAAACATCTCGATTAGAACTAACAAGGTTGAATAATTTGTAGATTGTTGGAACCTTTGATTAGTTGCTGCAAATTTTTATGCGATGCATGATTTTTCTACTAACTTGCTATGTGGGCCATTTATTGATAAATGAATTCAATGAATGGATGAATGATATATTGTAAATGTATTGTTTTGCAGGTTATGGAAAGTGACTAGTATGGCTCAAATAGGATAGTAATTAAATATGGTCTGCGTACCATTAATTTGAATGTAAAATTGGTCTAATGCACCAAAGTTTTTATTTAAATATGGTCTGCGTACCATCCAATAGTTGTAATTAGTTTTAATTATAGCATATCCTATTTGAAGAAAATGGCGCCTCCCATGGTGAAATTCAAGACGGAGTTTCCAATCCATTTCAAGACGGAGTTTGAAGTTGAAGCTTCAAGATGAAGTCAGGCCATGCTAGATCACATTTAAATCTTATGCATGCTTTAAGTTATTTATTGCTTTAAATATGTCTTAATAATGCATAACATTATTGTACTACCTCGTACTTTCCGTAATTATAAATATATGTCATTATATTTATAAAGTATTTTTATGAATTTAATTCCATTTAATGAGAATTAAATGTGTTTTTAGTTTTAATTAATTTAATTATTAATTAATTACGAAAACCGTATTTTTATTAAATAAATTCAATGAATTTATTTAATCAGGATTTGTTGACGAATTTAATTTAATCAAAGCCCAGTTAAAATTCTATGATCAAACCCAACAAGGCTTGCAAGGATTAATTTTAGTTGAGCCCGGAAGTAAGCCCAACTCAAAACTCCCAAAACCTAGCCCATGTGGGAGAGAACTATAAATACATCCCCTCATTAAACCCTCACTAATTTTCAGCAATATCTTCTCTCTCTCTCCTTGCGGCACACCCCTCCCTTCGTCCGTCTCTGCCTTCGGCCCCAAGCAACGTGCGTTGCTTGGCTCGCCGCTTGCCCGCGTGCCGCGTCCCTTGCCTCGCCTCACCTCACAGCCCCGCAGCCCAACCTCGTGCTGATGTTGCTGTTGTTGCTCTCGCCCAGCACTCGCGTGCTCCCTCTCTCGCCCAGCACTCGCGTGCCCTCGCCCTCTCTTGCCCAGCCTCGCCGCTGCCCCTCGCCCACGCAACAGCGCTGCTCGCTGCTCGTGTGGTGCGCGCTGCCGAGTGCTGTGGTGCGTGTGTTGTTGTTGTCGTTGCTCCAACGCCCCACACACACAACACATCAATTGTTGTGCGTGTATGTGTTGTTGATTGGTGATAATCAAATTTTATACTTTTAAACCTTTAATTTTCAGTTTTTAAATTGTTTTAATTATTTAATTGTGATTATTTAATTATTTGGGTTATTTAAATTGATTTGGAACGGTTGTGAACACCGTGTTTTAATATTTAGTATTCGGATTGATGAGATTGGTTTTTGATTCAAGGAATTATAATTTTCAGATTTCAAGGTTAATTAAAGTGTCAATTTTTAAGGTCAAAACATGGTTTTATTAGTAATCTAGTAGTAGGTTTTTAATTCCGAGTGTTTAATAGATTGATTCACATAATTTAATGACAATTTAAATTATGGGAATTAACTTAAATTTTCAGATTGTTTATAAGCTTTAAAGAGTTGATTTTTAATGGTTTTAAAGCTAAAAAGTCAATGTTTTTATGCTAGGACTTGAGTTGACTATTTGAGACTATTAATTTAACGAATAGCGATTAATTTCTAATTAAACTAAGGGTTTTAATTTCTTAAATAGTTGCTGGAAATGTAGTAAACATGATTAATAATTAAGTTTCTCCTTTGTGTTTATAGGAGTTTATTTCTAGTGAGTTGTGATTCGCACAGTGGCCCCCGTACTTAGGTATTCCAGGTACGTACAAGACTAGGGTGACCACCCATCCCTTGAGGACTTTGTGAAGTGTATTGAATGCGAATCATGTGAACTTATATGTTGGGAATTCATGTTTGATGTGTAGACAAGCATGTGATTATTATTATTGAATCTATGTGAACGAGCATGTTATGAATTGAATTATGCATTATAGATTATGTGACTATCATGTTATAGACTTTTTTAATCGTCGAATTATGTCTGTTCAAGTTGGTTTGCATGTATGAGTATTGCGCATGCAAGTTATTATTATTATTATGCTATAGTACGGGATATCTAGCATATGTTGAGCCTATTGAATATTGCCGTAGTGCATTGTTTCTTCTACCACAGGGGTAAAATATGTTTAGAGAGTCTATGTGAATTGAACTAAGAACAATTCGTGCTAAGGGCACACCCCGCTTGTTAATGGGCAATGTCGGGTTATCTCAAACAGTGTTTTTGAGAAGGAACAATGGGAGTAATTTCACTTGAGTCTATGTTTGATCACAAGTTCTAAAGGATTAAAATGAAGTGTCATTGTTGAGTTGTTTAATTGTTTAATTTTCGCATGTTATGTCTTGTGTAGAGTCTTGAGTCTCCTTGAACATAACATACTAATTAACGTAAAGTGTAACCCGAATGAGCTTCAAAACTCTCGGAACGTATATACCTTGAGTATGAACAATGGGGGGAGTCTGGTCGGAGAACTTGTACTCCTTGAATGATACAAGACATTGTTTCATTCTTTTGTTTTAGGCCGTTGTGCATTGGAATTCCGTCGGTATGGTCCGACTTGTTGTTGTTTGGTGTATTGTGGGCCCCCATCACCCTTTTCTTTCCTTTTAAGGATACTTTATTTTACCTGTTCGAAGCTACTTTCTTTATTAAACTATGAATCAAGAGTCGTGTCAAGTGTCGAGTCTTGCCTCCATGTTTAATTGTTTATTAAATGGCTTTTGCATGTGGATTATTTATTCGTTGAGTGAAGCATGTTAGGATAGGATGTTATTCTAGCTTGTTCATACTCAGCTTTTGCTGACTTCGTGCTTCATGTCTTTTGGTCATGGCTTTCGCTTTAATGACCCTATGATGATCCATCATTGCATTTGCGTTGTTGGGGAGTAGATTTTTAATAAAGCAGGTTTGTAGAGATAACTTGCGGAAGAAGTTATCATGGGATTCGTGTTGAGAGTTTATTTCTTCCGTATTTTATAAACTCTATTATAGTCATGACTACTACTTATAGTTAATGGATTTTGAAATATTTAATACTTTGGTTTTGGGCCTTGATGGTTCCAGCTTGTTTTAATGACCATTAACTATTTAATACGTTTTGAAAGTTAGTTAAATTCCGCTGCGTAATTCTGGTAAATAGCCTTAACCGTTATCACGGCGGCGGTAATATCTTGGTAATTCCTGTGTTTTAAGTTGGAAAATGTTTTATAAAAATCAAGGAATTATTAGGGGCTTGATTATGTTGCATGATTAAGGATTTTAGTTCACTTAAAATCTAACCAACATAGAAAGAGCATTAAGTTCCAAACTTTAAAAATTGAGTTAAAAGGTGCCATTCCAAAATAACGCTCACTTGGATAACCTTTACATCAATCTAATTAATAGTTTTCCGCCATAGCGAGGTGTTACTTGTTGATTCTAAAGGGGTCAGGTACACAAATAATTATGAGTACATGTTAGTTTTGGTGAAACTCAACGATATAAGTAAGGAGTCCTTTTATGTCGTGGCAAACGGGATAGGTTTACCTAATAAGTTCTTAGACGTACCTATCAACCAAGAGTAGTTTCTAGACTATTTGCAAAGGATTTGCTTACCTAAAATATTTTAGAATTGAGTCAGAATACATAATGTGCTTAATTCTTTAATGATTTAATGATCTTGGATTCATTTTATTCACACCTACCGGGACAATAAATTAGAATAAAATGCCAATGACTTGTTTAAATTGCATGATTGCTTTAATTTTCAAGTTATTACTCATGATAAATGTTTAGACTTTGCATGCTTCAATGTATGTTTTAATTATTTTTATAATTAAATATCTTTCACTGCAGTAAATCCTTTTAGAAAGGTAACAGTAAATTTTCTCGATTGGTAGTGAATCCAAGAACGATTCACGGAAATGAGAGAAAGTGAGCAATTTAAAATGTACATTTCTTTTAGCGACTTTTATGGTTGTTTTCGAGTATGAAAGTCGAATGGAAAACCGATTGGTGCTTGTGAATTCAAAATACAATGTAGTTTTGAGATCATAAAGCATTGAGTTTAAACACTCAGCTTTACCAATGGTTAACAACCTAATATCTTTGTCCATTTAATTCTCGAATGAGTCTAGTCCCTAGACATTCGAATAGATCGATGCTTAGAGTACTTTCGAAGCTACTGGTAAGATCATCTAGTTGAAGCAAAATATTCCACATAAGTTAAATGGTAAGAACCTTGTTGGAGTGACATTGGACATGTCTAACAAAGTATATAAGTCACCACTAAAGAAGTCAATTCTTAAGACTATAAGAAAGGGTACAAGAAATAGGAAAACAAGGAACAAGTGAAAGGAATTTACAATTCCGTTTCTATCTAAAAGTTAATGTTTAAAGAGAAGTGACCTAGCAATCAAACATCATTAGTATCATATACCGCTTGAGGTTCTTATTTCGGTAATAACTCAAATGATGGAAACTAGGATACACTAAAGGTCCAAGTATGTAATTAATTAATAATTAATAACTAAAAAACTATATAATAAATAATAATAATTTGTAATTGATTACTAAATAATTACAATAAATGATAAATATTAATATTATTAATAATTCATAATTAATAACTAATAATCCGTAATTAATTAATAAAGATAATAATAAATTATATTAATTATTAATAAATAATTAATTATAAGTAATAATAATAATGTAAATATAAATAATAAGTAATATAATAATATAAATATAAATAATAAGTAATATAATAATATCATAATATAATAATATAAATATAAATAATAAGTAATATAATAATAAGTAATATAATTATATAATTATATAATAATATAAATAATAAGTAATACAATAATATAGATATTAATATAAGTAATATTAATATTATTAATATTATTATTATTATTATTATTACCATTATTATTATTATTATTAGTATTATTATTATTATTATTATTATTATTATTATTATTAAGTTAATTTGAATTGAATTAAACTGAATTAAACTGAACTGAACTTAATGCTCTTGAACTGAACTGAACTGAACTTAACTGAACTGAACTGAACTGCCAAATAAGTCTTGAAACTGAAATTAAGCCAAAAAGAACAGGGCCTAAGTGTTACCCTTAAGGGGTGTTGCATAGTGCGGGCATGCGACGACGAGCAAGGGAGCTCGTCGCCCATGCGGTACGAGGCAATGAGCAAGCAAGGCATGCGGGACAGGCTAGGCCCTGTGCCGTGTGTGTTGTGCGGGTGGTCGAGCAAAATTGGGCAGCGATGCATCGTAGCGCTAGGCACGAGGCAAGGCAGCAGCAAACGAGCAAGGGAGCTCGCGTGCTGCTGCGCAAGCCACGGCCCATCGCGCAGCCAGCCACGAGCAGGCAACAGGTACAACAAGCAGCTATTGCGCTGCGGGTGCGTCACTCGGCCACAGTAATGCGGGCCTGGGCGCTACTTCGTGCACTCGGCCCATGGCGCTGCGGATGTTGGTGCTTGGGCGAGGCTTGGGCTTCGACCTAAGGCCTTGCCTTGGTACTTGTGGGCCGTTTAGTTTATGTTTCGGTTGAAAACGATTTTAATTAAATTTAATTTCGTTATTTAATTTTTTCTCGTAATTTAATTTTGATTAATTTAATTATTATAAATTTATTTTATACTAATTATTTTACTAAATTTAAACTTGAATAAAATTTAAATTAATTAATTTTAATCAACTGAAAATAAAATTAAAGGATTTAAATATTATTTTACATGAGCTTTAAATTTTAATTAAAGTTGCTGCAAATGTTTATGTGATGCATAAATTGTTCTACTAACTTGCTATGTGGGCCATTCATTGATAAATGAATGGGTGAATGGTATATTGTAAAAATACTGTTTTGCAGGTTATGGAAAGTGACTAGTATGGCCCAAATAGGATAGAAAATATGGTCTGCCTACCATTAATTTGAATGTAAAATTGGTTTAATGCACCAAAGTTTTTCTTAAATATGGTCTGCGTACCATCAAATAGTTGTAATTAGTTTCAATTATAGCATATCCTATTTGAAGAAAATGGCGCCTCCCATGGTGAAATTCAAGACGGAGTTTCCAATCCATTTTCAAAGATGGAGTTTGAAGTTGAAGCTTCAAGATTAAGTCGGGCCATACTAGATCACATTTAATTCTTATGCATGCTTTAAGTTATTTATTGCTTTAAATATGTCTTAATAATGCATGAGCTTATGACTTGATTATGTTGCATGATTAAGGATTTTAGTTCACTTAAAATCTAACCAACATAGTAAGAGCCTTAAGTTCCAAACTTTAAAAATTGAGTTAAAAGGTGCCATGCCAAAATAACACTTACTTGGATAACCTTTACATCAATCTTAGTAATAGTTTTCCGCCACAGCGAGGTGTTACTTATTGATCCTAAAGGGGTAAGGTACACAAATAATTGTGAGTACATGTTAGTTTTGGTGAAACTCAACGATATAAGTAAGGAGTCCTTTTATGTCGTGGCAAATAGGATAGGCTTACCTAATAAGTTCTTAGACATACCTATCAACCAAGAGTAGTTTCTAGACTATTAGCAAAGGATTTACTTACCAAAAGTATTTTAGAATTGAGTTTAAATACATAATATGCTTAATTCTTCAATGATGTAAGGATCTTGGATTCATTTTATTCACACCTGCCGGAACAATAAATTCGAATAAAATGCCAATGACTTGTTTAAATTGCATGATTGCTTTAATTTTCAAGTTATTATTCATGATAAATATTTAGACTTTGCATGCTTCAATGTATGTTTTAATTATTTTTATAATTAAATATCTTTCACTGCAGTAAATCCTTTTAGAAAGGTAACAGTAAATTTTCTCGATTGGTAGTGAATCCAAGAACGATTCACGGAAATGAGAGAACGTGAGCAATTTAAAATGTACATTTCGTTTAGCGACTTTTATGGTTGTTTTCGAGTATGAAAGTCTAATGGAAAATCGATTGGTGCTTGTGAATTCAAAATACAATGTAGTTTTGAGATCATAAAGCATTGAGTTTAAACGCTCAGCTTTACCAATGGAAAGATCATTCGAATAGATCGATGTTTCGAGAACTTTAGAAGCTTCAGGAAAGATCATCTAGTTGAAGCAAAATATTCAACATAAATTAAATGGTAAGTACTTTGTTTGAGTGACATTGGACAGTCTAACAAAGTATAAAAGACAACACTAAAGAATTCAATTCTTAAAGACTATAAGAAAGGGTACAAGAAATAGGAAAACATCGAACAAATGAAAGGAATTTACGACTCCGTTTCTACCTATAAGTTTATGTTTAAAGAGAAGTAACCTAGCAATCAAACTTCCTTGGTATCATATACCGCTTGAGGTTCTTACTTCGGTAATAACTCAAACAATGGAAGCTAGGCTACACTAATGACCCACAAGTGGGAAATGAAGCATGGCATTTCTACATTAGTTGTAGGGTCATCTAGTTTGTTTTAAGTCCTTTCAAGGCTGGAACTTAATGGCTATTTTGTTCCATAATCAACATACCTAAATTTCTGCTTCAAACACAGAAAGAATCACATTCAAGAAAAACAAAAACAATGTTTATTTGTTTATTTGAATGAAATGGTCATTTACAGGTTGAGTCATATATGCTTGATTAAAACAAACAACTCCTTAACAATAAGAACTTTACTAGGTTCAAATCAATCTCTTGATTTGAGTTCCACTAACCTTTAGCATTGTTGCTTAGACCATATCAACAAGGTAACATTCAAAAGCTCTATTTTGATGGAATTTTGAAAGTTGATTGATTTCTAGATCATTCAAGACGAGCTAGTCTTACTTGTTGAAAGTAACAAAAGATATGAACTATTGTTAGAACACCTAGACAATAGAGTTCAAAGCTAAAGAAAGATTTTATGACTTTATTATTTTACCTAGATTTGAGTGAATATTGGTTTATTTATTGAATGTGATATAAGTTTGAATCTGTTTGGCTAGTTCAAAGATTCAGAAGTATAAAATCCACTTGGTAAGAAATCATAAAGATCTAGGTTAAATCATGTTGATGATTACTTATACCAAGAATGATCATCAATGATTGTATGTTGTAATTTCACGATCGAGCTCCATAAGATAAGGTTTATCTAAAATTGTAATGATCGAAGTCAATTAGTACTTGATTCGATCAGTGATGAATCATAAAGATTTTTCCTATAAATTCTAACAAAATGCACAACTACTAGGAAACTGAACCAAATTCGTCAAAGCTATTGAAAGGTAATTTCAGAATATCTTTTCATAATATATATATCTAAAGAGTTGTTGAACTCAACGGGAGCTTAGTGTTTGTTATTCGACAAACTAAGGCCTAAGCATAGATATATGTTTCATTGTGATTTATTGAAATGAGACACAAGGGTAATTGTTTCTACCACGGATTTTTGAGAACATAATGTTTGTTTTCTCGAAATAATGTCCTTTTGGAGGTTCGTTTCCAAAATGACAAGTGGGAGAAAATAGACCTCGAAAGTCTTCGAGGCGAACAACAAACATAAACAGACATTCCGGAGGCTTTTAGTAGTTCTTCAGAAAATCCGAACACTTATTCTTTAAGGACTTTAGAATTGGCTTTAAAGAATAGACATCTTAGAAGACTTTACAAGTGCTTCAAGGAGAACAGAATATTCAAAAGACTTTCAAGTGTCTGTTGATATTCTATACCCAAGTAGCATAGAGTTCAAGTCACTGAAACTATGGGATTCTTCTATTAGATAGTGAAGAAACATAAAGTTAAGGTCACTGAAACTATGAGATTCTTCTATTAGATAGTGAAGAAACCTACAACTTGCAGTCAAACTATTATCATTGAGATTAATGAGTTTGTGACTTGTAAGATGAAGGAAATAATGCCCTTGGTCCAAGTATGCATTTAATGTTAAGTCTAATAAATGCGGTTCAGTATTAATTAACAAGTTAATAATTCAGTGAGATCAAGTGAGCTGAATGCCTAGCTAGAGGCCGCTTCAGTTCAAGTGGAATTAATGATATTAATCCACAGCTTACTCTTGACTGAACCCGTAGGGTCACACAAATAGTACGTAAACGGATCAAGTATTTAATGGCATTAAATACTCCATCTATGGATATTCGGAATCGACGGATCTTGGTTTCAGTGGGAGCTGAGATCGTCAAAAGCAAGAAATGAATACTCCGGAAACGATGATATTACCGGAAACGGAAATATGGATCGTATCGGAAATATAAATATTATCCAAGTCATAGATGTTGTCGGAAACGGAAACATGGTACGTATCGGAAAATATTATTGGAAATGGAAATATTGTCGGAATCGGAAATATTGCCGGAAACGGAAATTTTGTCAGAATCAGAAATATTATCGAAATCGGAAAATAATTCCGGAAACGGAAATATTAAATATTTTTTCGAAACGGAAATTAATTCCGGAATCGGAAATATTAAATATTGTTCGTATCGGAAATATTAAATATTGTTCGTATCGGAAATGAATTCCGGAATCGGGAATTTAATCGGAAGCGTATCGTACGAATTAGCATCGGACGAGGCTCGCTAGACGAAGGCCCAGCACGAAGCCAGGCCATCGCCCAGCAAGCCACACGCATCACCAACACACGCCAAGCCTCGACCAGGCCCAGCGCAAGGCCAGGCCCAGCCAAGGCCTAGGGCGCGCGCGCGGATCACAGGCAGCGAGCATGGGCCGAGGCGCTGTGCGCTCAGCGTGGGCCGCAAGGCATGCGCGCGGGTGTGCGGTCCTCGTGCGATGCTCGTGTGCGTGCTATACGATTCCTAAAGCTATCGGGATTCGATATATGATTAAATCCTAATCCTAATAGATAAAGTTTATTTAATAGAGTCCTAGCAAGATTCTAATTAAACTAACCTAGTATTCTAATAGGATTATAAGTCCTTTTCCATAACTCTATAAATAGGAGCCTAGGGTCACAAATTTATACACAACATTGAAGTATTCAAAGGTAAGATTTTGAAGCAAAAATCATCCAAACACTTGCAACCTATTTAGCCGAAATTCTTAGAACCTTAAGGGCGATTCTAGTTGGTTAAGCTTAAGGCGGATCCGGACGTGCTGTGGACTATCTACGGAGGGACGACATTTGGAGTCCTAAAGACTTGTTCTTGTTCGGTTCGGGCGCAGCTAGGGAGGGCACGCTACAAAGTGTATGCATCTGAATTATGCTAAATGATTATGTGTAAATAATATGTTTCCTGGCATTAAGTTTTTCCGCATGATTTATGTTTTGTCATATGTATCATAACCTAACATTGGTATCACGAGCCTCTTATTATTTTCATAATCTAAATTGCATGACATGGTTAAATTTTACAAATTTGCAAAGAATTAAAAGGGGTGATTAATTTTCGTAATTGTTAATTAATTGCAAATTGCGTTTATTTAATTATATGTACGCAGGTATCGGCAGTTTCTTCGTTACTCATCCAAATCGAGTGATTTTTGTGTCAATTCCGCATGTAAAAGGCATTCTAAAATTTTGACAAAAAAATTATTTTTCGGCCGAACCCAGAATTCCCAAATTCGAAGCCTAACTATGACTTTTCGGAGGTTTTAGTTTTTCGAACGCAAAAGTTTGTAAATTTAAGATGTTAAATTAAATATTTGCGATTCTTGTTGATAAATCTTGAGTTTTTGATTGACCTACAGTATATGTTTAACAAATTTGAATGCCTAGACTTGTTAATTATACAACCTAATTTGTAATTATGATTAATTTGTTGAAATTCGAATAATTAAGAATTGATTTGTTTTTCATAATTAATTAATAATTTAATTAGGTATCCATGATTAAAATCCACCATAAAAATTGTTAATTTATGTTAAATTTTAAATTTTTATGACCTAGATTTGAATCCATGTTAATCGGAAATTAATTGAATAATAAATTTTCGATTTTTCGCCCTAAAATTATGAAATTAATATGTTTTATTAATTTGTCGTTAATTTTAAATTAAAAATTTTGAATTATTATAAAATTTGCTCATAAACGTTGCACGCACAAAGCAAAGGAAGCTACGTGTTACCCTTATGGGGTGTTGTATAGTGCGGGCACGCGACGACGAGCAAGGGAGCTCGTCGCCCGTGCGGTACGAATGCAGCGAGCAACCAAGCATATGGCGCGCACACGAGGCAAGGGAGCCTGGGCGTGTGTGCTGTGTGCTATGGGCGAAGGGCGATGGACGTAGCACATGACGAGGCGCGCGCGCGAGGGAGAGAGCTGGGTCGCCCAGCGTTCGCTGCTCCGCGCACCAACGAGCGCTGCCTTGCCACGAGGGCTGCTGCGATGCATGCGGGCGAGCAGGCTGCGCGCAAGCGTGGCTTGGCTTGCTGCGTTTGCGCGTGGCTATTGCTGCGATGTGCCATGGGTGTGCGATCGGTCGTGCACACGATGGGGCTTGGGCGCAAGCCCAAGTGCTCGTCGTGTTACGATTGAGTCGTTTTGAATTTTAATTTGAAAATTTCAGTTCGGAAATAATTTTAATTATTTTTAAAATTAATAATTTTAATTGTTTTCTTGGATTTTAATTTTGAATATTATAATTATTGTAAATTTTATTTATACTATTTATTTTACTAAAATTAAACCTTGAATTAATTTAAATTTATTCAACTGAAAAATAAATTAAATAAATGGATTCGATTATAATTTTATATGAGCTTTAAATTTTAATTAAATTTGTATGTTTCCAGTTAGACTAGAAATACAATTTTGTGTTTAAAATTAGTAAAGCATATAAAGTTATTGGTTTAAGTGGGAGCAATTTTAGTCATAAACTCTTGATTAGGTCTACAAATCCTTTAAGGTTAAACAACTTGATTAGAATTAATAAGGACTGAATAATTGGTAGATTATTGGTGCCCTTAATTAATTGCTGCAAATATTTATGTGATGCATAACGTGTTTTACTAACCAGCTATGTGGGCCATTCATGATAATGAATGGGTGAATGGTATATATTGCATATGTACTGTTTTGCAGGTTATGAAGTGACTAGTATGGCCCAAATAGGATAGAAAATATGGTCTGCGTACCATTAATTTGAATGTAATTGGTCTAATGCACCAAATTTGTTTTTCAATTCAAATATGGTCTGCGTACCATCAAATAGTTGTAATTAGTTTAATTATAGCTGATCTTGTTTGAAGAAAATGGCGCCTCCCACGGTGAAATTCAAGACGAAGTTTCCAACCATTTTCAAGACGGACTTTGAAGTTGAAGCTTCAAGATGAAGTCGGGCCATACTAGATCACATTTATCTTATGCATGCTTTAAGTTATTTATTGCCTTTAAATATGTCTTAAATATGCATGAGATTGTGGCTTGATTATGTTGCATGATTAAGGATTTTAGTTCACTTAAAATCTAACCAACATAGTAAGAGCCTTAAGTTCCAAACTTAAAAATTGAGTTAAAAGGTGCCATGCCAAAATAACACTTACTTGGATAACCTTTACATCAATCTAGTAATATTTTTACGCTCAGCGAGGTGTTACTTATTGATCCTAAAGGGGTAAGGTACACAAATAATTGTGAGTACATGTTAGTTTTAGTGAAACTCAACGATATAAGTAAGGAGTCCTTTTATGTCGTGGCAAAATTGATAGGTTTACCTAATAAGCTCTTAGACGTACCTATTAACCAAGAGTAGTTTCTAGACTATTAGCAAAAGGCTTTTGCTTACCTAAAAGATTTTAGAATTGAGTCTAAATACATAATGTGCTTAATTCTTCAATGGGTTTTAGGGTCTTGGAATCATTTTATTCACACCTGCCGGAACACATAACTTGAATAAAATGCTTAATGAACATTAAATTATGCATGCATGCTAGAATTTAAGTTTATTAAACTGTGAATGATTATTTATTTGTTTATTATCTTTCTATTGTAGTTTAACTATGGAAAACAACAATCAAAACATCATCATGGGTTCTGAGCTTATGGTCAAGCTGAACCTAACAAGTTTTCTCGAATGGGAAGCTAAGCTAGTTGAAATAGTCAGACTCAATGGACTTGAGTATGTGCTGTTACATCCCATGCCAAGCTACTATGCCAGAGACATGACCCCTGAAAGATTTTCCGTCTGGGATGCGGATCTCAAAAAGGTTATGAGTCTCATGCTGAACAATATCCCTGATGAATGGGCTAGAAGGTTTGTAGCTTACGAACCTTTTACGCTCATCAAGAATCTGAGGGATATCTGTCGTGGAAGCACTGAGGACAGGGACCTAAATGTCCATGAGTTGATTGAATCAATGTCTGGTCTAAAGGTTAGTTCTCCTAACAGGTGTTGTAGGATGGAGGTCCAAGAAACACATGTTCAGCTCCTTCGCACTAAACAAAGGGTAGGCGTCCCACTAAGGTTGCATGTGGAGCTTATGCTTTCATATTTTGATCGCCTAAGTCTACTAGTGTAGACACCTACTTTTGTCCCCATTCCCGAAAGGGAAGGTTCGATGATGAGAACATAAATCTCCACTTGGCAACGCATCTCCTATAAAATAACGAATCTCAATCACCCTTTTCATTTCACCCGAAACCTGCTATTTATAGAAACATGCTATTTAGGGAAACCTGCTATAAATAGTAACTGCCGTAATGGGTAGTTGTTAAAAGTGGCAAGTCATAAAAGATAAAAACCTGTCAGAATTAGGTGTTGCACTCCAACATAAATCCTAAATGAGATAGAAATTACAAGAAGAATCCTATTCCTAATATGATTCGAAAATAAGAGTTACGTATTAATTCAAATCCTAACGAGCCTAGAGTTCGTAACGGGCCCAGACGCATTCCGTCATAAAGTTAATACGCGCTAGAATACTCGAATAAGTCTCAAACACTCCGGATTCTAAGAGTCCAAAACTGACAAAGAAAACGGCCCAGACCCTATTTTCAACGCCTGGCTCTGGGCGCCGAAATCTTCGGCGCCCAGCCCTGGGCGCTGAAATTACCTGGGACGTGTTCTTTCCTAATTCTTCGTGGATTAGAGCTCTAAAATTCTATCTTTCCACAAACTCTTTTCTATAAATATAGCCCCAAATTCGACGTTAAAAGAGACACAATCAATTATTCTGAGTATTGACTCCAACCCCTAAGCCTAAGCCTCACGCTGCGAAATTGATCACGCGTTCTGTCGCAATCGATCCAAAAATCGAACAGGACGTATCCTGTCCCGTAGTTTGAGATTCGTTAAATAAAAGTAGAAATAGCAAAGTCAAAGTGGTTAGTTTTCTGAGAACCGTGACGCACCTCTCAAGGGTGCGTCGTAATGTGCCCCTTCGCATGATTTAATTGCTTTCCTCGCCCTTCTATGAATTGTTAAACTAATCAAATCTGATTGTTCTATCACGCCTAATAAAGATAATATGTTGGGAAATTGGTTTATCATGCTAGGTCCCTTAAAACAATCTAAATCAGATAATCGCGATCGATCTAGTATTATATGTTGCATATTGTTAAAATCAACTCAGATTAGTTTAATAGTTAACGCATGTCCCTTCAATTATTTATGTTGAGCTAGTAAGGATATCCTGCCTCTGGAGTTATCGAAGAGCGAGTACTCCTCTCGGTAGTTACAGTCCCCCGAACCCTCAATCTCTACCTTGCGGGTGTATGTTGAGAGATCCCCACACCAGGGATCACAAGGGAACCTACGGCCGTCGTGGTCAAACATAATTGCACTCCCTTTATGTCAGGATAACCGGGTTTTGTCAGTTTTTCTCATTGTCGTTAAAAACTGAATGGCGACTCCTATATTACTAGTCAATTGGGTGTAAACTCACAGGAAATCCAATTACACTTGATTTGACAAAAAGAAACGTCACACCCACGAGGGACGAGGTCACGCATTAGCCTCGTGCTTTTTCGACCCCCTCACAGTGGCGACTCCACTGGGGATAGTGAAGGAAATACTCGTGCTTGTAGGTATTCAAAATAGCCGAAGGGTGAAACGATCCTACCCCGCATTTATTTCCCCATCAAGTTGGGACGACCTGAAAATCAGCATATTAGTGTGAACGGACAGAACCGCATAACGAATCTTGGCTCCCTTGGATGTTTCATCTCGGGAGTTGGGACTAAGGATACCCATCGCCAACCGGGGGGTGCATACGCTTTGAATGTTGTCCACTCGGCACTTTCGCTAGTAGTACACCCGTCCCAAACCCAATCGCTCGCCCATTAGGTCCCTCTCATTGGTGCATGCCCCCTTGGCTTACATCGTGATTGGCCTCTTGGGCGAAATTCGTCTGTTGAAGGCACTACCTCGACCGGGGCATGTGTTGGATCTGCGATAGAAGCGGTACCAAGCCAGGCGCAAATACTACCCATAGAAGCCTATCATAAACTACATGACATATTATTATTGCCCCATGATGTAATGTTAGTTATGTGTAGCGAAATGTATGATTGTGTGTGACAAACAATGTTAGAAAACTAACGACCTTAAAAATTGCCCAAACATTCATAAACCAATTGGCCAAAGAGTTATACCAAGATACGTGTTCCGCAAACCCGAACGATCGCCGCAAAAATAAGCGACGCTCGGGATGGCCCGTAACGAATCCCACAAACGCTGCACAACGCGTAAAGGACGTTATTAGGCAAGCACACAAAGTCAAAGTCGCATAAACAAAAAGTATACGCAAACAAAAGACGAGAACCAGCCAGGGACGCATTTTCAACGCCCCTGGCTGGGCGCCAAAATTTCTCACGCCCTACGCTGGGCGCTGAAGTTGCTGCCTGGCCTTTGGGTCAGGCGCAGCAGCCTCGGTGCCCGCACAAAAAATACGTAGCAAAAAAACTATTCGTAAAAAAAATTGCTGCAAGGGCGTGTGAAAAGCACTCGATTCTTAAAGCGACTAAAAAAAATATGAATAAAAATAAATAACTCTTTGTGTCGTTGATTAGGTCTCCTACGACGACAATGCTCGGCACCAAAACCGAGCATGCTAATAACTACGAATGTCACACGGGCAAGTATTTCGAAAATCCAAAGAATGACCAAAAGAAAAACCAAAAGTGTACCAACAAAAGAAAGAGCGAAAAACCAATAGAGAAAGTCAAAAGTCTAGACTAAGTAATGCTTGAAACTTTGGGGCCTAAACTTTAGCTTATCTTATGCATAGGGCTGGTCCTGCCACTTGGTGCCGATCTGAAAATCAAAGGTTAGTGCGTCTCGAAGATACATCACCAACACCAGGTTTAGTGACTCCAAGCTCCGTCCGTCATCCCTCATTTCAAGGATCTCCGTTTCCCCAACCTCGATTCGCACCCTCAAACATGTCCATCGAAGAATTGCGAGACCAGATGGTCCAAATGGCCCAACTCATGAGCCAACTGAAAATGGAAAACGAAGCCTTAGCGGCTGCGCAAGCCAAAAATGACCTCGATAACGAGAAGAGGATTGAAAAAATGGTCCTACAGCAAACCATGGGGAGCAAGTACTTCTCCCTCGATCCTGAACCTTTTCCTGGCAAACTACCAGAAAAGTTCAGTTCATCTGACTTACCAAAGTTTAAAGCCACGGACAATCCCCGTGATCATCTATTGAGCTTTGTGAATGCCATGAACTTGAAAGGCGTGGACAAGTCCATGTATTTACCTGCCTTTCCTTTGTCCTTGGAACCTGTGCCGCTCAAATGGTACTACCACCAGGACCCTAAGCTCTTCCCCACTTGGGAAGACTTCGTCAATGTCTTCATCAAGAAATACTCGTCAAACATGGATTTTCAAGTCACCATGCGCGAGCTGGAAGTTCTCTTCCAAAAGAAAAATGAAGGTTTCACAACCTACTTTGCTAGATGGAGGGACCAGGCGGCCCAACTAATCAATAGGCCTCCCGAAACAGAATTGGTCCAAAAATTCATTGACAACCTGGACCTGGCTTACAGACAACACCTTAGGTACCTGGGACTTGACACTTTCAAAAGAGTTTATGATGTGGGAATAAAGATCGAGGATGACCTCGCAAAAACAATACAAAGTAAGCCCGCATACAAAAGCAACGCCTACAACAGGGGCAACACATCCCAAGCCCAAGAAGTCCATGCCGTAGAAGAGACTCCCGCCCGAAGAAGCCCTGGAAGATGGGACCGAGATCGAAAGTTTTCCCCACTCGGGTCAACTTTAGTACAAGCCCTTGAAAGACTAACCAATCAAGGAAAGTTGAGGCCTATAGGCCCCACCCGTGACCCTCCTGTCAAGAGCAAATATTGGGTCGAAGGTACTTACTGCAAATTCCATCAAGGAAATGGGCATGACACTGAAAACTGCTGGAATCTAAAAAACACGATCCAGGACATGATAGAGGATGAAGTGATACCTCTCCCTAACGTTGGCAAACCCAACAACAACAAGAGCCCACTCGGCTCTTGTCACATCTCTCTCGACCAACCAAAAAATGAGAACTTCGACCCTACGGTGTACATTACACCCCAAGGAGCACCACTCGCTGTGGTCCCTATGGATCGAATCGAGAGAGAAGTGTGCGGTGTGTGGGATGATGATGCTGAAGATATCTACCTATCTCAAGTATCGGGCCAGGACCTCTTTACTGAAACTTGGCCCGGGTATGCTCTCATTGACACCACCCCTCAGGAACCTGAAGTCGACAATCTCACCCGATCCGGAAGGATATACCAACCGGATATTCGCCCACCTCCCATGCACGATATCCCAGTCAGGCAAACTCCTGAGACTGGACGACACACCACCGTCGCAGAAGTCATTGAAAATCCTCTCTTGAAGCAACTAAAAAGAACTAAGGCCGAGATTACCATCTGGGATCTCATGTGTACTTCGAAGGAGCATCGCGAAAAACTTATTCGCTCACTTGACCTCATCTCAGTGCCTACGGATATCACACCTGAGTCATTGGTTAACCACGTCACGAGAGATGCTGGAGAAAAGGCCATAGTTTTTACTGACAAAGACCTGCCCAAAGAGGGGGGTGCCCACAATAAAGCCCTCTATCTAGTGGTTGGATGCAAGGGACAAAACATCCCCCTAGCGCTCGTAGATAATGGTTCGGCAGTTAACGTTTGCCCATTGCAAACCGCCCATTGCTTAGGGCTAGGAAGCGATGACTTCCAAACCTCCACGCAAGGAGTACGAGCTTATGATAACTCTCGAAGGCCTGTGTTGGGAAAGATCAACCTTAAAATACAAACCGGGCCTGTGGCACGCACCACGGAGTTTCAAATAATCGACATCAAGCCCACTTTCAACCTCCTCTTGGGGCGACCTTGGCTCCATGACTTAGGAGGTGTGGCTTCTACCCTGCACCAAATGGTTAAACTTAACCATAACGGAGTGATTCTGGAAATCCGCGGCCCTCCTCTCGACATCAGTTGTACTATGGTTGGAACGGCCGAAACTGCAGACGACCTTTATGGGTTTCAAATGGAGGAAGAAATCTAGTTCATCGAAGACTATGATCCAGCATTCCTACACCCGCACGCATCCCGAGTCATCCCTAGAATGCTGTTAGCTCAAGGTTATTTCCCAGGAACCCCATTGGGCATAAGGAAGAAGGAATGCACGTTCCATCCTTTACCCAACAAATCTACTCCCTTTGGCCTAGGCTATGAACCAACGGAGGAAGATATTGCTGACCGCTTGTCTAGGCTACGCATTAACAAGGCCAAACAAACCACCCTCATTCCCTCGTATCAAAGAACCCTTAACGGAATGTTCATTCGGGAAGGAGAAGAACACCCATGCTGTGATTTCCCTGAACCCTTCGTTCAGGATAGCTTGCTAAAACCCGGATTTGAAATTCTCCATGACTGCCACACCTTGGATGAGGCACCCCACCTCACCATGACCAAAACAGCTGAAATATTGGACAACCAGGCTCTATGGACATTATTCAACGAATCAAGGCCTATGGAGGACGAGACTGTGATGACTACCCTAGCTTTACAAGATGAAGGTTTCGATCCAACCCGGTTAATCTCTCCTGCATCAACACTAGAAGTGATCGAGAACGGATGGGTGAAGACATGTCAGTGGGTCAACGCAAAAGGAATAGAATTCAAGATGAGTACCGGTGAAGGACCAAAGTTTTACGAGACTAAACCCAAGGCTTGAGCCATATAGAGCACCTTAGTAAAAAGTGCCTAGTAGTTATTTAGATTGATAGAAAAAAAAATAAAAGCTTTAGATGGTCCTAAGACCCCTTAGAATATAGGTTAATTTTATTTCAGTATGTTTTCCTTACTTTCCAAATTAATAAAGGCGTAAGATTTCTCCTAAATTTTTTTATTCTAACACTAAATAAGCACCAAACGTACTTGCAAATACAAAAACAAAAAAAAGCAGCCCACTCTAGGCCCAATAAACAAGGCCCACTCGGTCTTGAATCGTGACATCGAAATGAACCACACTATCATATTGCCACAACATAAGGGTCTAACCCATGCAACCCAAAGAAATCAAAAAGGAAATAAAATTCAAAACAATACAAATGTTGCTCAAGAAAAAAAACTCATAAAAAAAACACCGCCCCCCGCATCAACACGCACCTCAGCCCACTCAAAAGCCTATACAAAGATCTTAATATCTTCCACACACTAACCCCATTCTCAAAACCGTTTCGAGTCACGAATAGAAAAAATTAATCCGGACAAAAATGCGTCTCACGCTAACAGTCAAAAAAGGCCTCCGAAATAGCCTCAAAATTGATCTTAATACGAGTAAAAAGGAAAGCACAAAACAAAGAGAAAAGAAATAAATGCAAGAACATGTGAAGCAAAGCGTCAAAAAGGACCGCCCAGAAATCATTTTCAGCGCCCAGGGCTGGGCGCCGAAATCATTGACGCCCCAGCCTGGGCGTTGAAACTCTCTGCCTGCCTAACTTTTTTCCAGAAGTGCTCGTCATTTTATCCACACATAACGGAAAAATAACGAACACTTGGGGGGTACAACACGTATCCAGATATGCGTACCAAAAAAATAGCCGTACAAAAAATACATGGAATTTCATTTTTATGAACCGATACGCGGCTTACGGCAAAAAAAAACAACAGCAGACTAAAATAATGATAATACTTCACTCATTTTACCGATTAAATAATATGTTTCCACCTCAGGGCATATTTATTAAAATTCGGCACCGTAGAATTTATTCTAGCTAGAACTACGCGCGACCTGATTCTAACAAAGATACGTAGGCAATCCTATTCATGGATTCGGTCCAATCAAGTAAAAAACATATATACATTGTGCAAAAGTGTTAGACATATATAAAAAAAAAAGAGAAGCAAAAATGAAAGTAAAAATAAAATACGCCTTTATTAAAAAATGATAAGGAGGAAAACAAAAGTGCTAAGAAGGAAAAAACAAACACAACTGAAATAAATAAAGGGCACCTACACCCTAGCAAGAACTACACTACTCTAGTTCTTCCGGATCATCAAATAAAGTCCTGTAGAGGGCAATGTTCGCAGGATCCACCCCCACAGTCTTCTGCGCTGCCCCTATATCAATCTCCATAAGAATCGGCTCCTGGACACTAACTTCCAAAGATGCCAAGGCTTCAGAAACATTCGCAGTTTGAACAGTTATAGCCTGCTCAGCCTCAAGGGCACAGACAATGGTGGGGGAAGGATTATCAACATCAACTGGATTAGTCACTGTTTCTACTGGTGGTTGAGCTTTCCTAACCCATACATTGTTCCGGCGACGATCTCCGCGAGAGCTTGCATTTCTTTTAGCAACAACAGACCCCTTCATGTTAGGCATCTTCTTAGGCCTAGAACTGGAGCGGGGAGGAACTTCCTTTCTCTTTCGATCAGGACGAGCTTTCACAGTCTTAATACCATGGGTGCAAGGATTGGCAGAATCACGGCCCTCACATCTAACCCGAATACGAGGTATTAAAAGCTCAGCCGGCTCCCCATTTCGAGCCTCGGTCCTCACAACTTTATCATCGGAACTCATCCACAACTTGTAGTTTTCAGAAAGACCCATAAAGCCATTTGTAGCTACGGCCCAACGCGGGAGACCATCATAATACTTACCCATGCTTGAACCCGTGCTTGTGAAAAGGCCGCTACTTTAGGTGATACTGTATCAGAAAAGGGGATAGTCTGCCTTAAGCCGTAATGACGCATGACTCGGTAAGGAAAGATATAAATGGGCCGAGATAGCCCCAACAAAGAAACATAAACTGACACATCAGAACCCCCCGTCATAGTAGTCAAACCCCACCACGGTACCACCCACTTAATAGAACAGATACCATGAGTAAAAAAGGAAGCCCACTCGGCCTCGTCCTGGCCTCGGTGCAAATACTTTCGGTTACCCAAGGCTATAGGGCGATAATGTTTAGGATCGGCAGGAGTTTCTAAAAGGCTAAGTCGTTCCATGAGCCAAATCTGCAAAATACAGGTACGATCAATTTTTTTTTTTTTAAAAACGGAACCTGGGGCGCAGTTTCAACGCCCAGGACCAGGCGCGGAAAATTCTAACGCCCAGCCCTGGGCGCTGAAACTCAACTCCAGGCAGGACGAGTAAAAAATATGCAAAAAAAAAACATATGTGTGCGCAAAGAAAAGATCGATTACCTGCAGCAATAGGGGGCTTCCCTTAAAATATTCAGATTTGGCATTCTTCTTCAACTCATCCGCACTCAGCAAAGTCTCGGCGACAACCAACGGCATAATAGAATAGAAACTTTCCATCTGGCTAATCAAGGGGATCAACCTTATGTCACCGAACTCACCATTGTTATTCGACAACAAATAATGATTCAACAAGCAAAATACAAGAGCTCGAATGTTCAATTTCTGTTCGGTCATATTTTTACTAGGCCTAAAGTGATGTTTTACAAGCTTTGCCAAATCAACCCCATTACCTACAACAATCTCAGCGAGCTTGTTAGCATCTAGTCCTAGGAAAGTCCCTATGGTTGTTTTACCCTCTTCAATGGTGCCAGGGGTGGCAGGAGTAGCATTGGTAGGATAACCAAGGATTGCAGCAAATTCATCTGGCAAAGGACATATTTCATTGCCCCGAAAGACAAAAACATGATGATCGGAATCCCAAAAGCTCAGGGCAGCATACAGAAAGTTATAGTCAATATTAATTTGTTGTAAGCCTAAATAGCCTCTAAGTGGTATTCTTTCAACAAAGACTTTTCTGTAGGAGTAAGGGCTCTTAGCCAACGCCTCACAACTCGTTGGAGGGAGAAGGGAGGAATCGACATGACCAAAGCAAGGAGGAATTAAAGCTAAGCAACTACAAGAGAGAAGAAGATTGAGAGTGATGGAAAAGAGGGACGTATCTAACCCCTATATATAGCTGAAGACGTCAAGTAACATCCTGATCCCATTCGGAAACGCGCTGAGAAATCCGAAAACCAAAATTGCCAGGAAAAGACTTTCAGCGCCCACGGCTGGGCGCCGAAATGATTAACGCCTAGCCTTGGGCGCTGAAAATGCAAACCAAGGCCCGGATCTCGCAAAACGCGGAACAGGAAAGGACTGAAAACCATGTTGGTAGACACAAGGCCCTATTGCAATCAAGATCAAGCCCAAAAGCACCGTTAGCCCCCAAATAGTGAAAATGAATGTTGAAACTTGGTCGAAACTTAGACTCATCTCAAGGAATATATGTGTACACTTTTCAAAACAAATATGAGCAAAATAAATATCAAGGTCATTCTTCGAAACACCAAAAAATATTGTTAAGTCGTTGGTTTCCCAAAAAATGTCTGTTTGTCAAAAGATTAATCCGGGCCAAGCTAAACCGGATATTATTTGAAAATAAACTTCGTCGCCCGGAAAATGAAGTCGCACTCCACGACTTCTTCAAAATAGCATACCACTATAAAGGTCGCTCGCACATACGAGCACGACCCCAAACATGATTAAAGGACGTTATAAAATACGTACCTCTCTCGGCAAGAAATGACCGTCAAGCCCGGGTGCTTGGGGGCTCGAAAGAAAATATATACTCCAACAAAGAGTGTGCAAAGTAAAAATCATATTCCCGGACGCCATGCACAGTCCCATGTTTGGATAATCTCAAAAGAAAAAAAAAAAACGGATTCCGACCTCAGAGTAAAGGTCGCCGTTGATACTTGTACATGGTCCTCTGATCAAAGACCAAGCGGTGGCAAAAACCGAGCCGTAAAGACTAGCTCGAAACCACAAAAGAAGACGACCACAAGACGAAGGTTCATCTAAGCCCGTTGTCAACCCACATTCAGGTTACAACTAAATCCGAGCATCCCTCGAAAGAATTCGCTTTTGCAAGAATGAATGAAAGAAATTCTCAAAAGAAATCACGATGAACAAAAAAATAGGGGCTTGCCCACCTCAATCGGGGAAGATCGCGCCACGAACCGCGCAAGTTCCAAATCGAAAAAACGAATTCAGGGACGTCCACCCTCAGCGGACAGGGCTCGCCCATCCTCAGCAGGCGGGGTCTGCGTCACTAGCCGCGCAGGTCCTCAGTTTTTGAAAAATAGAATCTTCAAAAAAAACAAAATGAAACAGGCTCGCCATCTTCAGCCGGCGGGGTCTACGTCACAAACCACGTAGGTCCTTATTTTCAAAAAGCACAAACAAATTTCAAAATAGATTCGTCCACTTCTATCAGATGGGGTGTCCACCCTTAGCGGACAGGCTCGCAATCTTCAGCCGGCGGGGTCTACATCACAAACCGCGTAGGTCCTTATTTTCAAATTTCAAAACAGATTCGTCCACTTCTATCGGACGGGGTGTCCACCCTTAGCGGACAGGCTCGCCATCTTAGCCGGCGGGGTCTGCGCCACTAACCGCGCAGGTCCTTAGTCGCTGCAGCGATAAATTTTTCTGGTTTTCCCTTTTTTCCAAAAAAATTAAAGGATTGGTTTTCCGTTTTCCCAAAAAAGAACGATGTGAGTAGTTTTCCTTTTTTCAAAAAAATTAAAGGATTGGTTTTCCGTTTTTCCAAAAAAGAACGATGTGCCGGATTTTCCTTCGTTTTACGTCCCATAAAAACAAGGGGGTTTTCTAGTTTAGCTAACCCTGAAAATGAGAATCTTTAAAAACATTTTTACCTCGTGATTGGGCTTGGCCAGGCCCAATTACACTTTATAGCTTTGATTTCGAAAACATCTGTAGCTACTCCTAATGACAAAGTGAGGGAGTTTCTACGCATCTTTAGATACTTCCAATGACAAAGTGAGGGAGTTTCTATACTATCCGTTGATAAAATCCCAATGACACTTGAGGGATATGTCGACACTTCAAGTGATGACCCTTAAGTCAAATGTTATCACTCGAGGGCTCGTGAGACCCTCGCAAAACAGGTCACCATGGCTTGTGTGACGCACTCCGTCTAATACTTTGACCATCGTCTTACTCCAAGACTCAGTCAAAGTGGGGGCTAACTGTAGACACCTACTTTTGTCCCCATTCCCGAAAGGGAAGGTTCGACGATGAGAATATAAATCTCCACTTGGCAACGCATCTCCTATAAAATAACGAATCTCAATCACCCTTTTCATTTCACCCGAAACCTGCTATTTATAGAAACCTGCTATTTAGGGAAACCTGCTAAAAATAGTAACTGCCGTAATGGGTAGTTGTTAAAAGTGGCAAGTCATAAAAGATAGAAACCTGTCAGAATTAGGTGTTGCACTCCAACATAAATCCTAAATGAGATAGAAATTACAAGAAGAATCCTATTCCTAATATGATTCGAATATAAGAGTTACGTATTAATTAAAATCCTAACGAGCCTAGAGTTCGTAACGGGCCCAGACGCATTCCGTCATAAAGTTAATACGCGCTAGAAGACTCTCAAACACTCCGGATTCTAAGAGGCCAAAACTGACAAAGAAAACGGCCCAGACCCTATTTTCAACGCCTGGCTCTCTGGGCGCCGAAATCTTCGGGCCCAGCCCTGTGCGCTGAAATTACCTGGGACGTGTTCTTTCCTAATTCTTCGTGGATTAGAGCTCTAAAATTCTATCTTTCCACAAACTCTTTTCTATAAATATAGCCCCAAATTCGACATGAAAAGAGACACAATAAATTATTCTGAGTATTGACTCCAACCCCTAAGCCTAAGCCTCACGCTACGAAATTGATCACGCGTTCTGTCGCAATCGATCCAAAAATCGAACAGAACGTATCCTGTCCCGTAGTTTGAGATTCGTTAAATAAAAGGAGAAATAGCAAAGTCAAAGTGGTTAGTTTTCTGAGAACCGTGACGCACCTCTCAAGGGTGCGTCGTAATGTGCCCCTTCGCATGATTTAATTGCTTTCCTCGCCCTTTTATGAACTGTTAAACTAATCAAATCTGATTGTTCTATCACGCCTAATAAAGATAATATGTTGGGAAATTGGTTTATCATGCTAGACCCCTTAAAACAATCTAAATCAGATAATCGCGATCGATCTAGTATTATATGTTGCATATTGTTAAAATCAACTCAGATTAGTTTAATAGTTAACGCATGTCCCTTCAATTATTTATGCTGAGCTAGTAAGGATATCCTGCCTCTGGAGTTATCGAAGAGCGAGTACTCCTCTCGGTAGTTACAGTCCCCCGAACCCTCAATCTCTACCTTGTGGGTGTATGTTGAGAGATCCCCACACCAGGGATCACAAGGGAACCTACGGCCGTCGTGGTCAAACATAATTGCACTCCCTTTATGTCACGATAACCGGGTTTTGTCAGTTTTTCTCATTGTCGTTAAAAACTGAATGGCGACTCCTATATTACTAGTCAATTGGGTGTAAACTCACAGGAAATCCAATTACACTTGATTTGACAAAAAGAAACGTCACACCCACGAGGGACGAGGTCACGCATTAGCCTCGTGCTTTTTCGACCCCCTCACAACTAGGAACACCAATAAGCGAAAGGATGGCAGTCTCTATCTTGCTCAATTCACTGCACAGTGGGTTTGGTCGCTTCAAGCAACTATACCTAAGTGAACCAAGAGAAGAAATAATTGCAGAATTTGTTCACCTTGTCAGAAAGGCTGAGATAATACTGGACTTTGAAGCCAAAGATTTACTCAGGGCTAAAGGGAGACCCTTCTAGAAAGGTGGAAAGTCCAAGGGAAATGCTAAATCAAAGCAGGACAAGTCCACATCAAGCTGTCTTTATTGTGATGGAATAGGCCATTACAAAAGAGAATGTCCGAAGCTAAAGGAAGATCAGAAGAACGGAACAGTCGTTCCATCTTCGGGTATTTTCGTTATAGACTGTATACTTGCTAATTCAACTTCTTGGGTATTAGACACAGGTTGTGGCTCACACTTATGTTCCAATCCACAGGGACTAAGAAGAAGTAGAAGGCTAAGCAAGGGTGAAGTCGACCTATAAGTGGGAAATGGAGCACGGATTGCTGCATTAGCTGTAGGAACTTATTATTTGTCGTTGCCCTCTGGGCTAGTTTTGGAACTGGAAGAGTGTTTCCATGTTCCAAGTCTTACTAAAAACATCATTTCTGTTTCTTGCTTAGATGCTAAGGGATTTTCCTTTTTAATAAAAGACAATAGTTGTTCGTTTTATTTTAAAGAGATGTTTTATAGATCTGCTAGATTAGTCAATGGACTTTATTTATTAGATCACGACAACCAAGTTTATAACATAAATACCAAAAGGGCCAAAAAGGATGATTCAGATCTCACCTATCTATGGCATTGTCGATTAGGCCATATTAACTTGAAACGCATAGAAAGACTTCAAAAGGAAGGAATTCTAGAACCATTTGACTTAGAGGATTATGGTAAATGCGAATCATGTTTACTTGGCAAAATGACAAAGCAACATTTCTCTAAAGTTGGAGAAAGAGCAACTGAACTATTGAGTTTAATCCATACAGATGTATGTGGACCAATGAGTACAAATGCTAGAGGTGGTTTCAGCTACTTTATCACTTTCACTGATGACTTAAGTAGATATGGTTATGTCTATCTAATGAAGCATAAGTCTGAATCCTTTGACAAATTCAAGGAATTCCAGAGTGAAGTAGAGAATCAATTAGGCAAGAAGATTAAGGCACTGCGGTCTGATAGAGGCGCGCGGTGAATATCTGAGCTATGAATTTGATGACCATCTAAAAGAATGTGGAATTCTATCAGAATTGACTCCTCCTGGAACACCACAATGGAACGGTGTATCGGAACGGAGGAACAGAACTTTGCTAGACATGGTTAGATCAATGATGGGTCAGGCCGAACTTCCAATAGAATTTTGGGGAGATGCACTAAATACAGCTGCACTCACTATAAATAGAGCTCCGTCTAAAGCTGTTGAAAAGACTTCATATGAGTTATGGTTTGGAAAGCCTCCAAATATGTCTTTTCTTAAGATTTGGGGATGTGAAGTATACGTCAAACGATTAATTTCAGACAAACTTCATCCAAAATCTGACAAATGTATCCTTGTGGGCTATCCAAAGGAAACAAAGGGGTATTACTTCTACAATACATCTGAGAACAAGGTGTTTGTTGCTTGAGATGGTATCTTTTTGGAAAAGAATCACATTTCCAAAATGACAAGTGGGAGAAAAGTAGACCTTGAAGAAATTCGAGTCGAACAACAAACTCTAGAGAATGCTCAAGATGACATTCAGGATGAAACTCAGAGATCTTTAGCAGTATCTGAAGGAAATAATGCCCTTGGTCCAAGTATGCATATAATATTAAGTCTAATAAATGCGGTTCAGTATTAATTAAAAAGTTAATAATTCAGTGAGATCAAGTGAGCTGAATGCCTAGCTAGAGGCCGCTTCAGGTCAAGTGGAATTAATGATATTAATCCACAGCTTACTCTTGACTGAACCAGTAGGGTCACACAAATAGTACGTAAACGGATCAAGTATTTAATGGCATTAAATACTCCATCTATGGATATTCGGAATCGACGGATTTTGGTTCCAGTGGGAGCTGAGATCGTCAAAGGCAAGCAAATGAATACTCCGGAAACGATGATATTGCCGGAAACAGAAATATGGATCGTATCGGAAATATAAATATTATCCAAGTCGTAGATGTTGCCGGAAACGGAAACATGGTACGTATCGGAAAATATTAATGGAAATGGAAATATTGCCAGAATCGGAAATATTGCCGGAAACGGAAATATTGTCAGAATCGGAAATATTATCGGAATCGGAAAATAATTCCGGAAACGGAAATATTAATTATTTGTTCGAAACGGAAATTAATTCCGGAATCGGAAATATTAAATATTGTTCGTATCGGAAATGAATTCCGGAATCGGGAATTTAATCGGAAAGCGTATCGTACGAATTAGCATCGGACGAGGCTTGCTAGACGAAGGCCCAACACGAGGCTAGGCCAACGCCCAGCAAGCCACACGCCAAGTGCTTGACCAGGCCCAGCGCAAGGCCAGGCCCAGCCAAGCACTGGCAGGCGCGCACGAAGCTCATAGGCTGCGAGGCCGCATGCGCTGTGCGCTCGGCGTGGGCTGCAAGGCCTGCGTACGGGCGTGCATACGTGTGCGTGTGCTCGTGTTCGTAACGAATCCTAATCCTATCGGAATTCGTGCATTGATTAAATCCTAATCCTAAAAGATTAAATTTATTATTTAGAGTTCTATTAGGATTCTAATTAATAAATCCATATCCTAGTAGGATTATAATTCCTTTCCATAAACTCTATAAATAAGGGCCTAGGGTCACATATTTAACAGACGATATTGAAGTATTCAAGGTAAGATTTTTAAGCAAAAATCAGCCAAACACTTGCACCCAAATAGCCGAAAATCTAAGGAACCTTAAGGGCGATTCTAGTTGGTCAAGCTTAAGGCGGATCCGGACGTGCTGTGGACTATCTACGGAGGGACGACACTTGGAGTCCTAAAGACTTGTTCTTGTTCGGTTCGGGCGCAGCTAGGGAGGGCACGCTCCAAAGTGTATGCATCTGAATTATGCTAAATGATTATTTGTTAATAATATGTTTCCTGGCTTTATGGTTTTTCCGCATGATTTATGTTTATTCATATGTATCATAACCTAACAGTGGTATCACGAGCCTCTTATTATTTTCATAATCTAAATTGCATGAACATGGTTAAATTTTACAAATTTGCAAAGAATTAAAGGGGTGATTAATTTTCGTAATTAATTGCAAATTGCGTTTATTTAATTATATGTACGCAGTTTTTCGGCAGTTTCTTCGTTACTCATCCAAATCGAGTGATTTTTGTGTCAATTTCGCATGTAAAATTTCTAAAATTTTGACAAAAACAATATTTTACGGCCGAACCTAGAATTCCCAAATTCGAAGCCTAACTATGACTTTACGGAGGTTTTAGTTTTTCGAACGCAAAAGTTTGTAAATTTAAGATGTTAAATTAAGTATTTGCGATTCTTGTTGATAAATCTTGAGTTTTTGATTGACCTACTGTATATTTTTAACAATTATGAATGCCTAGACTTGTTAATTATACAACCTAATTTGTAATTATGATTAATTTGTTGAAATTCGAATAATTAAGAATTGATTTGATTTTCATGATTAATTAATAATTTAATTAGGTACCAATGATTAAAATCCACCATAAAAATTGTTAATTTATATTAAATTTTTAATTTTTATGACCTAGATTTGAATCCATGTTAATCGGAAATTAATTGATTAATAAATTTTTGATTTTTCGCCCTAAAATTATGAAATTAATATGATTTATTAATTTGTCATTAATTTTAAATTATATTTTTTTTTATTTTTATTCAATTCGCTCATAAAACTTGCACGCACAAAGCAATGGACGCTACGTGTTACCCTTAAGGGTGTTGTATAGTGCGGGCATGCGACGACGAGCAAGGGAGCTCGTCGCCCATGCGGTACGATGCAACGAGCAAGAGCCATGGCACACGAGCACAAGGCAGCACGCTGCCCTATGTCGAGTGCTGTGCGCATATGGGCGAGTGGGCAACGGCGAAGGGCCAAGGCGCAAGCCATCGGGCAGACGCGTGTGGGCAGCAAGCGTGCTGCGCCATAGCGCGCGCTGCCAAGCCCAGCAAGCAAGCAGACGCGAGGCAAGCAGGCGCGACGAGCGAGCGGGCGCGCGCAGCGTGGCCTGCACTGCTGCGTTGCGTGTGCCCTGCTTGCGTATTGCTATACGAACAGTCGAGGGGCGCTAAGCCTCGTGCACTCGATGAGGCTTGGGCGCAAGCCCAAGTGCCTCGTCGTGTTACGATTGAGTCGTTCTTAAATTTAATATTGAATTTTTAGTTCGGAAACGTTTTAATTAATTTTAAAATTAATAATTTAAATTGTTTTCTTGGATTTTAATTTTGAATATTATAATTATTATAAATTTTAATTTATTCTAATTATTTTACTAAAATTAAAAACCTTGAATTAATTTAAATTCGACTGAAAATAAATTAAATAAGTGGATTCAATTATAAATTTATATGAGCTATAAATTTTAATTAAATTTGTATGTTTCCGGTTAGACTAAAAATACATTTTTATGTTTAAAATTAGTAAAGCATATGAATTTATTGGTTTAAGTGGGAGCAATTTTAGTCATAAACTCTTGATTAGGTCTACAAATCCTTTAAGGTTAAACAACTTGATTAGAATTAATAAGGACTGAATAATTGGTTGATTATTGGTGCCCTTGATTAATTGCTGCAAATATTTATGTGATGCATAACGTGTTTTACTAACCAGCTATGTGGGCCATGAAGGAAATAATGCCCTTGGTCCAAGTATGCATTCTATGTTAAGTCTAATAAATGCGGTTCATTATTAATTAACAAGATAATAATTCAGTGAGATCAAGTGAGCTGAATGCCTAGCTAGAGGCCGCTTCAGTTCAAGTGGAATTAATGATATTAATCCACAGCTTACTCTTGACTGAACCCGTAGGGTCACACAAATAGTACTTAAACGGATCAAGTATTTAATGGCATTAAATACTCTATCTATGGATATTCGGAACCGACGGATCTTGGTTTCAGTGGGAGCTGAGATCGTCACAGGCAAGAAATGAATACTCCGGAAACGATGATATTACCGGAAACGGAAATATGGATCGTATCGGAAATATAAATATTATCCAAGTCGTAGATGTTGCCGGAAACGGAAACATGGTACGTATCGGAAAATATTATCGGAAATGGAAATATTACCAGAATCGGAAATATTGCCGGAAACGGAAATATTGTCAGAATCGGAAATATTACCGGAATCGGAAAATAATTCCGGAAACGGAAATATTAAATATTTGTTCGAAACGGAAATTAATTCCGGAATCGGAAATGTTAAATATTGTTCGTATCGGAAATGAATTCCGGAATCGGAAATTTAATCGGAAGCGTATCGTACGAATAAGCATCGGACGAGGCCTGCCGGACGAGGCCCAGCACGAAGCCAGGCCATCGCCCAGCAAGCCAAGCGCGCCGCACAAACAGCCACGCCAGGCCCAGCGCAAGGCCAGGCCCAGCAGGCCGTGGCAGCGCGCACAGCGCGCGCAGCGCGCGCGGGAGCTGCGTGGGCTTGCAGCTCGCGCAGGCCTCGCTGCGTGGGCTGCTGCTCGTGCGCACGCATGGGCGGCCCATCGTGGCTGCCGTGTGTGCGTGTGTAAGTGTTTGTGTTCGTGCACGTTTCCTTAAACGTGCAGAGTTCGGTTAATGATTAAATTCCTAATTCTGTTTGATAAATTAATTAAATTAGAGTTCTTGTAGGATTCTAGGTTTAATTAATTTGTATCTGAATAGGATTCCAATTCCCTTTCCATACCCCTATAAATATGTGGCCTGGGTTCACAATTTATAACGAGTTTTAAAGTATTCAAAGTGAGTTTTTGAGAGAAAAATTCAGCCACACATCTTGCTCAAAAGTGCCGAAAATTCTAGTACCTTAAGGGCGATTCTAGTTGGTCAATCTTAAGGCGGATCCGGACGTGCTGTGGACTATCTACGGAGGGACGACACTTGGAGTCCTAAAGACTTGTTCTTGTTTGGTTCGGGCGCAGCTAGGGAGGGCACGCAACAAAGAGTATGCATCTAAATTATGCTATATGATTATGTGTAAATAATATGTAATCCTGGGTTAATGGTTGTTTCCGCATGATTTATGTAATATCATATGTATCATAACCTAACAGTGGTATCACGAGCCCCTTATTATTTTCATAATCTAAAATTGCATGAACATGGTTAAATATTACAAATTTGCAAGAATTAAAAGGGGTGATTAATTTTCGTAATTGTTAATTAATTGCAAATTGCGTTTATTTAATTATACGTACGCAGTTTTTCGGCAGTTTCTTCGTTACTCATCCAAATCGAGTGATTTTTGTGTCAATTTCGCATGTAAAAGGCATTCTAAAATTTTGACAAAAATAGTATTTTTCTGCCGAACCCAGAATTCTCAAATTCGAAGCCTAACTATGACTTTTCGAAGGTTTTAGTTTTTCGAATGCAAAATTTCGTAAATTTAAGATGTTAAATTAAATATTTGCGATTCTTGTTGATAAATCTTGAATTTTGATTGAGCTACTGCATATGTTTAACAAGTTTGAATGCCTAGTCTTGTTAATTATGCAATCTAATTTGTAATTATGATTAATTTGTTGAAAATTAGAATAATTTAGAATTAATTTGATTTTCATAATTAATTGTAATTTAATTAGAAACCTATGATTAAAAACCACCATAAAAATTGTAAATTTATGATAAATTTTAAATTTTTATGACCTAGACTTGAATCCATAACAATCGGAAATCAATTGGATAATAAATTTTCGATTTTTTCGCCCTAAAATTATGAAATTAATAATATTTATTAATTTGTCATTAATTTTATAAATTTTAAATTTTTTATGCGATTCGTTCATATAACTTGCACGCACAAAGCAATGGACGCTTCGTGTTACCCTTAAGGGGTGTTGTATAGTGCGGGCATGCGACGACGAGCAAGGGAGCTCGTCGCCCGTGCGGCACGAATGCAATGAGCAAGGCATGGTGCACGTGCACAAGGCAGCAGCCCTGCCTTGTGTCGTGGGCCACGAGCAATGGATGAATGGGCATGGGCGAAGGGCGAGCCAAGGCAGTCGCGTGTGGGCAGCAAGCGAGCTGCGCCACAACGCGCACTGCCTCGCGCAAGAGCGCGCAGCCTCGCGCGCAGCGAGCGCAAGCTCGCGTGCCACGAGCGCTGCGCCCAGCGTTGCTCGCGCGCACAGCGAGCGATGTCGCGCGCCCAGCGAGCGATGTCGCGCGCCCAGCGAGCGATGGCTCGCACGCACAGCGAGCGATGTCGCGCGCCCAGCGAGCGATGGCTCGCACGCACAGCGAGCGATGTCGCGCGCCCAGCGAGCGATGTCGCGCGCCCAGCGAGCGATGGCTCGCACGCACAGCGAGCGATGTCGCGCGCCCAGCGAGCGATGGCTCGCACGCACAGCGAGCGATGTCGCGCGCCCAGCGAGCGATGTCGCGCGCACAGCGAGCGATGGCTCGCGCGCACTGCGAGCGATGGCTCGCGTGCGACGAGCGCTGGCGCGCGCGCAGCGTGCGATGGCTTGCGATGGAAATGCAGCAGCTATGCGACGAGCGCATGAGCTGCGCGCACATGGCCAGCGATGGTTGTGTGCGAGCGGCCCATGGGCGTGCAATGTGTAGGGTGTTTGCGTTACGATTAGATCGTTTTGAATGTTTAATTTGAAAATTTTCAGTTTACGTAATTTTAATTAATTTTAAAATTAATAATTTAAATTATTTTCTTGGATTTTAATTTTGAATATTGTAATTATAATAAATGTTATTTATTCTAATTATTTTACTAAAATTAAAATCATGAATTAATTTAAATAACGACTGAAAATAAATTAAACTTTTTGGATTCAATTATAAATTTATATGAGCTTTAAATTTTAATTAAATTTGTATGTTTCCGGTTAGACTAGAAATACATTTTTATGTTTAAAATTAGTAAAGCATATGAATTTATTGGTTTAAGTGGGAGCGTATTTTAGTCATAAACTCTTGATTAGGTCTACAAATCCTTAAGGTTAAAACAACTTGATTAGAATTAATAAGGACTGAATAATTGGTAGATTATTGGTGCCCTTGATTAATTGCTGCAAATGTTTACGTGATGCATAATGTGTTTTACTAACCAGCTATGTGGGCCATTCATGATAATGAATGGGTGAATGGTATATATTGTATATGTACTGTTTTGCAGGTTATGAAGTGACTAGTATGGCCCAAATAGGATAGAAAATATGGTCTGCGTACCATTAATTTGAATGTAATTGGTCTAAAGTACCAAAGTTATTTTTCAATTCAAATATGGTCTGCGAACCATCAAATAGTTGTAATTAGTTATAGCTTATCCTATTTGAAGAAAATGGTGCCTCCCACGGAGATTTTCAAGACGGACTTTGAAGTCAAAGCTTCAAGATGAAGTCGGGCCATACTAGATCACAAATATCTTATGCATGTTTTAAGTTATTTATTGCTTTTAAATATGTTTTAAAATGCATGAGATCAAAAGCTTGATTATGTTGCATGATTAAGGATTTTAGTTCACTTAAAATCTAACCAACATAGTAAGAGCCTTAAGTTCCAAACTTAAAAATTGAGTTAAAAGGTGCCATGCCAAAATATACACTTGCTTGGATATCCTTTACATCAATCTAGTAATAGTTTTCGCTCAGCGAGGTGTTACTTATTGGTCCTAAAGGGGCAAGGTACACAAATAATTGTGAGTACATGTTAGTTTTGGTGAAACTCAACGATATAAGTAAGGAGTCCTTTTATGTCGTGGAAAATTCGATAGGTTTACCTAATAAGTTCTTAGACGTACCTATCAACCAAGAATAGTTTCTAGACTATTAGCAAAAGGCTTTTGCTTACCTAAGATGTTCTAGGATTAAGTCGACAAACTGTGCTTAGTTCTTCAATGATTTTAGGATCTTGGAATCATTTTATTCACACCTGCCGGAACACATAATTTGAATAAAATGCTTAATAAACATTGAATTATGCATGTATGCTAGAATTTAAGTTTATTAAGAGAAACTGTGAATGGTTATTTATTTGTTTATTCTTTTCAATTGTAGTTTTAATATGGCAAACAACAATCAAAACATCATCATGGGTTCTGAGCTTATGGTCAAGCTAAACCTGACAAATTTTCTTGAATGGGAAGCTAAGCTAGTTGAAATAGTCAAACTCAATGGACTTGAGTATGTACTGTCACATCCCATGCCAAGCTACTATGCCAGAGACATGACCCCTGAGAGATTTTACGCCTGGGATGCGGATCTCAAAAAGGTTATGAGTCTCATGCTGAACAATATCCCTGATGATTGGGCTAAAAGGTTTGTAGCCTATGAACCTTTTACGCTCATCAAGAATCTGAGGGATATCTGTCGTGGAAGTACGGAGGACAGGGACCTGAACGTCCATGAGTTGATTGAATCAATGTCTGGTCTAAAGGTTAGTTCTCCCAACAGGTGTTATAGGATGGAGGTCCAAGAAACACATGTTCAGCTCCTTCGCACTAAACAGAGGGTAGGCGTCCCACTGAGGTTCCATGTGGATCTTATGTGTTCATATTTTGATCGCCTAAGTCTACTAGGAACACCAACAAGCGAAAGGATGGCAGTCTCTGTCTTGCTCAATTCACTACACAGTGGGTTTGGTCGCTTCAAGCAACTATACCTAAGTGAACCAAGAGAAGAAACAGTTGCAGAATTTATTCACCTTGTCAGAAAGGCTGAAGTAGTACTGGACTGTGAAGCCAAAGATTTACTCAAGGCTAGAAAGAGACCATTCAAGAAAGGTGGAAAGTCCAAGGGCAATGCTAAATCAAAGCAGGACAAGTCCACATCAAGCTGTCTTTATTGTGATGGAATAGGCCATTACAAAAGAGAATGTCCAAAGCTAAAGGAAGATCAGAAGAACGGAACAGTCGTTCCATCTTCAGGTATTTTCGTTATAGACTGTATACTTGCTAATTCAACTTCTTGGGTATTAGATACAGGTTGTGGCTCACACTTATGTTCCAATCCACAGGGACTAAGAAGAAGTAGAAAGTTAAGCAAGGGTGAAGTCGACCTACGAGTGGGAAATGGAGCACGGATTGCTGCATTAGCTGTAGGAACTTACTATTTGTCGTTGCCCTCCGGGCTAGTTTTGGAACTGGAAGAATGTTTCCATGTTCCAAGTCTTACTAAAAACATCATTTCAGTTTCTTGCTTAGATGCTAAGGGATTTTCCTTTTTAATAAAAGACAATAGTTGTTCGTTTTATTTTAAAGAGATGTTTTATGGATCTGCTAGATTAGTCAATGGACTTTATTTATTAGATCACGACAAACAAGTATATAACATAAATACCAAAAAGGCCAAAAAGAATGATTCAGATCTCACCTATCTGTGGCATTGTCGATTAGGCCATATAAACTTGAAACGCTTAGAAAGACTTCAAAGGGAAGGAATTCTAGAACCATTTGACTTAGAGGATTATGGTAAATGCGAATCATGTTTACTTGGCAAAATGACAAAGCAACCTTTCTCTAAAGTTGGAGAAAGAGCAAATGAACTACTGGGTTTAATCCATACAGATGTATGTGGACCAATGAGTACAAATGCTAGAGGTGGTTTCAGCTACTTTATCACTTTCACTGATGACTCCAGTAGGTATGGTTATGTCTACCTAATGAAGCATAAGTCTGAATCCTTTGACAAATTCAAGGAATTTCAGAGTGAAGTAGAGAATCAATTAGGGAAGAAGATTAAAGCACTGCGGTCTGATAGAGGCGGTGAATATCTGAGCTATGAATTTGATGACCATCTGAAAGAATGTGGAATTCTATCAGAATTGACTCCTCCTGGAACACCACAATGGAACGGTGTGTCGGAACGGAGGAACAGAACCTTGCTAGACATGGTCAGGTCAATGATGGGTCAGGCCGAACTTCCATTAGAATTTTGGGGACATGCACTAAATACAGCTGCACTCACTATAAATAGAGCTCCGTCTAAAGCTGTCGAAAAGACTCCATACGAATTATGGTTTGGAAAGCCTCCAAATGTGTCTTTTCTTAAGATTTGGGGATGTGAAGTATACGTCAAACAATTAATTTCAGACAAACTTCATCCAAAATCTGACAAATGTATCCTTGTGGGCTATCCAAAGGAAACAAAGGGGTATTACTTCTACAATACATCTGAGAACAAAGTGTTTGTTGCTCGAGATGGTGTCTTTTTGGAGAAGGATCACATTTCCAAAATGACAAGTGGGAGAAAAGTAGACCTCGAAGAAATTCGAGTCGAACAACAAACTCTAGAGAATGCTCAAGATGACATTCAGGATGAAACTCTGAGATCTTTAGAAGAATCTGGTGAGAATCATGGTCAATCTAGAAATGTTACCCCGCGTAGATCGCAAAGATATAGATCTCAACCAGAAAGGTACTTAGGTATTTTGACGAACGAGAGCTATGACGTTCTATTACTTGAAAGTGATGAACCTGCGACTTACAAACAAGCTATGACGAGCCCTAGCTCCAAGCAGTGGCAAGAAGCCATGCAATCTGAATTAGACTCCATGTCTGAAAACCAAGTATGGGATTTGGTCGATTTGCCAGATGGCTACCAAGCCATTGGAAGCAAATGGGTTTTCAAACTGAAAAAGGACAAGGATGGGAAACTTGAAGTTTTCAAAGCTAGATTGGTTGCAAAAGGTTACAGGCAAGTCCACGGTGTGGATTATGATGAAACCTTTTCACCAGTTGCAATGCTAAAGTCTATTCGGATAATGTTAGCAATCGCTGCATATTACGATTACGAAATATGGCAGATGGATGTCAAAACTGCTTTCTTAAACGGCATTTTAACAGAAACTGTGTTTATGACACAGCCTGAAGGTTTTGAGGATCCAAAGAATGCTAAAAAGGTATGCAAGCTAAAGAAATCAATCTACGGATTGAAGCAGGCATCCAGGAGCTGGAATATACGTTTTGATGAAGCAGTCAGTGACTTTGGTTTCATCAAGAACGCAGACGAATCTTGTGTATACAAGAAGGTCAGTGGGAGCAAAATTGCTTTCCTAGTATTATATGTCGACGACATATTGCTTATCGGAAATGACATTCCTATGTTGAACTCTGTCAAGATTTGGCTTGGGAAATGTTTTTCGATGAAGGATCTAGGAGAAGCACAGTACATATTGGGCATTAAGATTTACAGAGATAGATCTAAAAAGATGATTGGACTTAGTCAAAGCACTTATATCAATAAGGTGCTTGATAGGTTCAAGATGGCGGACTCCAAGCGAGGCTACCTACCCATGTCTCATGGAATGACTCTAAACAAAACTCAGTGCCCAAAAACACTTGATGAGCGTAGACGAATGAATGGGATTCCATATGCATCATTGATTGGTTCAATAATGTATGCTATGATATGTACACGCCCGGATGTTGCGTACGCACTCAGTGCTACCAGCAGATACCAGTCAGACCCAGGAGAGGCGCATTGGACTGCTGCCAAGAATATTCTGAAGTACCTGAAAAGGCACAAAGATGACTTCCTGGTCTATGGTGGAGATGATGAATTAATTGTTAAAGGCTATACGGACGCAAGTTTCCAAACCGACAAAGATGATTTTAGATCACAGTCTGGGTTTGTCTTCTGCCTCAACGGAGGAGCAGTAAGCTGGAAAAGTGCTAAGCAAAGCACCATTGCGGATTCTACAACTGAAGCGGAGTACATTGCTGCACATGAAGCAGCAAAGGAAGCTATATGGCTAAGGAAGTTCATAGGTGAACTCGGTGTAGTCCCCTCCATTAAAGGACCAATAGCCCTGTATTGTGATAATAACGGAGCTATTGCACAGGCAAAAGAGCCTAGACACCACCAGAGAGTCAAGCATGTACTTCGTAGATTTCACCTTCTACGAGAGTTCGTTGAAAGAAAAGAAGTCGAGATAAGCAAAATTGGAACTGATGACAACATATCAGATCCATTAACTAAACCTCTGCCGCAGGCGAAGCACAACTCGCACACTGCAGCTATGGGAATCAAGCATATTGGAGAATGGCTTTGATGTCTCTGTTTAATGTTTTAAAGTTTTAGAGTTTAAATCTTTGTAAAACATTATTGGTTAATCATTCACAATAAATGAAAAGAATTCATTTTTTCATTTAATTTGTGGTTTATTAAATGATGAGTCCCTTCAATTTGACGATATATTCAAGATAGACTGTCAGGACCAGTCCTGTGACTAAGAAATGTCTATCAAGTGAACTTGAATGTCAAAGGTTGAAAATGGTCCCTAATCGAAGTTTTCTATAAAATTGGACGCATAGAAAACGTTAGACGATTAGAATGCAAGATGACTAGTAGTTCTGTTTCTTGAACTATGTGGACATGGCAATGTCATAATCATTTGCATAGATACTTACTTTGGGAAGACTAGTATCGGACAAGACCTATGAAACTTTACTGTAAGAGATGAAAGTCTGTCATAAGTAAATTTCATTAAATTATTAGACACTAAATCCTCAATACCTGAGTGATTTGAGATTACTTGTTTGAGAACTGGTTGCTTTGACGTTGACCAACCGTCGCACCGTAAAAGGAGGCTATAAAGGCAACGCTCAGGTAATCACCTATCAAACGAAGTCTAATCTCAAGATCGCAAGATTGGGATTGTCCTCCCATAAATCGGGATGAGATGCTTAAAAGTTGTACAAGGCCACTCGGAGAGCTAGAAACTGTGAAATGCATGGCCGTGCTCGGATGAATCATAGGCTATGATTATCTGTTTATTTGATCAGTTGAACTCTGAAACCGAGGAACACCTCTGGACATAATAAGGATGACAACTCTTACCTTATGTTCAAGAGCAAGCATCGAGCGACAAAGGAATTAGGAAAATGCACACTTGTCCCTAAGGACAAGTGGGAGACTGAAGGAAATAATGCCCTTGGTCCAAGTATGCATTCTATGTTAAGTCTAATAAATGCGGTTCATTATTAATTAACAAGATAATAATTCAGTGAGATCAAGTGAGCTGAATGCCTAGCTAGAGGCCGCTTCAGTTCAAGTGGAATTAATGATATTAATCCACAGCTTACTCTTGACTGAACCCGTAGGGTCACACAAATAGTACTTAAACGGATCAAGTATTTAATGGCATTAAATACTCTATCTATGGATATTCGGAACCGACGGATCTTGGTTTCAGTGGGAGCTGAGATCGTCACAGGCAAGAAATGAATACTCCGGAAACGATGATATTACCGGAAACGGAAATATGGATCGTATCGGAAATATAAATATTATCCAAGTCGTAGATGTTGCCGGAAACGGAAACATGGTACGTATCGGAAAATATTATCGGAAATGGAAATATTACCAGAATCGGAAATATTGCCGGAAACGGAAATATTGTCAGAATCGGAAATATTACCGGAATCGGAAAATAATTCCGGAAACGGAAATATTAAATATTTGTTCGAAACGGAAATTAATTCCGGAATCGGAAATGTTAAATATTGTTCGTATCGGAAATGAATTCCGGAATCGGAAATTTAATCGGAAGCGTATCGTACGAATAAGCATCGGACGAGGCCTGCCGGACGAGGCCCAGCACGAAGCCAGGCCATCGCCCAGCAAGCCAAGCGCGCCGCACAAACAGCCACGCCAGGCCCAGCGCAAGGCCAGGCCCAGCAGGCCGTGGCAGCGCGCACAGCGCGCGCAGCGCGCGCGGGAGCTGCGTGGGCTTGCAGCTCGCGCAGGCCTCGCTGCGTGGGCTGCTGCTCGTGCGCACGCATGGGCGGCCCATCGTGGCTGCCGTGTGTGCGTGTGTAAGTGTTTGTGTTCGTGCACGTTTCCTTAAACGTGCAGAGTTCGGTTAATGATTAAATTCCTAATTCTGTTTGATAAATTAATTAAATTAGAGTTCTTGTAGGATTCTAGGTTTAATTAATTTGTATCTGAATAGGATTCCAATTCCCTTTCCATACCCCTATAAATATGTGGCCTGGGTTCACAATTTATAACGAGTTTTAAAGTATTCAAAGTGAGTTTTTGAGAGAAAAATTCAGCCACACATCTTGCTCAAAAGTGCCGAAAATTCTAGTACCTTAAGGGCGATTCTAGTTGGTCAATCTTAAGGCGGATCCGGACGTGCTGTGGACTATCTACGGAGGGACGACACTTGGAGTCCTAAAGACTTGTTCTTGTTTGGTTCGGGCGCAGCTAGGGAGGGCACGCAACAAAGAGTATGCATCTAAATTATGCTATATGATTATGTGTAAATAATATGTAATCCTGGGTTAATGGTTGTTTCCGCATGATTTATGTAATATCATATGTATCATAACCTAACAGGCCATTCATGATAATGAATGGGTGAATGGTATATATTGTATATGTACTGTTTTGCAGGTTATGAAGTGACTAGTATGACCCAAATAAGATAGAAAATATGGTCTGCGTACCATTAATTTGAATGTAATTGGTCTAAAGCACCAAATTTGTTTTTCAATTCAAAAATGGTCTGCGTACCATCAAATAGTTGTAATTAGTTTAATTATAACTTATCCTATTTGAAGAAAATGGCGCCTCCCACGCTGAAATACAAGACGGAGTTTCCAATCCATTTTCAAGACGGACTTTGAAGTTGAAGCTTCAAGATGAAGTCGGGCCATACTAGATCACAATTATCTTATGCATGCTTTAAGTTATTTATTGCTTTTAAATATGTCTTAAATATGCATGAGATTGTGTCTTGATTATGTTGCATGATTAAGGATTCTAGTTCACTTAAAATCTAACCAACATAGTAAGAGCCTTAAAATTGAGTTAAAAGGTGCCATGACAAAATAACACTTACTTGGATATCCTTTTTTCATCGATCTTAGTAATAGGTTTCCGCCATAGCGAGGTGTTACTTATCGATACTAAAGGGGTAAGGTACACAAATAATTGTGAGTACATGTTAGTTTTGGTGAAACTCAACGATATAAGTAAGGAGTCCTTTTATGTCGTGGCAAAATCAATAGGTTTACCTAATAAGTTCTTAAACGTACCTATCAACCAAGAGTAGTTTCTAGACTATTAGCAAAAGGCTTTTGCTTACCTAAAATATTTTAGAATTGAGTCAAAATACATAATGTGCTTAATTCTTCAATGGGTTTTAGGGTCTTGGAATCATTTTATTCACACATGCCGGAACAATAAAATCGAATAAAATGCTAATAACTTGTTTAAATTGCATGATTGCTTCAATTTTCAAGTTATTACTCATGATAAATGTTTATACTTTGCATGCTTCAATGTATGTTTTAATTGTTTATAATTAAATATCTTGCACTGCAGTAAATCCTTTTAGAAAGGTAACAGTAAATTTCCTCGATTGGTAGTGAATCCAAGAACGATTCACAGAAATGAGAGAAAGTGAGCAATTTAAAATGTACGTTTCTTATATCGACTTTAATGGTTGTTTTCGAATATCAAAATCGAATGGCAAACTAATGTAGTTTTGAGATCATAAAGCATTGTGTTTAAAACGCTCAGCTTTACCAATGGTTAACAACCTAATATCTTTGTACATTTAATTCTCGAATGAGTCCAGTCCCTAGACATTCGAATAGATCGATGCTTAGAGAACTTTAGAAGCTTCTGGTAAGATCATCTAGTTGAAACTTAATATTCAACCTAAATGGTAAGAACTTTGTTGGAGTGACATTGGACATGTCTAGACAAAGTATAAAAGTCAACACTAGAGAATTCAATTCTTAAGGCTAAAAGAAAGGGTACAAGAAATAGGAAAACAAAGGAACAAATGAAAGGAATTTACATTTCCGTTTCTACCTATAAGTTTATATTTAAAGAGAAGTGTCCTAGCAATCAAACTTCCTTGGTATCATATACCGCTTGAGGTTCTTACTTCGGTAATAACTCAAACAATGGAAGCTAGGCTACACTAATGACCTACAAGTGGGAAATGAAGCATGGCAATGCTACATTAGTTGTAGGGTCATCTAGTTTAATTTAAGTCCTTTCAAAGGCTGGAACTTAATGGCTATTTTGTTCCATAATCAGCATACCTAAATATCTGTTTCAAACACAGAAAGACTCACATTCAGAAGAACAAAAACAATGCTTCTTTGTTTGTTTATTTGAATGAAATGGTCATTTACGGGTTGAGTCAATATGCTTGATTAAAACAAACGACTCTTTAACAATAAAAACTTTACTAGGTTCAAATCAAACCCTTGATTTGAGTTCCACTAATCTTTGGCATTGTTGCTTAGACCATATCAACAAGTTAACATTCATAAGATCTATTTTGATGAACTTTTGAAAGTTGATTGATTTCTAGATCATTCAAGACAAGCTAGTCTTACTTGTTGAAAGTAACAAAAGATATGAACTATTGTTAGAACGCCTAGACAATAGAGTTCAAAGCTAAAGAAAGGTTTTATGACTTTATTATTTCACACAGATTTGAGTGAATATAGGTTTATTTACTCAATGTGATATAAGTTTGAATCTGTTTGGCTAGTTCAAAGATTCAGAAGTATAAATCCACTTGGTAAGAAATCATAAAGATTTAGGATAGATCATGTTAATGATTGCTTGAGACCAAAAATGATCATCAATGATTGTGTGTTGTAATTTCACAATCTAGCGCGCTCCATGAGATATGGCATATCTAAGTGGAATGATCGAAGTCAATTAGTACTTGATTCGATCAATGATGAATCATAAAGAATTTTCCTATAATTTCTAAACAAAATGCTCAACTACCACCAAACTAAACCAAATTCGTCAAAGCTATTGAAAAGTAATTTCAGGATCTCTTTTCAACTATATATATCTAAAGAGTTCCTAAACTCAGTGGGAGCTTAGTGTTTGTTATTCAACAAACTAAGGCCCAAGTATAGATATATGTTTCATTGTGATTTATTCAAATGAGACACAAGGGTATTGTTTCTACCACGAATTTTTGAGAACATAATGTTTGTTTGCTCGAAATGATATCCTTTTGGAGATTCGTTTCCAAAATGACAAGTGGGAGAAAATAGACCTCGAAAGTCTTCGACGCGAACAACAAACATAAACGGACATTCCGGAGGCTTTTCGAAGTGCTTCAGAAAATCCGAACTTATTCTTTAAGGACTTTAGAAGTGGATTTAAAGAATAGACATCTCTTAGAAGACTTTACAAGTGCTTCAAGGAGAACAAGAATATTCAAAGGACTTTCAAGTGGCTATTGATATTCTATTGTTTGATGTTCTATACCCAAGTAGGCATAGAGTTCAAGTCACTGAAACTATGAGATTCTTCTATTAGATAGTAAAGAAACATGGAGTTCAGACCTATGCGATTCTTCTAATTAGATAGTGAAGAAACCTACAACTTGCAGTCAAACTATTATCATGTAGATTAATGAGTTTGTGACTTGTAAGAAAGCTATGACGAAACCTAGATTCCCTAAAATGGTTAAAGGCTATATATAGAATCAAATGTTTTAGATGGTTAAAGGCCATAAAACATAACCAATGTTTTGATGACAAAATTGAAATTTTGTTGATTTGCAAGAATGGGTTAACACCTATTGGTTGCAAATTGGTTTTAAGGATAAAAACCATCAAACATGAAATTGTGTTCACACACAAAGCTAGATTAGCTGCTAAAGGTTACAAGCAAATTCACGATGTGGATTGTGTTGAAACCTCATGCATAATCGTAATGCTTAAGTCTATAAATCAAGAAATGATTGCATATTGGTACATATGGCAATTGGATGACAAAACAATTCCTCAATCAAATGTTGGAATAAACTATGTACTTGGTATGTCATAGGATTTGTAGATCCAAATAAATGCTCGAAAAGGAAAACTAGCTTATGAAATCTAAGTACAGATTTAAGCAAGCAATTGGGAATTAGAAATGTATTTTAGTGAAGCTAATAAGTATTTCAGTTTCATAAAATGTACATGACTCTTATAGAGATATAAGAAGTTTAGTGGGAGTACATAAAAACTTAATTGGTCCTATGTGTATCACACACATATCTCTCTATTGTGAAATAACATTCAAATGCTAATGACTTAGGTTTGAAATTATTCATCAATGATGGATCAAGGCGAAACTTAGTACATACTAGGTATTAAGATCTATTTACAAAGATCTTATGATATTGTTTTGGATTAAGTAATGGCATTTACTAAATCAAACACGAAAGACTCCATTGGAGATATTCGACCCATATGAATAAATCTAAGTAAAGGATGTTTTGAACTATGTATAAGCATTTACTAAGTTAAACATCAAAGAGTCTAAATGATATTCTTAACCTATATTATATGTCAAAGAATTTAGCTAGAATTAGTATCTACTGAAACTAGATGAGCTAAAGTCACATGAATAGAATTCAATTGGGAATTATTCTGCAAAAGATTTTATCATGTATGATATAATACGAGGATCGCCAAAAACGTATCGAATGTCTTTAGGCATGACGAACATATACCAGTCTCTATTGATCTAAGTGAAGATCAACTAGATTGAGATCAAGAAAAACGTATGGTACTTGAAAAGGTACATAGGAATAGTTCTTGATTCAAGGAAATAAAGATATGCTAAATATTGATGCTACACGCATAAACACTGGCAAAGGATCAAGCAAGATTCCCTTGGAGTTAACCATGGCCAAGGACGAGCTATAGAGCATCGTATTTTGAAGATGGCAACATGGATTGGAGACCATGAGTTGTTGCGTGGGAAATTAAAATATTAATTTCTATGTTCCAAAGATACAGCTAAAAAGTCTTCCACATATCTGTGAACTGCTTGGATAAGTAAATCCAAACAAAGCATCACTAGCAACCAAAACAGTTGAAGTAAAAGTACTTATTGCCTAAGAAGCAATAAAACAGGGTTGTTTATGTTAAAGAGTTCTTCACTGGACTTGGGTAGATCACATGTTTACTGACTTGATGGTTCTTCATTGCGAAATGTGTAGAACCACCATTGTAGCAAGAAAGACTAGATCACAAGATAAACATACTCAAAAGATCTTATCATCCTATCTCGATGAACATTCGATGAAAGGATATTAAGATTGGCAAAGCATAATAACTAAACCCATGCAACAAGTGAGAAGCAACACTCACGTTGTAGCACTGGAAATCAAGCATAGCTTTGAATTCCATGAACTGTTTTAAAGATGGGTTTGAGGCCCATGGTTGTAAAACATTGGGGTAGAACATTTATCATATATGAAATGTATTTTCATATTCCATTTAATCTTGGTTTAGTATTAAATGATGAGTCCCTTCAATTTGACGATATATTCAAGATAGACTGTCAGGACCAGTCCTGTGACTAAGAAATGTCTATCAAGTGAACTTGAATGTCAAAAGTTGAAAATGGTCCTTGGTCGGAGTTTTCTATAAAGATGGACGTATAGAAAACGTTAGACGACTAGAATGCAAGATAACTAGTAGTTCTGTTTCTTGAACTATGTGGACATGGCAATGTCGTAATCATTTGCATAGATACTTACTTTGGGAAGACTAGTATCGGACAGACCTATGAAACTTTACTGTAAGAGATGAAAATCTATCATAAGTAAATTTCATTAAAATTATTAGACACTAAATCCTCAATACCTTAGTGATTTGAGATTACTTGTTTGAGAACTGCTTACTTTGACGTTGACCAACCGTCGCACTGTAAAAGGAGGCTATAAAGGCAATGCTCAGGTAATCACCTATCAAACGAAGTCTAATCTCAAGATTACAAGATTGGGATTGTCCTCCCATAAATCGGGATGAGATGCTTAAAAGTTGTACAAGGCCACTCGGAGAGCTAGAAACTGTAAAATGCATGGCCGTGCTCGGATGAATCATAGGCTATGATTATCTGTTTATTTGATCATTTGAACTCTGAAACCGAGAAACACCTCTGGACGTAATAAGGATGACAACTCTTACCTTATGTTTAAGAGCAAGCATCGAGCGACAAAGGAATTAGGAAATGCACACTTGTCCCTAAGCACAAGTGGGAGACTAAAGGAAATAATGCCCTTGGTCCAAGTATGCATTTAATGTTAAGTCTAATAAATGCGGTTCAGTATTAATTAACAAGTTAATAATTCAGTGAGATCAAGTGAGCTGAATGCCTAGCTAGAGGCCGCTTCAGTTCAAGTTGAATTAATGATATTAATCCACAGCTTACTCTTGACTGAACCCGTAGGGTCACACAAATAGTACGTAAACGGATCAAGTATTTAATGGCATTAAATACTCCATCTATGGATATTCGGAATCGACGGATCTTGGTTTCAGTGGGAGCTGAGATCGTCAAAAGCAAGAAATGAATACTCCGGAAACGAGGATATTACTGGAAACGGAAATATGGATCGTATCGGAAATATAAATATTATCCAAGTCATAGATGTTGCCGGAAACGGAAACATGGTTCATATCGGAAAATATTAATGGAAATGGAAATATTGCCAGAATCGGAAATATTGCCGGAAACGGAAATATTGTCAGAATCGGAAATATTATCGGAATCGGAAAATAATTCCAGAAACGGAAATATTAAATATTTGTTCGAAACGGAAATTAATTCCGGAATCGGAAATATTAAATATTGTTCGTATCGGAAATGAATTAAATCCTAATCCTAATAGATAAAGTTTATTTAATAGATTCCTAGCAAGATTCTAATTAAACTAACTTAGTATTCTAATAGGATTATAAGTCCTTTTCCATAACTCTATAAATAGGGGCCTAGGGTCACAAATTTATACACATCATTGAAGTATTCAAAGGTAAGATTTTGAAGCAAAAATCAGCCAAACACTTGCAACCTATTTACCCGAAATTCTTAGAACCTTAAGGGCGATTCTAGTTGGTCAAGCTTAAGGCGGATCCGGACGTGCTGTGGACTATCTACGGAGGGACGACATTTGGAGTCCTAAAGACTTGTTCTTGTTCGGTTCGGGCGCAGCTAGGGAGGGCACGCTACAAAGTGTATGCATCTGAATTATGCTAAATGATTATATTTAAATAATATGTTTCCTGGCATTAAGGTTTTCCGCATGATTTATGTTTTGTCATATGTATCATAACCTAACATAAGAAAGTTATGACGAAACCCAGATTCCCTAAAATGGTTAGAGGCCAAATATAGACTCAATGATTTAAATGGTTAGAGGCCATACAACATACTAATGTTTTGATGACAAAATTGACATTTTGTTGATTTGCAAGAATAGTTTCACACCTATTGGTTGCAAGTTTGTTTTAATGATAAAAACCATCAAACATGAAATTGTGTCTTCACACAAAGCTAGATTAGTTGCTAAAGGTTACAAGCAAATTCACGACGTGGATTGTGTTGAAACCTCATGCATAATCGTAATGCTCAAGTCTATAATCCAAGCAATGATTACATATTGGTACATATAGCAATTGGATGACAAAACGTATTCCTCAATCAAATGTTGGAATAAACGATGTACATGACATGTCATAGGATTTGTGGATCCAAATAAATGCTTGAAAAGGATAGCTAGCTTATGAAATCTAAGTACATATTTAAGAAAGCAATTGGGAATTAGAATTGTATTTTAGTGAATCTAATAAGTATTTTAGTTTCATAAAATGTACATGATTCTTATATATATATATATAAGAAGTTTAGTGGGAGTACGTAAAACTTAATTGGTCCTATGTGTATTACACACATATCTCTCTATTGTGAAATAACATTCAAATGCTAATGACTTAGATTTGAAATTATTCATCAATGATGGACCTAGGCGAAACTTAGTGCATACTAGGTATTAAGATCCATTTACAAAGATCTTATAATATTGTTTTAGATTAAGTAATAGCATTTACTAAATCAAACACGAAAGACTCCATTGGAGATATTCGACCCATATGAATAAATCTAAGTAATAAATGTTTGAAGTATGTATAAGAATTTACTAAGTTAAACATCAAAGAGTCTGAATGAGATTTTTAACCTATATTATATGTCAAAGAATTTAGCTGGATTTAGGATCTACTGAAATTGAATGAGCTAAAGGTACATGGATAGAATTCAATTGGGAATTATTCTGCAAACAAATTTATCATGTATGATATAATATGAGGATAGCCAAAAATGTATCGTTTGGCTTTAGGCATAACGAACATATACCAATCTCTATTGGTCTAAGTAAAGATCAAGTAGATTGATATCAAGAAAAACTTATGGTACTTGAAAAGGTACATAGAATTAGTTCTTGAGTCAAGGAAATAAAGATATGCTAAATATTGATGCTATACGCATAAACACTGGCAAAGGATCAAGAAAGATCCCTTTGGAGTTAACCATTGGCAAGGGCGAGCTGTAGAGCATCGTGTTTTGAAATGGCAACATAGAAGAAAGACCATGAGTTGTTGCGTGGGAAATTAAAATTTCCATGTTCTAAGATACATCTGGGAAGTTTTCCATGTATCCATGAACTGCTTGGATTATTAAATCCAAACAAAGCATCACTAGCAACCTATACAGTTGAAGTACAATACTTATTGCCTAAGAAACAATGAAACAAAGTTGTTTACGTTAAGAGTTCTTCACTGAACTTGGGTAGATCACATGTCTGCTGGCTTGATGGTTCTTCATTGCAAAATGCGTAGAACCACTCTTGAAGCAAGAAAGACTAGATCACAAAATAAACATACTCAAAAGATCTGAACATCCCATCTCCAAAGGCATTCGATAAAAAGGATATTAAGATTGGCAAAGCATGATAACTAAACCTATGCAACAAGTGAAATACAACACTCACATTGTAGCACTGGAAGTCAAACATAGTTTTGAATTCTATTAATTGTTTTAAAGATAGGTTTGAGACCCATGGTTGTAAAACATTGGGGTTGAACATTTATCATATATGAAATGTATTTTTATATTCCATTTAATCTTGGTTTAGTATTAAATGATGAGTCCTTTCAATTTGACGATATATTCAAGATAGACTGTCAGGTTTAGTCTTGTGACTAAGAAATTTATATCACGTGAACTTGAATGTCAAAATATGGAAATGGTCCCTGGTCTGAAGTTTTCTATAAAGGTGGACGCATAGAAAATGCTAGACGACTAGAATGCAAGATGACTAGTAGTTCTATTTCTTGAACTATGTGGACATGGAAATGTCGCAATCATTTGCATAGATACTTACTTTGAGAAGATTAATATCGGGCAGACCTATGAAACTTTACTGTAAGAGATGAAAATCTCTCATAAGTAAATTTCATTACATTATTAGACACTAATCCTCAATACCTGAGTGATTTGAGATTACTTGTTTGAGAATTGGTTACTTTGATGTTGTCAAGCGTCGCACTGTAAAAGGAGACTATAACGACAACGCTCAAGTAATCAGCTATCAAACGAAGTCTAACCTCAAGATCACAAGATTAGGATTGTCCTCCCATAAATCAGGATGAGATGCTGAAAGTTGTACAAGGCCACTCGGAGATCTAGAAACTGAAAAATGAATGGCCATGCTCAGATGAATTAGAGGCTATGATTATCTGTTTATTTGATCATTTGAACTCTGAAACCGAGAAATACCTCTGGACATAATAAGGATGACTACTCTTACCTTATGTTCATGAGCAAGCATCAAGCGACAAAGGAATTAGGCAATGCACACTTGTCCCTAAGGACAAGTGGGAGACTAAAGGAAATAATTCCCTTGGTCCAAGTATGCATTCAATGCTAGGTCTAATAAATGCGGTTCAGTGTTAATTAATTATGCAAGTTAATAATTCAGTGAGATCAAGTGAGCTGTATGCCTAGCTAGAGGCCGCTTCAGTTCAAGTGGAATTAATAATATTAATCCACAACTTACTCTTCACTAAACCCGTAGGGTCACACAAATAGTACGTGAACGGATCAAGTATTTAAGTGAATTATACACTATTTATGAACATTCGGAAACGATGGATCTCGGTTCCAGTGGGAGCTGAAATCGTCAAAAGGCAAAATATAGAATGCTCCGGAAATGATGATATTGCCGGAAACGGAAATATGGATCGTGACGGAAATATAAATATTATCCAAGTCGTAGATGTTGCCGGTAATGGAAACATTTGTTAGGTTATGATACATATGACACTACATAGATCATGCGGAAACAACCATTAACCCAGGACAACATATTATTTACACATAATCATATAGCATAATTTAGATGCATACTCTTTGTTGCGTGCCCTCCCTAGCTGCGCCCGAACCGAACAAGAACAAGTCTTTTAGGACTCCAAGTGTCGTCCCTCCGTAGATAGTCCACAGCACGTCCGGATCCGCCTTAAGATTGACCAACTATAATCGCCCTTAAGGTACTAGAAAATTTCGGCACTTTTGAGCAAGATGTGTGTTTGATTTTCTCTCAAAAAACTCACTTTTGAATACTTTGAAACTTGTATATAAATTATGACCCCTAGGCCTTTATTTATAGAGTTATGGAAAAGGAATCGTAATCCTAGTAGGATGCGAATTAATTGGAATTAGAATCCTACATGAATTCTATTTAATTAATTTATCCAATTAGGAATAGAAACTTAATCATACACTGACTCTTGTAGATTCAGGAATCACGCATGAGCACAAACTCACACACACACGGCAGCCACAAGGGCTGCCCATGCGCGTGCGAGCAGCAGCCCGCGTAGCACGGCCCACGCAGCCGTGGCCCTTGGCGCGCGCTGGGCCTGCCTTGCGGTAGGCCTGGGCGCTGCCTTGGCTGGGCTTGTGGCGCGCATGCTTGCTGGGCGATGGCCCCGGCTTCGTGCTGGGCCTTCGTCCGGCAAGCCTCGTCCGATGCTAATTCGTACGATACGCTTCCGATTAAATTTCCATTTCCGGAATCTATTTCCGATACGAACAATATTTAATATTTCCGATTCCGGAATTAATTTCCGTTTCGAACAAATATTTAATATTTCCGTTTCCGGAATTATTTTCCGATTCCGGCAATATTTCCGATTCTGACAATATTTCCGTTTCCGGTAATATTTCCGATTCTGGTAATATTTCCATTTCCAATAATATTTTCCGATACGTACCATGTTTCCGTTTCCGGCAACATCTACGACTTGGATAATATTCATATTTCCGATACGATCCATATTTCCGTTTCCGGCAATATCATCGTTTCCGGAGTATTCATTTCTTGCCTGTGACGATCTTAGCTCCCACTGAAACCAAGATCCGTCGGTTCCGAATATTCATAGATGGAGTATTTAATGCCATTAAATACTTGATCCGTTTACGTACTATTTGTGTGACCCTACGGGTTCAGTCAAGAGTAAGCTGTGGATTAATATCATTAATTCCACTTGAACTGAAGCGGCCTCTAGCTAGGCATTCAGCTCACTTGATCTCACTGAATTATTAACTTGTTAATTAATACTGAACCGCATTTATTAGACTTAACATAGAATGCATACTTGGACCAAGGGCATTATTTCCTTCAGTCTCCCACTTGTCCTTAGGGACAAGTGTGCATTTCCTAATTCCTTTGTCGCTCGATGCTTGCTCTTGAACATAAGGTAAGAGTTGTCATCCTTATTATGTCCAGAGGTGTTCCTCGGTTTCAGAGTTCAACTGATCAAATAAACAGATAATCATAGCCTATGATTCATCCGAGCACGGCCATGCATTTCACAGTTTCTAGCTCTCCGAGTGGCCTTGTACAACTTTTAAGCATCTCATCCCGATTTATGGGAGGACAATCCCAATCTTGCGATCTTGAGATTAGACTCCGTTTGATAGGTGATTACCTGAGCGTTGCCTTTATAGCCTCCTTTTACGGTGCGACGGTTGGTCAACGTCAAAGCAACCAGTTCTCAAACAAGTAATCTCAAATCACTCAGGTATTGAGGATTTAGTGTCTAATAATTTAATGAAATTTACTTATGACAGACTTTCATCTCTTACAGTAAAGTTTCATAGGTCTTGTCCGATACTAGTCTTCCCAAAGTAAGTATCTATGCAAATGATTATGACATTGCCATGTCCACATAGTTCAAGAAACAGAACTACTAGTCATCTTGCACTCTAATCGTCTAACGTTTTCTATGCGTCCAATTTTATAGAAAACTCCGATTAGGGACCATTTTCAACCTTTGACATTCAAGTTCACTTGATAGACATTTCTTAGTCACAGGACTGGTCCTGACAGTCTATCTTGAATATATCGTCAAATTTGAAGGGACTCATCATTTAATACTAAACCAAGATTAAATGGAATATGAAAATACATTTCATATATGATAAATGTTCAACCCCAATGTTTTACAACCATGGGCCTCAAACCCATTTTCTAAAACAATTCATGGAATTCAAAGCTATGCTTAATTTCCAGTGCGACAATGTGAGTGTTGCTTCTCACTTGTTGCATAGGTTTAGTTATCATGCTTTGCCAATCTTAATATCCTTTTCATCGAATGTTCTTCGAGATATGATGATAAGATCTTTTCGAGTTTGTTTATTATGTGATCTAGTCTTTCTTACTACATTAGTGGTTCTACGCATTTTGCAATGAAGAACCATTAAGTTAGCAGACGTTTTTCTTGCTTCAAGAGTGGTTCCACGCATTTTTCAATGAAGAACCATCAAGCCAGCAGATAGGTGATCTACCCAAGTTCAGTGAAGAACTTTAAACAACCCTGTTTTATTGCTTCTTAGGCAATAATTACTTTTACTTCAACTGTATAGGTTGCTAGTGATGCTTTGTTTGGATTTACCTATCCAAGTAGTTCATAGATATGTGGTAGACTCTCCAACTATATCTTAGAACATAGAAATTAATATTTTAATTTCCCACGCAACAACTCATGGTCTCCAATCCATGTTGCCATTTCAAAACACGATGCTCTATAGCTCGTCTTTATCAATGGTTAACTCCAAAGGGTCTTGCTTGATCCTTTGCCAGTGTTTATGCGTGTAGCATCAATATTTAGCGTATCTTTATTTCCTTGAATCAAGAACTATTCCTATGTACCTTTTCAAGTACCATAAGTATTCTTGATCTCAATCTAGTTGATCTTCACTTAGATCAATAGAGATTGGTATATGTTCGTCATGCCTAAAGTCATACGATACGTTTTTGGCGATCCTCATATTATATCATACATGATAAATTCTTTTGCAGAATAATTCCTAATTGAATTCTATTCATGTAACTTTAGCTTATTCAATTTCAGCAGATACTGAATCCAGCTAAATTCTTTGACATATAATATAGGTTAAGAATCTCATTTAGGCTCTTTGATGTTTAACTTAGTAAATGCTTATACATAGTTCAAACATCCTTTACTTAGATTTATTCACATGGGTCGAATATCTCCAAAGGAGTCTTTCGTGTTTGATTTAGTAAATGCCATTACTTAATCCAAAACAATATCATAAGATCTTTGTAAATAGATCTTAATACCCAGTATGTACTAAGTTTCGCCATGGTCCATCATTGATGAATAATTTCAAATCTAAGTCATTAGCATTTGAATGTTATTTCACAATAGAGAGATATGTGTGTGATACACATAGGACCAATTAAGTTTTATGTACTCCCACTAAACTTCTTATATATCTATAAGAATCATGTATATTTTATGAAACTAAAATACTTATTAGCTTCACTAAAATACAGTTCTAATTCCCAATTGCTTGCTTAAATCTGTACTTAGATTTTATAAGCTAGCTTTCTCTTTTTGGATCCACAAATCCTATGACATACCATGTACATAGTTTATTCCAACATTTGATTGAGGAATACGTTTTGTCATCCAATTGCTATATGTACCAATATGCAATCATTGCTTGAATTATAGACTTGAGCATTACGATTATGCATGAGGTTTCAACACAATTTACACCATGAATTTGCTTGTAACCTTTAGCAACTAATCTAGCTTTGTGTGTGAACACAATTCCATGTTTGATGGTTTTTATCCTTAAAACAAACTTGCAACCAATAGGTGTGAAACTATTCTTGCAAATCAACAAAATTTCAATTTTGTCATCAAAACATTGAGTATGTTTTATGGCCTCTAACCATTTAACAACTTTGAGTCTATATATGGCCTCTAACCATTTTAGGGAATCTGAGTTTCGTCATAGCTTTCTTACAAGTCACAAACTCATTAATCTATATGATAATAGTTTGACTGCAAGTTGTAGGTTTCTTCACTATTTAATAGAAGAATCGCATAGTTTCATTGACCTGATCTCTATGTTTCTTCACTATCTAATAGAAGAATCTCATAGTTTCAGTGACTTGAATTCTATGCCTACTTGGGTATAGAACATCAAACAATAGAATATCAACAGGCACTTTGAGAGTCCTTTGAATATTCTATTCTCCTTGAAGCACTTGTAAAGTCTTCTAAGAGATGTCTATTCTTTAAAACCACTTCTAAAGTTCTTAAAGAATTAGTTCGGATTTTCTGAAGCACTTCGAAAAGCCTCCGGAATGTCCGTTTATGTTTGTTGTTCGCCTCGAAGACTTTCGAGGTCTATTTTCTCCCACTTGTCATTTTGGAAACGAATCTCCAAAAGGACATTATTTCGAGCAAACAAACATTATGTTCTCAAAAATTCGTGGTAGAAACAATACCCTTGTGTCTCATTTGAATAAATCACAATGAAACATATATCTAGACTTGGGCCTTAGTTTGTTGAATAACAAACACTAAGCTCCCACTGAGTTTAGCAACTCTTTAGATATATATAATTGAAAAGATATCCTGAAATTACTTTTCAATAGCTTTGACGAATTTGGTTTAGTTTGGTGGTAGTTGAGCATTTTGTTTTAGAAATTATAGGAAAAGTCTTTATGATCCATCATTGATCGAATCAAGTACTAATTGACTTCGATCACTCCAACGTAGATATGCCATATCTTATGGAGCTAGATTGTGAAATTACAACATACAATCATTGATGATCATATTTGGTCTCAAGTAATCATCAACATGATCTAACCTAGATCTTTATGATTTCTTGCCGAGTGGATTTTATACTTCTGAATCTTTGAACTAGCCAAACAGATTCAACTTATATCACATTTGAGTAAATAAACCTATATTCACTCGAATCCATGTGAAATAATAAAGTTATAAAACCTTTCTTTAGCTTTGAACTCTATCGTCTAGGCGTTCTAACAATAGTTCATATTCTTTGTTACTTTCAACAAGTAAGACTGGTTGTCTTAAAATGATCTAAAAATCAATCAACTTTCAAAAGTCCATTAAAATAGAGCTTATGAATGTTAACTTGTTGATATGGTCTAAGCAACAATGCCAAAGATTAGTGGAACTCAAATCAAGGGGTTGATTTGAACCTAGTAAAGTTCTTTAAAGAGTTGTTTGTTTTAATCAAGCATATTGACTCAACCTGTAATTGACCATTTCATTCAAATAAACAAACAAACAAGCATTGTTTTTGTTCTTCTGAATGTGAGTCTTTCTGTGTTTGAAGCAGAAATTTAGGTATGCTGATTATGGAACAAAATAGCCATTAAGTTCCAGCCTTTGAAAGGACTTAAAACAAACTAGATGACCCTACAACTAATGTAGCATTGCCATGCTTCATTTCCCACTTGTAGGTCATTAGTGTATCCTAGCTTCCATTATTTGAGTTATTACCGAAGTAAGAACCTCAAGCGGTATATGATACCAAGGAAGTTTGATTGCTAGGTCACTTCTCTTTAAACATAAATTTATAGGTAGAAACGGAATCGTAAATTCCTTTCATTTGTTCCTCGTTTTCCTATTTCTTGTACCCTTTCTTATAGTCTTAAGAATTGAATTCTTTAGTGTTGACTTTTATACTTTGTTAGACATGTCCAATGTCACCAACAAGGTTCTTTACCATTTTAATTTATGTTGAATATTCTGTTTCAACTAGATGATCTTACCAGAAGCTTCTAAAGTTCTCTAAGCATCGATCTATTCGAATGTCTAGGGACTAGACTCATTCGAGAACTAAATGGACAAAGATATTAGGTTGTTAACCATTGGTAAAGCTGAGCGTATTAAACTCAATGCTTTATGATCTCAAAACTACATTGTATTTTGAATTCACAAGCACCAATTGGTTTGCCATTCGATTTTGATATTCGAAAACAACCATAAAAGTCGTTATAAGAAACGTACATTTTAAATTGCTCACTTTCTCTCATTTCCGTGAATCGTTCTTGGATTCACTACCAATCGAGGAAATTTACTGTTACCTTTCTAAAAGGATTTATTGCAGTGCAAGATATTTAATTATAAACAATAATTAAAACATACATTGAAGTATGCAAAGTCTAAACATTTATCATGAATAATAACTTGAAATTAAAGCAACCATGCAATTCAAACAAGTTATTAGCATTTTATTCGATTTTATTGTTCCGGCAGGTGTGAATAAAATGATTCCAAGATCCTAAAATCATTGAAGAACTAAGCACAGTTTGTCGACTTAATCCTAGAACATATTAGGTAAGCAAAAGCCTTTTGCTAATAGTCTAGAAACTATTCTTGGTTGATAGGTACGTCTAAGAACTTATTAGGTAAACCTATCGAATTTGCCACGACATAAAAGGACTCCTTACTTATATCGTTGAGTTTCACCAAAACTAACATGTACCCACAATTATTTGTGTACCTTGCCCCTTTAGGACCAATAAGTAATACCTCGCTGAGCGAAAACTATTACTAGATTGATGTAAAGGATATCCAAGCAAGTGTATATTTTGGCATGGCACCTTTTAACTCAATTTTTAAGTTTGGAACTTAAGGCTCTTACTATGTTGGTTAGATTTTAAGTGAACTAAAATCCTTAATCATGCAACATAATCAAGCTTTTGATCTCATGCATTTTAAGACATATTTAAAGCAATAAATAACTTAAAACATGCATAAGATATTTGTGATCTAGTATGGCCCGACTTCATCTTGAAGCTTTGACTTCAAAGTCCGTCTTGAAAATCTCCGTGGGAGGCACCATTTTCTTCAAATAGGATAAGCTATAACTAATTACAACTATTTGATGGTACGCAGACCATTTTGAATTGAAAAATAACTTTTGGTGCTTTAGACCAATTACATTCAAATTAATGGTACGCAGACCATATTTTCTATCCTATTTGGGCCATACTAGTCATTTCATAACCTGCAAAACAGTACATATACAATATATACCATTCACCCATTCATTATCATGAATGGCCCACATAGCTGGTTAGTAAAACACATTATGCATCACGTAAACATTTGCAGCAATTAATCAAGGGCACCAATAATCTACCAATTATTCAGTCCTTATTAATTCTAATCGAGTTGTTTTAACCTTAAGGATTTGTAGACCTAATCAAGAGTTTATGACTAAAAAGCGCTCCCACTCAAACCAATAAATTCATATGCTTTACTAATTTTAAACATAAAATTGTATTTCTAGTCTAACCGGAAACATACAAATTTAATTAAAATTTAAAGCTCATATAAATTTATAATTGAATCCAAAAATTTAATTTAATTTCAGTCGCATTTGAATTAATTCATGATTTTAATTTTAGTAAAATAATTAGAATAAATTCCATTTATTATAATTATAATATTCAAAATTAAAATCCAAGAAATTAATTCAAATTATTAATTTTAAAATTAATTAAAATTATGTGAACTGAAATTTTCAAATTAAACATTCAAAACGATTTAATCGTAACGCAAACACCCTATGCGTTGCACGCCCATGGACCGTACGCACACAGCCATTGCTGGCCATGTGCGCGCAGCCCATGCGCTCGTCGCATAGCTGCTGCTGTCCTATCGCAAGCCTCCGCACAGCGCCCCATCGCACGCGAGCTATCGCTCGCAGTGCGCGCGCGCGAGATCGCTCGCTGGGCGCGCTGGCTCGCTCGCTGTGCGCGCGAGCCATCGCTCGCTGGGGCGCGACATCGCTCGCTGGGCGAGCGACATCGCGCGCTGCGCGCGCGAGCAGTGCTGGGCGCAGCGCTCGTGGCACGCGAGCTTGCGCTCGCTGCGCGCGAGGCTGCGCGCACTTGTGCGAGGCAGTGCGCGTTGTGGCGCAGCTCGCTTGCTGCCCACACGCGACTGCCTTGGCTCGCCCTTCGCCCATGCCCATTCGTTCATTGCTCGTGGCACACGACACAAGGCAGGGCTGCTGCCTTGTGCTCGTGCACTACGCCCTTGCTCATTGCATTCGTGCCGCACGAGCGATGAGCTCCCTTGCTCGTCGTCGCACGCCCGCATTATACAACACCCCTTAAGGGTAACACGAAGCGTCCATTGCTTCGTGCGTGCAAGTTATTTGAACGAATCGCATAAAAATTTAAAATTTATATTTAAAATTAATGACAAATTAATGAATATTATTAATTTCATAATTTTAGGGCGAAAAATCGAAAATTTATTATCCAATTGATTTCCGATTGATATGGATTCAAGTCTAGGTCATAAAAATTTAAAATTTATCGTAAATTTACAATTTTTATGGTGGTTTTTAATCATAGGTTTCTAATTAAATTATAATTAATTATGAAAATCAAATTAATTCTAAATTATTCTAATTTTCAACAAATTAATCATAATTACAAATTAGATTGCATAATTAACAAGACTAGGCATTCAAACTTGTTAAACATATGCAGTAGGTCAATCAAAAATTCAAGATTTATCAACAGGATTCGCAAATATTTAATTTAACATCTTAAATTTACGAAATTTTGCATTCGAAAAACTAAAACCTTCGAAAAGTCATAGTTAGGCTTCGAATTTGAGAATTCTGGGTTCGGCAGAAAAATACTATTTTTGTCAAAATTTTAGAATGCCTTTTACATGCGGAATTGACACAAAAATCACTCAATTCGGATGAGTAATGAAGAAACTGCCGAAAAACTGCGTACATATAATTAAATAAACGCAATTTGCAATTAATTAACAATTACGAAAATTAATCACCCCTTTTAATTCTTGCAAATTTGTAATATTTAACCATGTTCATGCAATTTAGATTATGAAAATAATAAGGGGCTCGTGATACCACTGTTAGGTTATGATACATATGACACTACATAGATCATGCGGAAACAACCATTAACCCAGGACAACATATTATTTACACATAATCATATAGCATAATTTAGATGCATACTCTTTGTTGCGTGCCCTCCCTAGCTGCGCCCGAACCGAACAAGAACAAGTCTTTTAGGACTCCAAGTGTCGTCCCTCCGTAGATAGTCCACAGCACGTCCGGATCCGCCTTAAGATTGACCAACTATAATCGCCCTTAAGGTACTAGAAAATTTCGGCACTTTTGAGCAAGATGTGTGTTTGATTTTCTCTCAAAAAACTCACTTTTGAATACTTTGAAACTTGTATATAAATTATGACCCCTAGGCCTTTATTTATAGAGTTATGGAAAAGGAATCGTAATCCTAGTAGGATGCGAATTAATTGGAATTAGAATCCTACATGAATTCTATTTAATTAATTTATCCAATTAGGAATAGAAACTTAATCATACACTGACTCTTGTAGATTCAGGAATCACGCATGAGCACAAACTCACACACACACGGCAGCCACAAGGGCTGCCCATGCGCGTGCGAGCAGCAGCCCGCGTAGCACGGCCCACGCAGCCGTGGCCCTTGGCGCGCGCTGGGCCTGCCTTGCGGTAGGCCTGGGCGCTGCCTTGGCTGGGCTTGTGGCGCGCATGCTTGCTGGGCGATGGCCCCGGCTTCGTGCTGGGCCTTCGTCCGGCAAGCCTCGTCCGATGCTAATTCGTACGATACGCTTCCGATTAAATTTCCATTTCCGGAATCTATTTCCGATACGAACAATATTTAATATTTCCGATTCCGGAATTAATTTCCGTTTCGAACAAATATTTAATATTTCCGTTTCCGGAATTATTTTCCGATTCCGGCAATATTTCCGATTCTGACAATATTTCCGTTTCCGGTAATATTTCCGATTCTGGTAATATTTCCATTTCCAATAATATTTTCCGATACGTACCATGTTTCCGTTTCCGGCAACATCTACGACTTGGATAATATTCATATTTCCGATACGATCCATATTTCCGTTTCCGGCAATATCATCGTTTCCGGAGTATTCATTTCTTGCCTGTGACGATCTTAGCTCCCACTGAAACCAAGATCCGTCGGTTCCGAATATTCATAGATGGAGTATTTAATGCCATTAAATACTTGATCCGTTTACGTACTATTTGTGTGACCCTACGGGTTCAGTCAAGAGTAAGCTGTGGATTAATATCATTAATTCCACTTGAACTGAAGCGGCCTCTAGCTAGGCATTCAGCTCACTTGATCTCACTGAATTATTAACTTGTTAATTAATACTGAACCGCATTTATTAGACTTAACATAGAATGCATACTTGGACCAAGGGCATTATTTCCTTCAACATTGTACGTATCAGAAAATATTTTATCGAAAATAGAAATATTGTCGGAATCGGAAATATTGCCGGAAACGGAAATATCACCGGAATCGGAAATATTGTCGGAATCGGAAATAAATTTCGTAATCGGAAATATTAAATATTTGTTCAAATCAGAAATAAATTCCGGAATTGGAAATATTAAATATTTTTTCGAATCAGAAATGAATTCCGCAATCGGAAAACGAATCGGAAGCGCGACGTACGAAACGATCGACAGACGAGCTTGCAAGATGCAAGGCCCAAAACAAAGCCAGGCCCATCGCCCAGCAAGCCCGTGCTCGCGCCGAGCAAGCAGGCCGAGCAGCAGCAGCGCCCACTTTGCCGCGTGCAACTGCCAGCGCCCATGGGCCATCGAGCAAGCAACAAGCACTCGTGGGCTGCGAGTTGCGAGCTGCGGGCTGCACATCAGCGTGGGCTCAAGGGCCACGCAAGCAATCCCTTGGCCGGATAGGATTACTTCTTTGTGAAGTAATCTCGTTTTCCTAATTCTACTCAAATTGGATGTTTTTGTTAAATCTGAAATACTTAGGTGTTTGATTAAACATAAAATTCTAATGATATAATTTAACTAGAATCCTAATGGATTTAGTTATTGGAAACCTAGTAGAATTCTAACTCCGTTATTTCCACCCTATAAATATGTGGTTCATGATCACAATTTATAAAGCAATTCAATAAGTATTCACATATATTAAGTTCAAGGGAGAATTTAATAATTTGCCTAAATTAATAATAAGCTTTCCGAGTGAACATAAAACCTTAGATAATATTCTAGTTAATTGAATCTGGGGCGGATCCGAACGTGTTGTGGACTATCTACGGAGGGGCGACATTTGGAGTCCTAAACTTGTTCTTGTTCGGTTCGGGAGCAGCTAGGGAAGGCACGCATCACATTGTATGTATCCTAATTATGCTAATTGACTATGTGGCAATTAATTGGGATTCCTGGCTTTATGGTTTTTCCGCATGAAATATATTGTTTATATTTGTCATAACCTAACACGCTTGACCTGTTTATTTTCGTTCTTTGCAAACAGGTGAGTTGGTCCTGCTGGGCTGGACTAGAGGAGACCTAGGAGTTGAGGGAGGCCCGGCTCCAATCTCGGTGTCGAATCTTGTACCAGGGTCCTAGGGGTCCGGCCTGGTTCTTGGGGGAGCGGGTACTGCGATAGACTACGGAGCTCATCCGGGTGCCCCGGTCGCCGCCTTCCAGTATGTTGCGCCCTACGGGCATCCTTTTTAGCTGTCGGGCAGTGTTGCGATAGGGTATGCCTGCGGGGGACTTTGTGCTGCTCGACCACAACTATCCTAAGTTTGTGCAGCTCCGGATTTCGCTTCCGCCTGTCGTCGAGGTACGTGTAATCTTGTGACATTATTGATGTGTGTTAGGTTATGACAAATATGTTAGGTTATGATACATATGACACTACATAGATCATGCGGAAACAACCATTAACCCAGGACAACATATTATTTACACATAATCATATAGCATAATTTAGATGCATACTCTTTGTTGCGTGCCCTCCCTAGCTGCGCCCGAACCGAACAAGAACAAGTCTTTTAGGACTCCAAGTGTCGTCCCTCCGTAGATAGTCCACAGCACGTCCGGATCCGCCTTAAGATTGACCAACTAGAATCGCCCTTAAGGTACTAGAAAATTTCGGCACTTTATGAGCAAGATGTGTGTTTTAATTTTTTCTCAAAAACTCACTTTTTGAATACTTTGAAACTTGTGTATAAATTATGACCCCTAGGCCTTTATTTATAGAGTTATGGAAAAGGAATCGTAATCCTAGTAGGATACGAATTAATTGAAATTAGAATCCTACATGAATTCTATTTTAATTAATTTATCCAATTAGGAATAGAAATTTAATCATACACTGACTCTTGTAGATTCAGGAATCACGCATGAGCACAAACTCACACACACACGGCAGCCACAAGGGATGCCCATGCGCGTGCGAGCAGCAGCCCCGCGCAGCACGGCCCACGCATCCGTGGCCCTTGGCGCGCGCTGGGCCTGCCTTGCGGTAGGCCTGGGCGCTGCCTTGGCTGGGCTTGTGGCGCGCATGCTTGCTGGGCGATGGCCCCAGCTTCGTGCTGGGCCTTCGTCCGGCAAGCCTCGTCCGATGCTAATTCGTACGATACGCTTCCGTTTAAATTTCCATTTCCGGAATCTATTTCCGATACGAACAATATTTAATATTTCCGATTCCGGAATTAATTTCCGTTTCGAACAAATATTTAATATTTCCGTTTCCGGAATTATTTTCCGATTCCGGTAATATTTCCGATTCTGACAATATTTCCGTTTCCGGCAATATTTCCGATTCTGGTAATATTTCCATTTCCAATAATATTTTCCGATACGTACCATGTTTCCGTTTCCGGCAACATCTACGACTTGGATAATATTCATATTTCCGATACGATCCATATTTCCGTTTCCGGCAATATCATCGTTTTCGGAGTATTCATTTCTTGCCTGTGACGATCTTAGCTCCCACTGAAACCAAGATCCGTCGGTTCCGAATATTCATAGATGGAGTATTTAATGCCATTAAATACTTGATCCGTTTACGTACTATTTGTGTGACCCTACGGGTTCAGTCAAGAGTAAGCTGTGGATTAATATCATTAATTCCACTTGAACTGAAGCGGCCTCTAGCTAGGCATTCAGCTCACTTGATCTCACTGAATTATTAACTTGTTAATTAATACTGAACCGCATTTATTAGACTTAACATAGAATGCATACTTGGACCAAGGGCATTATTTCCTTCAGTCTCCCACTTGTCCTTAGGGACAAGTGTGCATTTCCTAATTCCTTTGTCGCTCGATGCTTGCTCTTGAACATAAGGTAAGAGTTGTCATCCTTATTATGTCCAGAGGTGTTCCTCGGTTTCAGAGTTCAACTGATCAAATAAACAGATAATCATAGCCTATGATTCATCCGAGCACGGCCATGCATTTCACAGTTTCTAGCTCTCCGAGTGGCCTTGTACAACTTTTAAGCATCTCATCCCGATTTATGGGAGGACAATCCCAATCTTGCGATCTTGAGATTAGACTTCGTTTGATAGGTGATTACCTGAGCGTTGCCTTTATAGCCTCCTTTTACGGTGCGACGGTTGGTCAACGTCAAAGCAACCAGTTCTCAAACAAGTAATCTCAAATCACTCAGGTATTGAGGATTCAGTGTCTAATAATTTAATGAAATTTACTTATGACAGACTTTCATCTCTTACAGTAAAGTTTCATAGGTCTTGTCCGATACTAGTCTTCCCAAAGTAAGTATCTATGCAAATGATTATGACATTGCCATGTCCACATAGTTCAAGAAACAGAACTACTAGTCATCTTGCATTCTAATCGTCTAACGTTTTCTATGCGTCCAATTTTATAGAAAACTCCGATTAGGGACCATTTTCAACCTTTGACATTCAAGTTCACTTGATAGACATTTCTTAGTCACAGGACTGGTCCTGACAGTCTATCTTGAATATATCGTCAAATTGAAGGGACTCATCATTTAATACTAAACCAAGATTAAATGGAATATGAAAATACATTTCATATATGATAAATGTTTAACCCCATTGTTTTATAACCATGGGCCTCTAACCCATCTTTAAAACATTTCATGGAATTCAAAGCTATGCTTGATTTCCAGTGCTACAACGTGAGTGTTGCTTCTCACTTGTTGCATAGGTTTAGTTATCATGCTTTGCCAATCTTAATATCCTTTTCATCGAATGTTCTTCGAGATATGATGATAAGATCTTTTTGAGTTTGTTTATTATGTGATCTAGTCTTTCTTACTTCGATGGTGGTTTTACTCATTTTGCAATGAAGGACCATCAAGTTAGCAGACGTTTTTCTTGCTTCAAGAGTGGTTCCACGCATTTTTCAATGAAGAACCATCAAGCCAGCAGATAGGTGATCTACCCAAGTTCAGTGAAGAACTTTAAACAACCCTGTTTTATTGCTTCTTAGGCAATAATTACTTTTACTTCAACTGCATAGGTTGCTAGTGATGCTTTGTTTGGATTTACCTATCCAAGCAGTTCATAGATATGTGGAAGACTCTCCAACTATATCTTAGAACATAGAAATTAATATTTTAATTTCCCACGCAACAACTCATGGTCTCCAACCCATGTTGCCATTTTCAAAACACGATGCTCTATAGCTCGTCTTTATCAATGGTTAACTCCAAAGGGTCTTGCTTGATCCTTTGCTAGTGTTTATGCGTGTAGCATCAATATTTAGCATATCTTTATTTCCTTGAATCAAGAACTATTCCTATGTACCTTTTCAAGTACCATAAGTATTCTTGATCTCAATCTAGTTGATCTTTACTTAGATCAATAGAGATTGGTATATGTTCGTCATGGCTAAAGTCATACGATACGTTTTTGGCGATCCTCATATTATATCATACATGATAAATTCTTTTGGAGAATAATTCCCAATTGAATTCTATTCATGTAACTTTAGCTTATCTAGTTTCAGTAGATACTGAATTCGGCTAAATTCTTTGACATATAATATAGGTTAAGAATTCATTTAGACTCTTTGATGTTTAACTTAGTAAATGCTTATACATAGTTCAAACATCCTTTACTTAGATTTATTCACATGGGTCGAATATCTCCAATTGAGACTTTCGTGTTTGATTTAGTAAATGCCATTACTTAATCTAAAACAATATTATAAGATCTTTGTAAATAGATCTTAATACCCAATATGTACTAAGTTTCGCCATGGTCCATCATTGATAAATAATTTCAAATCTAAGTCATTAGCATTTGAATGTTATTTCACAATAGAGAGATATGTGTGTAATACACATAGGACCAATTAAGTTTTAAGTACTCCCACTAAACTTCTTATATATCTATAAGAATCATGTATATTTTATGAAACTAAAATACTTATTAGCTTCACTAAAATACATTTCTAATTCCCAATTGCTTGCTTAAATCTGTACTTAGATTTCATAAGCTAGCTATCTTTTTCAAGCATTTATTTGGATCCACAAATCCTATGACATACCATGTACATAGTTTATTCCAACATTTGACTGAGGAATACGTTTTGTCATCCAATTGCTATATGTACCAATATGCAATCATTGCTTGAATTATAGACTTGAGCATTACGATTATGCATGAGGTTTCAACACAATTCACACCATGAATTTGCTTGTAACCTTTAGCAACTAATCTAGCTTTGTGTGTGAACACAATTCCATGTTTGATGGTTTTTATCCTTAAAACAAACTTGCAACCAATAGGTGTGAACCTTATTCTTGCAAATCAACAAAATTTCAATTTTGTCATCAAAACATTGAGTATGTTTTATGGCTTCTAACCATTTAAAACATTTGAGTCTATATATGGCCTTTAACCATTTTAGGGAATCTAGGTTTCGTCATAGCTTTCTTACAAGTCACAAACTCATTAATCTACAGGATAATAGTTTGACTGCAAGTTGTAGGTTTCTTCACTATTTAATAGAAGAATCTCATAGTTTCATTGACCTGATCTCTATGTTTCTTCACTATCTAATAGAAGAATCTCATAGTTTCAGTGACTTGAATTCTATGCCTACTTGGGTATAGAACATCAAACATATAGAATATCAATAGCCACTTGAAAGTCCTTTGAATATTCTGTTCTCCTTGAAGCACTCGTAAAGTCTTCTAAGAGATATCTATTCTTTAAAGCCACTTCTAACGTCCTTAAAGAATAAGTTCGGATTTTCTGAAGCGCTTCGAAAAGCCTCCGGAATGTCCGTTTATGTTTGTTGTTCGCCTCGAAAACTTTCGAGGTCTATTTTCTCCCACTTGTCATTTTGGAAACGAATCTCCAAAAGGACATTATTTCGAGCAAACAAACATTATGTTCTCAAAAATTCGTGGTAGAAACAATACCCTTGTGTCTCATTTGAATAAATCACAATGAAACATATATCTATACTTGGGCCTTAGTTTGTTGAATAACAAACACTAAGCTCCCACTGAGTTTAGGAACTCTTTAGATATATTATGAAAAGATATTCTGAAATTACTTTTCAATAGCTTTGACGAAATTGGTTTAGTTTGGTGGTAGTTGAGCATTTTGTTTTAGAAATTATAGGAAAAGTCTTTATGATCCGTCATTGATCGAATCAAGTACTAATTGACTTCGATTATTCCAACTAAGATATGCCATATCTTATGGACCTAGATTGTGAAATTACAACACACAATCATTGATGATCATATTTGGTCTCAAGTAATCATCAACATGATCTAACCTAGATCTTTATGATTTCTTGCCAAGTGGATTTTATACTTTTGAATCTTTGAACTAGCCAAACAGATTCAACTTATATCACATTTGAGTAAATAAACCTATATTCACTCAAATCCATGTGAAATAATAAAGTCATAAAACCTTTCTTTAGCTTTGAACTCTATCGTCTAGTTGTCTAACAATAGTTCATATTCTTTGTTACTTTCAACAAGTAAGACTAGCTTGTCTTAAGTTGATCTAGAAATCAACCAACTTTCAAAAGTCCATCAAAATAGAGCTTATGAATGTTAACTTGTTGATATGGTCTAAGCAACAATGCCAAAGATTTAATGGAACTCAAATCAAGGGTTTGATTTGAACCTAGTAAAGTTCTTTAAAGAGTTGTTTGTTTTAATCAAGCATATTGACTCAACCAGTAATTGACCATTTCATTCAAATAAACAAACAAACAAGCATTGTTTTTGTTCTTCTGAATGTGAGTCTTTCTGTGTTTGAAGCAGAAATTTAGGTATGCTGATTATGGAACAAGATAGCCATCAAGTTCCAGCCTTTGAAAGGACTTAAAACAAACTAGATGACCCTACAACTAATGTAGCATTGCCATGCTTCATTTCCCACTTGTAGGTCATTAGTGTATCCTAGCTTCCATTATTTGAGTTATTACCGAAGTAAGAACCTCAAGCGGTATATGATACCAAGGAAGTTTGATTGCTAGGTCACTTCTCTTTAAACATAAATTTATAGGTAGAAACGGAATCGTAAATTCCTTTCATTTGTTCCTCTGTTTTCCTATTTCTTGTACCCTTTCTTATAGTCTTAAGAATTGAATCTTTAGTGTTGACTTTTATACTTTGTTTAGACATGTCCAATGTCACTACAACAAAGTTCTTACCATTTTAATTTATGTTGAACATTATATTTCAACTGGATGATCTTACCAGAAGCTTCTAAAGTTCTCTAAGCATCGATCTATTCGAATGTCTAGGAACTAGACTCATTCGAGAATTAAATGGACAAAGATATTAGGTTGTTAACCATTGGTAAAGCTGAGCGTATTAAACTCAATGCTTTATGATCTCAAAACTACATTGTATTTTGAATTCACAAGCACCAATTGGTTTGCCATTCGATTTTGATATTCGAAAACAACCATAAAAGTCGCTAAAAGAAACGTACATTTTAATTTGCTCACTTTCTCTCATTTCCGTGAATCGTTCTTGGATTCACTACCAATCGAGGAAATTTACTGTTACCTTTCTAAAAGGATTTATTGCAGTGCAAGATATTTAATTATAAACAATAATTAAAACATACATTGAAGCATGCAAAGTCTAAACATTTATCATGAATAATAACTTGAAATTAAAGCAACTATGCAATTCAAACAAGTTATTAGCATTTTATTCGATTTTATTGTTCCGGCAGGTGTGAATAAAATGATTCCAAGACCCTAAAACCATTGAAGAATTAAGCACAGTTTGTCGACTCAATTCTAAAACATTTTAGGTAAGCAAAAGCCTTTTGCTAATAGTCTAGAAACTACTCTTGGTTGATAGGTACGTCTAAGAACTTATTAGGTAAACCTATCGATTTTGCCACGACATAAAAGGACTCCTTACTTATATCGTTGAGTTTCACCAAAACTAACGTGTACTCACAATTATTTGTGTACCTTGCCCCTTTAGGACCAATAAGTAACACCTCGCTGAGCGAAAACTATTACTAGATTGATGTAAAGGATATCCAAGCAAGTGTATATTTTGGCATGGCACCTTTTAACTCAATTTTTAAGTTTGGAACTTAAGGCTCTTACTATGTTGGTTAGATTTTAAGTGAACTAAAATCCTTAATCATGCAACATAATCAAGCTTTTGATCTCATGCATTTTAAGACATATTTAAAACAATAAATAACTTAAAACATGCATAAGATATTTGTGATCTAGTATGGCCCGACTTCATCTTGAAGCTTTGACTTCAAAGTCCGTCTTGAAAATCTCCGTGGGAGGCACCATTTTCTTCAAATAGGATAAGCTATAACTAATTACAACTATTTGATGGTACGCAGACCATATTTGAATTGAAAAATAACTTTGGTGCTTTAGACCAATTACATTCAAATTAATGGTACGCAGACCATATTTTCTATCCTATTTGGGCCATACTAGTCACTTCATAACCTGCAAAACAGTACATATACAATATATACCATTCACCCATTCATTATCATGAATGGCCCACATAGCTGGTTAGTAAAACACATTATGCATCACGTAAACATTTGCAGCAATTAATCAAGGGCACCAATAATCTACCAATTATTCAGTCCTTATTAATTCTAATCAAGTTGTTTTAACCTTAAGGATTTGTAGACCTAATCAAGAGTTTATGACTAAAAAGCGCTCCCACTTAAACCAATAAATTCATATGCTTTACCAATTTTAAACATAAAAATGTATTTCTAGTCCAACCGGAAACATACAAATTTAATTAAAATTTAAAGCTCATATCAATTTATAATTGAATCCAAAAATTTAATTTAATTTCAGTCGTATTTAAATTAATTCATGATTTTAATTTTAGTAAAATAATTAGAATAAATTCCATTTATTATAATTATAATATTCAAAATTAAAATCCAAGAAATTAATTCAAATTATTAATTTTAAAATTAATTAAAATTACGTGAACTGAAATTTTCAAATTAAACATTCAAAACGATCTAATCGTAACGCAAACACCCTACGCGTTGCACGCCCATGGGCCGTACGCACACAGCCATTGCTGGCCATGTGCGCGCAGCCCATGCGCTCGTCGCATAGCTGCTGCTGTCCTATCGCAAGCCTCCGCACAGCGCCCCATCGCACGCGAGCTATCGCTCGCAGTGCGCGCGCGCGAGATCGCTCGCTGGGCGCGCGACATCGCTCGCTGGGCGCGCTGGCTCGCTCGCTGTGCGCGCGAGCCATTGCTCGCTGGGGCGCGACATCGCTCGCTGGGCGGGCGACATCGCGCGCTGTGCGCGCGAGCCATCGCTCGCTGGGGCGCGACATCGCGCGCTGTGCGCGCGAGTAGTGCTGGGCGCAGCGCTCGTGGCACGCGAGCTTGCGCTCGCTGCGCGCGAGGCTGCGCGCACTTGTGCGAGGCAGCGCGCGTTGTGGCGCAGCTCGCTTGCTGCCCACACGCTACTGCCTTGGCTCGCCCCTCGCCCATGCCCATTCGTTCATTGCTCGTGGCACACGACACAAGGCAGGGCTGCTGCCTTGTGCTCGTGCACTACGCCCTTGCTCATTGCATTCGTGCCGCACGGGCGACGAGCTCCCTTGCTCGTCGTCGCATGCCCGCATTATACAACACCCCTTAAGGGTAACACGAAGCGTCCATTGCTTCGTGCGTGCAAGTTATATGAACGAATCGCATAAAAATTTAAAATTTATATTTAAAATTAATGACAAATTAATAAATATTATTAATTTCATAATTTTAGGGCGAAAAAATCGAAAATTTATTATCCAATTGATTTCCGATTGTTATGGATTCAAGTCTAGGTCATAAAAAATTAAAATTTATCGTAAATTTACAATTTTTATGGTGGTTTTTAATCATAGGTTTCTAATTAAATTACAATTAATTATGAAAATCAAATTAATTCTAAATTATTCTAATTTTCAACAAATTAATCATAATTACAAATTAGATTGCATAATTAACAAGACTAGGCATTCAAACTTGTTAAACATATGCAGTAGGTCAATCAAAAATTCAAGATTTATCAACAAGAATCGCAAATATTTAATTTAACATCTTAAATTTACGAAATTTTGCATTCGAAAAACTAAAACCTTCGAAAAGTCATAGTTAGGCTTCGAATTTGAGAATTCTGGGTTCGGCAGAAAAATACTATTTTTGTCAAAATTTTAGAATGCCTTTTACATGCGGAATTGACACAAAAATCACTCAATTCGGATGAGTAATGAAGAAACTGCCGAAAAACTGCGTACGTATAATTAAATAAACGCAATTTGCAATTAATTAACAATTACGAAAATTAATCACCCCTTTTAATTCTTGCAAATTTGTAATATTTAACCATGTTCATGCAATTTAGATTATGAAAATAATAAGGGGCTCGTGATACCACTGTTAGGTTATGATACATATGACACTACATAGATCATGCGGAAACAACCATTAACCCAGGACAACATATTATTTACACATAATCATATAGCATAATTTAGATGCATACTCTTTGTTGCGTGCCCTCCCTAGCTGCGCCCGAACCGAACAAGAACAAGTCTTTTAGGACTCCAAGTGTCGTCCCTCCGTAGATAGTCCACAGCACGTCCGGATCCGCCTTAAGATTGACCAACTAGAATCGCCCTTAAGGTACTAGAAAATTTCGGCACTTTATGAGCAAGATGTGTGTTTTAATTTTTTCTCAAAAACTCACTTTTTGAATACTTTGAAACTTGTGTATAAATTATGACCCCTAGGCCTTTATTTATAGAGTTATGGAAAAGGAATCGTAATCCTAGTAGGATACGAATTAATTGAAATTAGAATCCTACATGAATTCTATTTTAATTAATTTATCCAATTAGGAATAGAAATTTAATCATACACTGACTCTTGTAGATTCAGGAATCACGCATGAGCACAAACTCACACACACACGGCAGCCACAAGGGCTGCCCATGCGCGTGCGAGCAGCAGCCCCGCGCAGCACGGCCCACGCATCCGTGGCCCTTGGCGCGCGCTGGGCCTGCCTTGCGGTAGGCCTGGGCGCTGCCTTGGCTGGGCTTGTGGCGCGCATGCTTGCTGGGCGATGGCCCCAGCTTCGTGCTGGGCCTTCGTCCGGCAAGCCTCGTCCGATGCTAATTCGTACGATACGCTTCCGTTTAAATTTCCATTTCCGGAATCTATTTCCGATACGAACAATATTTAATATTTCCGATTCCGGAATTAATTTCCGTTTCGAACAAATATTTAATATTTCCGTTTCCGGAATTATTTTCCGATTCCGGTAATATTTCCGATTCTGACAATATTTCCGTTTCCGGCAATATTTCCGATTCTGGTAATATTTCCATTTCCAATAATATTTTCCGATACGTACCATGTTTCCGTTTCCGGCAACATCTACGACTTGGATAATATTCATATTTCCGATACGATCCATATTTCCGTTTCCGGCAATATCATCGTTTTCGGAGTATTCATTTCTTGCCTGTGACGATCTTAGCTCCCACTGAAACCAAGATCCGTCGGTTCCGAATATTCATAGATGGAGTATTTAATGCCATTAAATACTTGATCCGTTTACGTACTATTTGTGTGACCCTACGGGTTCAGTCAAGAGTAAGCTGTGGATTAATATCATTAATTCCACTTGAACTGAAGCGGCCTCTAGCTAGGCATTCAGCTCACTTGATCTCACTGAATTATTAACTTGTTAATTAATACTGAACCGCATTTATTAGACTTAACATAGAATGCATACTTGGACCAAGGGCATTATTTCCTTCAAAATATAAATCATATATTTCATGCGGAAAAACCATAAAGCCAGGAATTCAAATTAATTTCCACATAGTCAATTAGCATAATTTAGGATACATACTTGTGATGCGTGTCTTCCCTAGCTACACCCGAATCGAACAAGAACAATTTTAGGACTCCAAATGTCACCCATCCATAGATAGTCCACAGCTCGTTCGGATCCGCCTTAGATTCAATTAACTAGAATATTATCTAAGGTTTTATGTTTATTCGGAAAACTTAATTATATATTTAGGCAAATTATTAAATTCGTACTTGAACTTAATCTAGGTGAATACTTATTGAAATGTTATATAAATTGTGATTATAAACGACGTACTTATTTGTTTGCCTGGTAGCCATACTTATTGCGTAGAATTGCTAACACTTTTGTTGTTCAGGTGCCTGCTAGGATGGTCAAATAGGTGGTGCGTATAGTCAGCCGGGTAAAGGCCGCGTTGTCCTCAGCTCGAGCGGCTCTCTCTTGTAGCAACCCGGGCTCGACTCAGGTATTGTGCCCGTTAACTTTGCTTTATTCAGTCAGTCTGGTTATGTTTGTGCTGACTTGTATCTGGATTTTGCAGATTGGTGTTCCACAAGCCCGTGTGCCGGAGCAGATGCAGACTCCTCATTGGGATAAATATTCATTCGAGGGTGATCGTGGTGCCTCCGGATCGCATGCTAGGCCGCGTTTTCGGACGTTGGTTTGGGTTAGAGGCCCATGCGACCGCCGAATGGGCCTAGGATGAGCTATGGTGGGCCGTTCGGGGTGCCTTAGTCTCAGATGGGTTGGCAGGACCCTTCATTCCAGTTGTTTTAAACCGGTTGGCAGCTCCAGCCATTTCAGCAGCCTTCCCGTGCAGGGTGGGTGCCTGCGGCACAGACGCAGAGCTGGGACTCTTCTCACTTTGATACTTTGCTTGGTGGTCCACAGGGTGCTGGCACGAGTGGCGGTGGTCATGGTGATGAGGATGAGCATCAATAGGCCGTGTACATGTATTTCTGACTTGGACATGTATCATTTTCCGTATATGCTACAGACTTGTATATATTGTTACATTTCATGCTTTTAGTTTATTTTGTTTTTCTGTGCATGCATCAATTTTTGCGAAAAATGGGCCATTTTTCAGTATATTGTAGTATCTTGCCTTAGCCGGAGGTATTGCTTTTTCAGGTATACCGACTTACCTAAACAGAAAAGGAAACCGAAAACATATAACAAGAAATGATGCACTTTAAGTTTTTAGGGTCAACCATGCTTATCAGAATCTTAGTCAAAGTAAAGTTCTTATTTAGAAACGAGCTCGAGTACATAATTTTTAAGAAAATAGTATAATCCTAGCTGTCTTAGAATAGGTAGTCTTGTAACAAATTTTACATAAGATTAGGAACCTAATTGAGCTCGAGAACCGAAATCCGTGTGGCTGATGGAGTTTATGCGGATTTAAGTTACCAGCGCTGGAAATTTCCAGCTCAACTTGGCAGCGCTGAGATTTTCCAGCGCTTGAATTTGAGCGCTGGAATTTTCCAGCGCTAGTTTCTTTTTCTGCGGAACTACATATTCGTATATCCGTTTTAATTAAACTCAAATTTCTGCTAGGCGTGATTATAAATAGAGGGTGCAACGTCCATGATTCTTTCACCTTGCATGCTTTGTCTAACTGCTTAAGTTTCTGAATCCAATTGTCTCCTTGCTTTTCTGTGTTTCTGCCATGTCGACCCCTGTTCCCCCTGTATCTTTGAAGCTAGTTGTCAGTAAATGGCTTCGTTCGCTTTCCCCTACTGATAAGATGCTGCTAAAATAATATGCTTTAGATGCTTTGCTAGAGTTACAACAAATAAAAATTGATTTTAGCTTCATCCATGCTGCCCTGGGTTTCTGGGATTCGGATCACCATGTATTTGTTTTCCGTCGTAATGAAATTGTTCCCTTGCTTGAGGAATTTGCTGCTATCATAGGCCATCCTGTTACCGCACTTTCTGCAACCCCTAGTACTGTTGATGAGGGAAAAAAGATGATAGGGAAGTTCCTGGGTTTATCTGAGAGTAAGGTCAAAGAGATGTTGATTGTGGATACTGTTGACCTTTATGTGCTCATCAATTATTTTAGGGTCTCTGTTGTCAATGTAACTGAACAAAAACGTAGTATTAGGGCCTTATGCTTTTGCCTCCTGAATTGCTACCTATTTCATAACGATGACATTATGTTTGGAGACCTGAAACTGATGCCGATTGTCAGCTTGATGGAGAGTCGGTACTCCATGATGCCCATGGTGGTTGCCGAGACTATTCTTTGGGCGGATGCTTTGAAAAAGGATGTGAAGTGCGAGGCTGTCCGGGGTAGCCCCTTGTTGTTGCAGGTAATCAGTATATGATAAAATCGTTCATGTTTGCGACAATAGCAGCGCTGGAAAATTCCATCGCATTATGTTGAGCGCTGGAAAATTCTAGCGCTTGGACTTTGAGCGCTGATATTTTCTGGCGCTGCAATTTTTTTGTCCGCTTTTTCTTCGATTCGTTTTATTGCGAACCTTGATAACTGATTACTGTTTTACCATTTAATTTTCAGATTCGGCTGATGAAACGACTTAGGATCTTAGAGTCCCCGTCTTATCTTAGGACCTATTCTCCCCGGGCTCTTGGCAGTAGAAAGTATCTATACCAAGGAGAGAATGAGGCCTAGTGGACTTCGTATCTTACCCATGGCCTTTGTTCTGTCAAGTGGGTGATTCTGTGGTGGGGCCTGCAGTCTATGACAGGTGGGACGGGACGCGCTGTTTTTACGTTACTTGCATGGCTAGTGCTTCCAACCTATTTGTTTCCGTACCGCGTTATGAGGTCGTATGGTCATCGACAGGTTATCCCTTTTGCGGATACTACTCCACCTAATGTTAGTTCTTTCTCCCGTCAGCGTCTCTGGGGGTGGGCGGAAGGTTATGACCGCTTGCCCCGTTGGAATGTTAGTACTGAGGGGAATATCGCCTTGTCTGAAAATTACAAGCTTTGGATGAGTTCAGATGATGCTGCAGAGAGGGCCCAAGCTCGTAGTGCTAAACCTGCTGAAATACTACAATCACGGAATAGGCTCAAGTATGATCGAGGAGTTGTATTGAGGTTTCGGGATGTCGGTGCTAGAACCCAGAGGAGGCAAGCAGAAAGGAAACATAGGGCTGAGCATCCTGATGTTGATCATCGGTCTAGGAACAGGTTACCTGGGCGTGGTGTTATTGCGCCCGCAAGGAGTGCTGAATTGGTTCCAAGTAGGGGTCGTCGTGGCGAGAGAAGTAAGAAGCCGGTGTGGACTAGGAAGACTTTTGCTTCTGCAAGCTTAACCGTTGAAGCCCCCAGTGCTACCGCGCCTGTTTCTGTAGCCAGTCTTGTTGAGGTTGTAGTTGATGCAAGCGTGGATAAGGTGAGCGAGGCTTTAGCATCTATGGAGGTCGACGTGGGAGCAATAAAAGATTGTACTGAGGCTTCTGACTTCCACAAGGCATTGTTTGGTGATTATAAGGATTTAGAGTAGATGCTCTAGAGTAATTTGGGGTGGTTTGTGCCCCTTTCATTTGTGTTGTGTCTTTAGTTTACTTTCCCTTTTTTGCTAGTGTGTTTATTTTTGGTTTGAACTCGGGATGCGAGTGTTTGTTTTTTCGTTTCAATAAAGAGTATTATTTTTTTTAGCAACATTGTACATTTTTTTCAAATTATTTGGACCGAATCCACTTTTGGATTGCCTACGTATCCTCCCTAAGCGTAGTTCTAGCTAAGGATCAAGAGAAATAAATCTGAATGAGAAAATATTTGCATTTGTGAATTCCTAAGACTTTTTTAAGTTTGTACGAAAAAATCTGTACAGATTATGCGATTATGTACCCCCCAAGTGTTCGGAATGTTTCTGTATAAGTGCAGAAAGAATTCCGGACACTTTAGCTCAAGCGCTGGAAATTTCCAACGCACAAATTTTGAGCGCTGGAATTTTCTAGCTCTGCATTCAGCGTATTCGAGGTCTTTTGCGCGCAAAATCGTGCTGTTTTCTGTGTACTTATTTTGCAAAGCATGGTCGTGCACTAAAGGTTTCTAAACCATATTTAAGTATGCTTTGCGAATTTTTTGGGTCTGGTACGTGAAATACTTAATGACTCATTATTTTATTCTGCATTTGGGACTTAAGACGATTTTGTGAGTAGTGCTCACATGGGCGAGGTCTGGACATATTATGTGTCCATGTTTGGACGACTGCGTAAACCCTGTTTTTTCAAGATCATTGTATCTTTATTATTTTCGCCGGTTGCTCATTTGTACCAAGCATGTTTGGTTTATAATTGATCGTCTTAAGTTGTTTACGGGTTGACTGAGCGAGTTTCCGTTTTTTGGGCCTAAAGTGGGCCCCTACTTTGTTCGCAAGGTTTTTTTCTTATGATTTAATTAGACCGATGGTGTAGAGCATTTAACAATATTGTTTAATTTTATTGAAAGGAAATCTGAAATACACTTGATAAAAAGAAAGAGCATAAAGAGTACGTTTAACTAGTTTTCTCGGGAAGCATCGTCCGAGATTTATTGAAAACAACTTAAATTGGACTAGGCGATAGCTATTTTGGGTTTCTTAAGACTCAGATTGGACCTTTGGGCTCTAGATCGGTTGAGGTTCATCGGCGAAGGGTTCTGGTTCTTGTCTGATCGTCATCTCAAAGTTGATTCCTTTGGGGCTAATCCATTTGATAGTCCGGTACCAACTACCTTCATTTCCTGTAGCAGCGCGGGGTGATGGAACGATTAGCAGAATTAGATCAAAGTTTTCGTCTTGCAGGGCCAGGGTGACCAGGTCGGGTTCTTCCGCGAACGGCTTTAGCTCGTCGAACAGTGATTGCAGGGCTTGCTCTTCTATGGATAGCTCATATTCAAGCCTATCTATAGCGAAGTATAGTGCCTCGTCCGAGAGGTTGCAGTCATGGAAAATCTCTAAGCCGGGCTTCTGGATGCCATTACTGACAAATGGTTCCGGAAAGCCGTAAAATGGGTAGTCTTCTCCTTCTCACACGATCATGCCATTCAAGGTTAGCTAGTATGGCTGAAGGGTGGGCTTTTACTGGCTGCCCCGTTTTTTGGATCGTATCCTTCCTATGGGCATTTGTCTTCTGCGTAAGTCAGCCTCTCCCCGTCGTGGTTTATAGCCCAAACCAAACGATGGGGAGAACATGGGTAAGGGGAGGTAGGTCATGTCTCTTCCCTTACGCCCAGTGGCATCCCTGGAAAGTGTCCATAGGATAGCATCTTTTTTTGTACAATCTGTGATCCTCGCGGATCCAAGAATGTTGGATCGTATGCCTCGACGGCTGAGACGGTCTCATCTATTTGAAAGTCGTACAAGTCTTCCCGTTAGCCTGTTGTCTCGTTCATGGAACAGCTGACATCGAGAGGCGGGGCTTGGATGGCTATCGTCACTCCGTTATGGTTTAGTTTGACCATTTGGTGCAGAGTAGAAGCTACTCCTTCCCGGTCGTGTAGCCATGGGCGACCCAGGAGAAGGTTGAATGTGGGCTTGATGTCCACCACTTGGAACTCCGTAGTTCTTGCTACCGGTCCGGTTTGTATGGTGAGCTTAATCTTGCCACACAATTCTCTCTTGGAGTTATCATAGGCTCTTATTCCTTGACTAGATGGCTAGAGATTAGTATCTTTCAGGCCCAGGAATCGAGTCGTGCGGAGCGAACAAACGTTTACAGTTAGGCGTTGTCTACTAGTCCGAGTGGGATGTTTTGACATTTGCATCCGACCACTAAGTAGAGAGCTTTGTTATGGGCGCTCCCTTCTTTGGTTAAGTCTTTTTCAGTGAAGACTATTTCCCGATCTTCTAAGTCCCCAGTGACTTGGTTCACTAGCAAGTCTGGAGTGATATTTGTGGAGACTGAAACAAGGTCAAGGGACATAATCACTTTGTCACAGTGCACTTTTGAGGTCCACATGGGATCCCAGTGGTGATTTCTTCCTTAGTCTTCTTTAACTGCCTCAGAAAGGGATCTTAGATAACCCTGGCTATAGTGTTGGGCCAGGTTTGTTCGGTGTTTTGCCGGACCGGGATATCGCTTGTAGGTGGCGGGCTAATATCCGGTTGGTATACTCTTCCATACCGGGTTAAGTTGTTGACCTCGGTTTCAGAAATAGGGTAGGTGAAGGGTACTGCATGCCAGTCTTCGGTGAAGTAGTTCTGGCCTGTGGCTTCGGCTTGGAATAAGTAAACATCCTCGGTATTATCGTCCCAAATGCCGCAGACGTCGTTATACCCATAGTGCGCTAGTAATCGGGCCAGCGGTTCCCCTTGAGGTGTTATATAGCTCGAAGGGTCAATAGTTGTGCACTCTTGGTGATAGATTGTTATGCAGCAGGCTCCCAGAGGGCTGGTGTTGTTGCTTGGTTTGTTCACATTGGGCAGGGGAATGATGTTGCCTTCTATCATATCTTGTATCGTGTTCTTAAGGAACCAGCAATCTTCGATATCGTGGCCTCTGACCCTGTGGCATTTGCAGTAGGCAGAGCCAACCCAGTACTTGTTTTTTACTGTAGGCTCTAGTGTTGGTTCTAATAGGACCAATTTTCCTTGAGCGCACAGTCGGTCGAATGCCGCTCCCAAAGTTGACCCTAGTGGGGCAAACTTTCGGCCCTTGAACCAGCGTTTGGTCCTTGGAGGACTGTTTTCGACGGCGTGGACCTCTTGGGCCTAAGACTGCTCGCCTTTCTTGTAAGTGTTGTTCCGAGACGCGTATTGCGGTTTTGCCGCAGCATTCTAGGTGCATTTAAAGAGGTCATCTTCAATTTTGATGCCCACGAACATGTTGTTTGTAAGCTGGGTCCAAGTTGTCAATGAACTTTTGGACTAGCTCTGGTTCGGGGGGCCTCTGTATTATCTGAGGAGCTTGCGCTGCCCATCGACTGAAGTAAGTCGTGAATCCTTCGTTCTTTTTCTGCGAGAGGACTTCTAGCTCGCGCATGGTTACCTGGAAGTCCATGTTCGACGAGTATTGTTTGACAAAGATGTTAGTAATGTCCTCCCAAGTGAGGAAAGTCTTAGGGTCCAATTCGTAGAACCACTGGAGTATAGTCGATTCTAAGGACAAGGGGAAGGTTAGCAGATACATGGATCTAACCATGCCTTTCAGGTTCATCGCGCCCACAAAGATCAAAAGGTGAATCCTGAGATTATCATATATGTCACCTTGAACTTGGGCAAGTTGGATGAATTGAACTTGTCTGGTAATTTTCCAGCAAGAGGTTTAGGATCGACCGAAAAGAATTTGCTTCCCATGGTCTGTTGAAGGACAATTTTCTCATTTTCATAGCGTTATCCTGCTCATTTTGGGCTTGAGCAGCCGTTAGTTTTTTATTTTCCATGCGGAGCTTTTCCATAGAAGTGGCCATTAGTTGGACCTGTGCGGCCAAATCTTCGAGCGACATGTTGCTAGTTGATGCAGAGGAGAACTGGGGTTGGAAGACTGGAGATCCTGGAAAAGGGGAACGACAGGTGGAGACAGGCCGGAGTTAGTATTCCTGCAATCGGACTAGCCATTGGGGTGACAGACTCAAGACGTGCTAATCTCTGATCTTCAGTTCGGCGCCAAGTAGCGAAACCAGCCCTATGTTACAAGACAGCTATTTAGGATGACAGATTGGTTTACTATAGGATGCAAACTTAATACTGACTCGGAATGGCTCAATTTCTTGGGTAAGGGTAGTTTTTTACAAGAGCTTAACTCAGGTGAAAGTCAGATTATTTATTTTTAGCTTGAATGGTGTTATGCCACTCACAAGTATCGTTGGTGAGCCAATGATTACTTTACGAATTATTTTTTGAGTTAGGCCAACGTACGCGAAAATTATCAAAGACGAAGCCAGCTGCGCTAGAATTTTTCAGCACTTAGATTTGCAGCGCTGAAGCTTTCTAGCGCTTGCCTGTGGAGCACTGGAAAATTCCAACGCTTGCAGGCATTTGTGCAGATTTTTCCTTTCAGTCAGTTTTACTCCGTGGCTTGAATTTTACCAAACTGGACCCTTCGTTAGAGCGTTCGTGCGCTCAAACTTTCAGTATTCCGACGCAAGTGATAAGTAACTTGTGCGTATTGGCCTTTGGGTTAGATTGGTAAAAGCCAATGCGGATTTTCATTTAATTTTGACTTAAGGAGACTTCAATTTCGTGGAAATACCTTCGGCGCAGTTTTGAATATGCATTCCAGAATGGGTATTTTCAGACAGACCTACGTAGTTCTTTAAGGCAGATGCGTATTTTGGTCTTTAGAATTGGTTACACGATGTACTGGGTTCTGAATTTTCGAGTTCTGGTAAGTAACTAAAGTGCGAAAAAAAGTGTGGGTGCGCTGGAAAATTCCAGCGCACGAAAGGGCAACGCTGGAAATTTCCTGCGCATGCCTGGTAAGCGTGGGATTTTTGTGCGCTGGCCATTGTGATTACTTTTCTTTTCCTCATCGCGTGCGCTAGAATTTTCTCGCGCTCAACTTCTGAGCGCTGGAATTTTCTAGCGCAGGTCAGGGCAGCGCTACTTTTTTCTGGCGTTGGGCTCCTGACTGTGGAATTTTATTTATGATTCGTAGCTTTAATATTTTTTCGACGTTTAGAGTATGTTTTAGGAGTTTGATAAGAATTGTTGACCTTAAACTAAGCGTCTGGTTGATTAGTTTCACATAGCACATAAAAATTTACATCAAACTAACAACGAGCATGATTTCAGGGATAATGCACACTTAGTTTATGTTAGTCTCTAAGGTTCAAAAAGGCTTGGGTGTCAAGGTGTACCAAACTTATCGCCAATTCCCCAAGAGACCCTTATCAGAGTAGCCAGGTTCATGACGAATTTTATCAAGGCCTATCCGATACGTGCTGGAGTGGCATATACCGTGAATGGACCTAGGAGATAATCGGTTTAGTTTTGGTAGATGTGTTACATTGCGTATGCATCGAGTGGATAACATCCAAAGCGCGTGCACCCCCGGGCTACTAGGTGTCCTTAGTCTGGATTTCCGAGATGAAACATGCCAAGGAAGCCGAGATTCGTTTATGCGGTTTTGTCGCGGATCATTCCTCACAATGAATATTCAGGTCGTCCCAACTTAATATGGAAATAATTGTGGCGTAGGGTTCGATTTCTGCTATACGACTTCCCCACTGACGCACTACTTGCACAGATTATTTCAGTATTGTCCCTAGTTGATTCGCCACCGTTCGGGGGTCGAAAAATCACAACAGGGCACCTCTAAGGAAGAGTGTACGGCCCGCACGACTTTTCCCCTCTGGATGTGGCAAGCATATTAAGTAAATAGGGACTAACTGTGGGCGTTAGCCTCTTTTTACTAGTCTTTAGGAGTCGTCATTCAGTTTTAGAAAACTGACAAAACCCGTATATCATGATATGCCTGGAGTGCAAACATATGTGATTCATGACGGCCATAGATTCCCTTGTGATCCCGGGTATGGAGATCCCTCAACGTACATCCAGCGGAACAGAGATTGAGAGTTCGGGGGTCGTTTACTAATACGGGGAGTGCCCAGCATTAGCCCACGCGGCACGGTCATTACTAGTTCAATTGTGACTATGATGGGACATGCGTTATGCTACATTACTACTCTTGATTGATTTTAATGCACAGATATTACTAAACAGATGTCAAAACTCTTATTTAGGTTGATTGAAAGAGCTTAACAATAAACCGGTTTGTCCAAGTATTATCTGATTTAGGCGTGAACAATATTACAGATTAAAGTTAGCAAATTTATATGGTGGAGAAATCAATAAAAGTATAGATTCACGTTATAGCAAAGCGTAGGCTTTACTGCGGTTCTCAGGAACACCTACCACTTGACTTTGCTAGCTTTCCGTTTGGTTTTAGAACTTTCCGATGACTGACTGACTATGGGACGGGATTCTTCAAGAGTTTTGAGTATTTTAGGCTTAAGGGCTTGTGTTTAGGTTTCAGCGGCACTTCGACAGTATTCAGTGAGCAGGCGGTAGTGCGGGCAGGGTCTGCTTAACAGTGTGTTAAAGCGGCAGACGCACGAATACGGGACGGAGAAAAGCTTCAGTCAATACTCAAGCTTAAGGGTTTAGGGTTGGAATTGTGTGTTATTTTCTAGTTTTGAGAGGCCCTATTTATAGCAAAATAGGCCAGAATAAGATAAATTTTGGAATGGGAAATTTCCAACTGAGATCTGCCGAGCGCTAGAAAATTCCATTGCTTGGATAAGGAGCTCTGGTTATTTCTAGCGCTTGACATATGTGTGCCAGATCTGTTCTGATGACAGCTGGATTAATTCTACCTTATGCGTAATTGTGTAAGAAGCAAACGTCAGCGCTGTAATAAAGCAGCACTTGAGGTTTGTGCGCTGGAAAATAGTAGCGCTTGGAATGCCAGCGCTGGAATTTTCCAGAGCTGGTGTTTTAGTATACTTTTCCATCCTTTATCGGTTTTTGTCGAGTCTTATCACGTTTTTTATCCTTTAGGAACACGAGTTGGACTACAACTCTTAATCCTTACCTAATGATGAATCGTAAGGCGATTCAAACACTTAGATATTTTATCTTACATGGCTGCTATTCTGGGCAGCGTCCAAGCATAACAATTATTATAAATAACAATTTCTAAAAATGGAAATGTGGTTTACGGGATTATCAGTCAGTCAGGGACCGTTCGTCGCATACCTAGGAAAGCTTAGTCAAGCGGTGTTCGGTTTCTTCATCGAACACACCGTGTCGGGCCTAGAGACAAATGCAGGCGTCTACAGGGAGTTCAAAACTCATACAAACTAGGTTTTTACAAAAAGGAGTGACCTTTAAGGGGTTTCATGGTTGAATCCCCCTTAAATGGTCTTCCATACTCCATTTCCAAGTTTCAAGTTTCAATTTTTATGCTTTGTTTTCAAAAAAACATGATTAGTAAGTTGAGGCTTTTATTTTTGAAAGTGTTCCTTACAACAATCATCATCCAAATCTTCAAAATACCTTAACTTTGTACAAGTTCAAGGATGTTTGTAATACCTCGTATTTTTATAATATTTATGAGTATATTTTATTATATTTATAAAGCATTTTACGATTTATTAGCATTTAAATAATATTTAAATGTATTTTATTTAATGTATTTTAATTAATTAGAATATTTATTATTTTAATTAATTACGAAACAAATTTAATTCTTGAGTCGGGAAATTAAATGGGTTGCAAATGATTTTTTTTAAGGCTTCGGGTTTTAAATAAAAAGTCCAATTCGTTTTATTAAACGAGCCCAATCAAAAGAATTTAATTCCAAGCTCTTGGCTAGCCCAACATTAATTGCTAAGCCCAAACCTAATTCCCTAAGCCTAGCCCATTAAAAATAAGGAGCCTATAAATAGGACTCCTCATCATTAATTGAACCCCTAAAATCTCATAAACCCTCTCTTTTGCTTTGCTTGCCCATCACTCCAACTCCCTCTCCTCTCTCTCGTCTGCACGCCCGCACGCACGCAGCCCCGTGCTCGTGCCTACGTGCTGTTGTGCCCTCGTGCTGCTCGGCCTCACGCCCCAGCGCGCGCTGCCCCTTGTGCCCTCGCGTGTTGTCGCGCCCAGCGCCCAGCACTCCATCTCTTCCTCTCTCGTTCCGCGCCCAGCAGTGCTGCACGCTGCTGCGTGCCTTGCCGCGTCCCCCTTCGTCGCTGCGCACACACGCACACGAGTTGTGCGTTGTGTGTGTGTGTGTTCGTTCTTGTTCAATCTTTCGCCCAATCACTCTAATTCGTGGTTGTTCCGTGCTATAGGACGGATTGGTATAATTCTCTTCTTCCTTACCTATTCTATTTAAATTTCGTATTTTAAATTATAATATTAATATTGTTTTGAGTAATTAAAATGCTGGGAACCGGTTATGAATACCGTGGTTTGAGGATTTGCGTGTTGTGATTCATTAGGTTTGTATTAATTATTAAAGGATGAATTTTCAGATTTGTTTATTGAATAAAGCATTGAGTTTTATGATAATAAACTAGTTTTATTGGGATTTTCAAGTTAGGGCTTTAACCAGACCTAATGAGTCAATTGATTAGCATAATTAGGTGATGATTTTAATTATGATAATCAATTATATTTTCAGATTTGAATAAAGGCTTAAAGTGTTGATTTTTATTGATTTTAAGGGCGGAAAAAGTATGTTTTTGTACTAGGGATTGATTTTGCAAATTGAGACGATTATATTATTGAAAAACGATTGAATTCTAAAGTTTAAACGAGGTTTTAAATCTTATAAAGTTGCTGGAAATTTAATGAACATGGAAATAATTTAAGTTTCATTATTTTGATGATAGGAGGTGATTTCTAGTTGAGTGCTCGTTATTGCAAAGTGGCCCCTACGCTTAGGAATTCAAGGTACGTACAAGTCTAGGGCGACCACACCTTTTGTCAATGACATTACATGATCGTTGATGATGTGAATTATATTATGTGGAATCATGTTTATTTTGGTGAACGAGCATGTGATTTATGATGTTGGATTTATTGGATTAATTGTTGAACACGCATGTTGAAATTAGTATGAGTATGGATTTCATTGTCAATCATGTTGTTCAATATTTATGCATGTATGGTTTGTTTCACATGGAAGGGATGGATTATTTATTTGTATGCTATTGTACGGGATGTCTAGCATACTTTGAGCCAATTATTCGTACCTCGTTGTACTATTTATCTTACCACATGTGAAGGGTTAGCTCACGTAAGCCACCGCACATGTAGGGTTTAGTTGGGAATATTATGTATGAAATGAATTAGGATTTGTCGTGTAAGGGCACAACCCTCATGTTAATGTGCATGATGTGAAGTCTCACTTTGGTGAGGAGGAACATGGTAGTAATTTCACAAGTGTCTTGCCTTGTTGATCACAAGTCCTAAAGCATTAAAATAAGATTGTTTTGGTTGTTGTTTATCAATTGGATGTGTGTATGGTTGTTGAGTCTTGAGTCCGCCTTTAATAAAATATTAATAAACGTAAAGTGCAACCAGAGCAAGCTTCAAAACTCTTGGAACGTATATACCTTGAGTATGAACAATGGGGGAGTCTTGCCGGAAATCTCGTACTCCTACTAATGATACAAGACATTGTTTCATTTATATTATGCGCAGGAATTCGGTCGGTATGGCCCGACACTCGGTATGACCCGAATTTATTATTTATTATTTGGTGTATGGTTGGCTCCCATCACCTTTCCTTTATGGAATATTCTTTTGGCCCGTTCGAATCTTATTCTAATTAAATTTTGAGTCAAGAGTCGAGTCAAGAGTCGAGTCTTGTATTCATGATTTGTTTGTTAACTATTATATAGCTTTTGCATGTTGATTAGTACTGAGTGAGTGATGCATGTTTTAGTTTCATTTCACTCTATTATTTTAAGTACTCAGCTTTTGCTGACTACGTGCTTTGTGTGTTTTGGTCATGGCCTTTGCCTTAATGACCCTATGATGATCTATCATTTGCACTTGCATTGATGGGGAGTAGAATAATATAGCAGGTTGGTAGATCGGAATCATGTGGCTTGGGATGATCGAGAGAGTTGCATGTTTTCGTATTTCGAACCATTTAATAATACTTTAATTATATTTGAAATGTTTGAACTATTTATGTTTTGGGTTTTGGGCCATTATGGTTCCAAATTGTAGGAGGCCTCAATATTACATTAATTATGTTTTTAAAAGTTAGTGGACATTAATTTCCGCTGCGTAATTCTGGTAATAGCCTTAACCGTTATCACGGTGGTGGTAATGCTTTAGTAATTCCTTTATTTTAAGTTGGAAAATGATTTTATAAAAGCAAGAAATTATTAGGGTGTTACAAAGTGGTATCAGAGCTTAAGGCTACTTTGTAGTAAGTAATACTACAAAGTGGTATACTAGAGCTTTGTTTCATTCCTTCTTTGTAGTAATCAATACTACAAAGTGGTAATCGGAGACTAATGCGGAACTTTAGGATTTTTAAATATTATTCTCCTAAAGTCAAAACATATTAGTTTGAGTAATCAATATTTTAAAGGTCAAATATCAATTATTTTGGATCGTTTGAAATAAGTTGAAAAGTTTGGACTATTATTTAATTTAATTAAATTTTCCGAAATATTTTATTTATTTATTTATTTCACTCGAAAATTTCGAACTAAATTCGAATAAGTTTCATTATTTTCGGATTTTCTTAAAATATCCGAATTATTTATTTATTTTATTTAATTAATTATTTATTTATTATTATTCGAATATCTTTTTTCGAATTTATGTTTTAAATTTTTTTCGGATTTCTTTTTATTTTTATTTTTAATTATCCGAAATTTATTTATTTATTTATTCAATTAATCAATAATTCTTATTAATTTTCGATTTTAATTTAAATAATTTCAACTAAGTTAGGAGTTATTTCCTAATTAATTTCGAAAATTAATATTACTTTCAAGTGAGGAATGGGTAGATTAAGAATGGCATATTAGCTTAAGTATGCATTTTATGTGATTATGTGGATTATCAATTGCCATGTATATGTTCTAACCATGTTTTCTCTTGTTTTATGTGATTAATTGCATCATATTTCATGTTGAGCATATATTTGTGCATTAAAAATTGTATGGCTCCACGAACTATTTATTGTATCCTTTTGGGGTTGGAATTTCTATGGAAACGCGTTAGTAAGACTTTTGAGTTGTGAATTTTCAGGAATTAAGGATGCTACCTTCTAAGTTCACCAGTCTAGGATACTTAGAGAAGATGGATAATGAGACTCCTCGCACGTATGTTCAGAAGATCGTGTTTGCTTGTGACTATTTGGCTTCGACCAAAAATATGCCCCACCTTAGGCACAAAGATATGATGGCTAGTATGGTTATACATTGTTTACCCCATAAGAACCCTTACATAGACCTCAAGAACAAGTTCAGTGACATGCATTTTGGTGATGGTACCCCTAATCGGTACAAATATGGGACTAGTGATGGTAGGTGGAAGTATGATTCTGAGGTTCTTGCTACTATCTTAGAGGTTGCGGAAAATAGCTATGAGGATGGGAAGTATTCTGCGGGTCTAGGTATGGGCTATGGAGGAATAGAAAGTGATGGTGAGGATGACATGATCCATGATGAGCAAGCTAGTGAGGTTGAGGAGGATAGTGATGATGATGTGGTAGAGATTGAAAATCCTAACCCTATAGTTCCTGAACTAACCATTGAGATATCCAGTGGATCTGAAGATGAGCTTGAAGAGAACAATGTGGTTGATAGTGAGCCACAACAGAATGATGAGGCTATGGATGAAGACTCGGATCCGGAAGAAGACTTGGATGATCCTTATGATCAAGACTTTACTCAGAGCAATACAAGGAAAGAAATGATCGTCGTGATGACGTTAGTCTCTAGAGAAATGTAATCCTTAGTTTTATTTTTCGTTGATTAATAAAGTGGTAAAGCTATTATTTATGGGTTTAGTTTTATTATAGTTGGAGAATAAATGTTTTGGCATTAGTGGATGTAAGACTTATTCATTGGAGTTTTAATAAAAGAATAGAATTTCCTTTTCTTTATCCTTTAAGTTCAATTCTCAATTCTAAGTGTTGTGGGTATCGCAAAGGGATTAATTGTTATTTCTTCCATGAAATTTTATGTGCAAGGTGATCTAGTAGCAACCATCTAAATTTACTTGCATCGAATAGTGGGGTGAGAAGGCCCAAGAATGGCGCCAACTCTTCCCCTAGGTTGCGCCTAAACGTGTTCTTGTTGTGAGTAGGTTCGTTGTCGAACTAGTGCCTTAGTAATGTCATGTCCAACCAATATTAAAGTTAGCCTTTTTTTTTTATTCACGAGAAGGGATATGGCTAACCAAGAGATTTCTGAAGTGGTTAGACAACTAGCTGAGGTAGTTCGAGACCTAGCTCAAACTAGAGCCAACCCAGTGCATGATCCGGCTGGGGAAATTTTTAAGAAAATAGCTCAAAGCAAGCCTCCACTGTATAGCGGAGAGATTGAACCAAGGGTGCTTGAAAACTGGTTGAGAGAGTTTGATAAGCTCATTGTAGCTGTGAATTGCCCCGAAAACCTTAGGGTGAACAGTGTTGTGTACTACTTGAGAGGTGAAGCTGATTTATGGTGGCAACGATGTGAGGATACCCTTAGAGCCACACCTAACTTTGGGTGGGAAGCATTCAAAACTGCACTAAGGAACAAGTTTTACCCACCTTATCAGAAGAAGCAAAAGGCACAGGAGTTCATTGAACTCAAAATGGGGGGTCTGTCTGTAACGGAATACTATTCTAAGTTTATAGAGTTGTCTAGGTTTGCACCTGAAGTGGTGGCAACGGAGGAGATTAGGGCTCAAAGGTTTGAAAATGGATTGTCAAATGGATTCATAGTTGTTACTATATGGAGAGACCTCTAATTCTTTAGATACCCTATATATATATATGGAAAGGCTGCTCATCTGTATGGACTACAGGTGAGGAGGAACAAGATTGAAAGTGAAACTGGCATAAAGAGAAAGAATGTTGGAAACCAGATTAGTTGAGGTGCCCATAATTATACCAACGTGTAGTATAGAAAGTACCAAGATTCATAAGAATGTGCCTTTGACCATAGCCAAAACCGTTTTCCTGCCTAACCTAATCGAGTTTGAGTTAGGAGAGCTAGATGTAATTCTAGGAATGGATTGGTTGGCCATGTTCAAAGCCAAAATAGATTGTGAGAAGCAGAAGGTTCACTTGAGGTCTAGCCTAGGCAAAGTAGTGTCATATCGTCGTTTTGGTAAACCTAAGAACATAGGAATCATCACGGCAATGGAACTCGTGAAGCTAGTCGTTAAAGGGAACCCAGCCTTCTTATGTAATGTGAGGAACCTAGAACATGTGGTCAAGGATCAGCCTGAGGATATTGCAGTAGTTAATGAATTCCTTGATGTATTTCCAGAAGAGATCCCGGGGATGCCTCCCAATTGACCTATTGACTTTACCATAGATTTAGTGCCTGGAACCGCCCCTATTTCAAAAGCACCTTATCGAATGTCTCCAGCAGAAATGAATGAGTTAAAAGGCCAACTAGAGGATCTATTGGAGAAAGGTTACATTAGGCCAAGTGCATCGCCTTGGGGAGCACCAGTGTTATTTGTGAAGAAAAAGGATGGAAGTATGAGGCTCTGTATAGATTACAGGGAGCTCAATAAGGTCACGATCAAGAACAAGTATCCATTACCTAGGATAGAAGACCTATTTGACCAACTGAAAGGAGCTGGAATCTTTTCAAAGATCGATTTGCGTTCGGGTTATCATCAATTGAGAATCGCTGATCACGACATACCAAAGACTTCAGGACTAGATACGGACATTATGAGTTCACTGTTATTCCTTTTGGGTTAACCAATGCCCCTGCAATATTTATGGATTTAATGAACCGTGTATTCCATGCCTATTTGGACAAGTTTGTAATGGTTTTCATAGATGACATCCTAGTGTATTCTAAGAGTGAAGAGGATCACGCGGAACACTTGAGATCTGTGTTGAGTACCTTGAGAGATAACCAGTTATATGCCAAATTCTCAAAGTGTGAGTTTTGGTCGGAAAGAGTTGCATTTTTGGGACATTTTGTATCTAAAGAAGGAGTGGCAGTTGACCCTGCTAAGATCAAAGCTGTTAGTGAATGGCCTACACCCAAAAGTGTGACTGACATTCGTAGTTTTCTGGGATTAGCTGGCTACTAAAGGCGCTTTGTGCAAGACTTTTCTAGGATAGCCAAGCCCATGACTACCTTGATGAAGAAGGAAGCAAAGTTTGAATGGAGTGACCAGTGTGAGGAAGCATTCCAAGCCTTAAAGACGCGATTGACAACCGCGCCAGTGTTAACCTTACCAGATGAGAGTGGTGCATATGATGTGTATAGTGATGCCTCTAAGAATGGTTTAGGGTGTGTATTGATGCAGAACGGGAAGGTTATTGCTTATGCGTCAAGGCAATGGAAGCCATATGAATCCAATTACCCTACCCATGATTTAGAGCTGGCTGCTATAGTGTTTGCATTGAAGATATGGAGACACTATCTGTATGGTGTGAAGTGTAGGATATTTACGGATCACAAGAGTTTAAAGTACATCTTCACACAGAAGGACCTGAATATGCGCCAATGAAGGTGGTTGGAGTTAATTAAGGACTATGATTTGGATATCCAGTACCATGAGGGAAAAGCCAATGTAGTTGCGGATGCCTTGAGTAGGAAATCAAGTCATAGTGTTAATGCGTTAGTAGTTGCTAACGAGCTGTGTAAGGACATGCAGCGTTTGAACCTTGAAATAGTGAGTGGTGAAAGCCTTGATGAAATGATGAATGCCTTAACCATCCAGCCGTCAACATTTGATGAGATTAGGGAGAATCAAGATGGTGATGTAAAGTTGGAGAGAATCAAGAAAAGATTTTGCAAGGTAAGGAGATAGAATTCCGAATCCATGATGATGGAAGCTTGAGGTACAAGGGCAGGTGGTGTGTGCCTCAAAAGTGTGGAGAATTGAAGGAGAAATTGATGAAAGAAGGGCATAATACGCCATATTCTGTGCACCCAGGTGGTGACAAGTTGTATAAGGACTTGAAAAAGGTCTATTGGTGGCCAAGGATGAAGAACGAAGTGGCTGAATTTGTGGCTAGATGTCTGACTTGTCATAAGGTTAAAATAGAGCACAGGAGACCTCAAGGAAAGGTCCAACCTTTAGAAATTCCAAGCTGGAAATGGGACTGTATTTCTATGGACTTCGTCACTTGTTTACCTAAGTCAAAGACTGGGAATGATACAATTTGGGTTGTGGTAGATAGGTTGACTAAGTCAGCAGTGTTTATACAAATGAAGGAAACCTGGAAAATGGAACAACTTGCTAAAGCTTACATTAAGAATGTTGTGAGGTTACATAGAGTTCCTAAGGATATCGTGTCAGATAGGGATTCAAGGTTTCTTTTGAATTTCTGGAAAAGTGTGCAGAAGAGCTTTGGTACGACATTGAAAATGAGTACAGCCTTCCACCCAGCCACAGATGGACAAATTGAAAGGACTATCCAAACCCTGGAGGACATGCTTCGGGCATGCGTTATTGATTTCCAAGGAAGTTGGGAAGATAGCCTAGATTTGATTGAGTTTTCCTATAACAATAGCTATCATGCTAGCATTGGAATGGCACCATTTGAGGCTCTGTATGGACGAAAGTGTAGAAGTCCACTTTGCTGGAACGACATTAGTGAAACCGTAGTGTTGGGACCTCAAATGATAGAGGACACCATGAACCAAATCCGAACCATCCAATCAAAGATTCAAGCGGCGCAAGATCGCCAAAAGAGTTATGCAGACTTGAAATGTAGGGATGAAGAGTTCAATATAGGTGATAAAGTGTTACTCAAAGTGTCACCAATGAAAGGTGTCATGAGATTTGGAAAGAAAGGGAAGTTAAGCCCTAAGTACATAGGCCCATATGAAATCTTAGAGAGAATCGGAAAGGTAGCTTATAGACTAGCCTTGCCTATGGACTTGCATAGAGTGCATAATGTGTTCCATATATCTCAGTTAAGGAAATATATCCCGGATAAATCGCATGTGTTGCAACCGGAGACCATAGAATTAGACCAAAGTCTAACCTTTGAGGAAAGACCTGTCAAAATCCTTGATAGCAAAGTGCGTAGTACGCGTACTAAAGATGTGAAAATTGTCAAAGTGTTGTGGTCTAACCAAGAATCTGAGGAAGCCACTTGGGAAGCGGAGGACGAAATGAGAAAGAAATATCCCGAGGTTTTTCCCGAGGTTAGTTGAGTTACGGGGTCGTAACTCGTGTCTTTTAAGGGGGGTAGAGTGCGGTAGAATTTCGCGCTTTTTACCTTGTTTTCCCCTATTTTATGCTCAATTTAGTGCTTTCTATTGAATTTGCACTTATTTTGTCCTGTTTAATCATGTAAAGAGTACAGCAACTTAAAATTTTTGCAAATGAACGCATTGAAAGTCTCAAAGTTTTGAGTTGAATTTTGATTTCCGAACCCAAGTTTCGGGACGAAACTTCTTTTAAGGAGGGTAGACTGTAATACCTCGTATTTTTATAATATTTATGAGTATATTTTATTATATTTATAAAGCATTTTACGATTTATTAGCATTTAAATAATATTTAAATGTATTTTATTTAATGTATTTTAATTAATTAGAATATTTATTATTTTAATTAATTACGAAACGAATTTAATTCTTGAGTCGGGAAATTAAATGGGTTGCAATTTTTTTTTAAGGCTTCAGGTTTTAAATAAAAAGTCCATTTCGTTTTATTAAACGAGCCCAATCAAAAGAATTTAATTCCAAGCTCTTGGCTAGCCCAATCATTAATTGCTAAGCCCAAATCTAATTCCCTAAGCCTAGCCCATTAAAAATAAGGAGCCTATAAATAGGACTCCTCATCATTAATTGAACCCCTAAAATCTCATAAACCCTCTCTTTTGCTTTGCTTGCCCATCACTCCAACTCCCTCTCCTCTCTTTCGTCCGCACGCCCGCACGCACGCAGCCCCGTGCTCGTGCCTTCGTGTTTTTGTGCCCTCGTGCTGCTCGGCCTCACGCCCCAGCGCGCGCTGCCCCTTGTGCCCTCGCGTGTTGTCGCGCCCAGCACTCCATCTCTTCCTCTCTCGTTCCGCGCCCAGCAGTGTTGCACGATGCTGCGTGCCTTGCCCTCCTCGCACGCCCACACTCTCGCTCACTCGCTCTCTCCCTCGCGCACAGCGCCAAGCCCGCGTGCGGCCCTGCTGCGTCCCCCTTCGTCGCTGCGCACACACGCACACGAGTTGTGCGTTATGTGTGTGTGTTCGTTCTTGTTCTATCTTTTTCCCAATCAATCTAATTCGTGGTTGTTCCGTGCTATAGGACGAATTGGTATAATTCTCTTCTTCCTTACCTATTCTATTTAAATTCCGTATTTTAAATTATAATATTAATATTGTTTTGAGTAATTAAAATGTTGGGAACCGGTTATGAATACCGTGGTTTGAGGATTTGCGTGTTTTGATTCATTAGGTTTGTTTTAATTATTAAAGGATGAAGTTTTAGATTTGTTTATTGAATAAAGCATTGATTTTTATGATAATAAACTAGTTTTATTGGGATTTTCAAGTTAGGGTTTTAACCAGACCTAATGAGTCAATTGATTAGCATAATTAGGTGATGATTTTAATTATGATAATCAATTATATTTTCAGATTTGAATAAAGGCTTAAAGTGTTGATTATTATTGATTTTAAAGGCGGAAAAAGTATGTTTTTGTACTAGGGATTGATTTTGCAAATTAAGACGATTATATTATTGAAAAACGATTGAATTCTAAAGTTTAAATGAGGTTTTAAATCTTATAAAGTTTCTGGAAATTTAATGAACATGGAAATAATTTAAGTTTCATTATTTTGATGATAGGAGGTGATTTCTAGTTGAGTGCTCGTTATTGCAAAGTGGCCCCTACGCTTAGGTATTCAAGGTACGTATAAGTCTAGGGCGACCACACCTTTTGTCAATGACATTACATAATCGTTGATGATGTGAATTATATTATGTGGAATCATGTTTATTTTGGTGAACGAGCATGTGATTTATGATGTTGGATTTATGGGATTAATTGTTGAACACGCATGTTGAAATTAGTATGAGTATGGATTTCATTGTCAATCATGTTGTTCAATATTTATGCATGTATGGTTTGTTTCACATGCAAGGGATGGATTATTTATTTGTATGCTATTGTACGAGATGTCTAGCATACTTTGAGCCAATTATTCGTACCTCGTTGTACTATTTATCTTACCACATGTGAAGGGTTAGCTCACGTAAGCCACCGCACATGTAGGGTTTAGTTGGGAATATTATGTATGAAATGAATTAGGATTTGTCGTGTAAGGGCACAACCCTCATGTTAATGTGCATGATGTGAAGTCTCACTTTGGTGAGGAGGAACATGGTAGTAATTTCACAAGTGTCTTGCCTTGTTGATCACAAGTCCTAAAGCATTAAAATAAGATTGTTTTCGTTGTTGTTTATTAAATGGATGTGTGTATGCTTGTTGTGTCTTGAGTTCGCCTTTAATAAAATATTAATAAACGTAAAGTGCAACCAGAACAAGCTTCAAAACTCTTGGAACGTATATCCCTTGAGTATGAACAATGGGAGGAGTCTTGCCGGAAAGCTCGTACTCCTACTAATGATACAAGACGTTGTTTCATTTATAATATGCGCAGGAATTCCGTCGGTATGGCCCGAATTTATTATTTATAATTTGGTGTATGGTTGGCTCCCATCACCTTTCCTTTATGGGATATTTTTTTGGCCCGTTCGAAGCTTATTCTAATTAAATTGTGAGTCAAGAGTCGAGTCAAGAGTCGAGTCTTGTATTCATGATTTGTTTGTTAATTATTATATGGCTTTTGCATGTTCATTAGTACTTAGTGAGTGATGCATGTTTTAGTTTCATTTCACTCTATTCTTGTAAGTACTCAGCTTTTGCTGACTACGTGCTTTGTGTGTTTTGGTCATGACCTTTGCCTTAATGACCCTATGATGATCTATCATTTGCACTTACATTGATGGGGAGTAGAATAATATAGCAGGTTGGAAGATCGGAATCATGTGGCTTGGGATGATCGAGAGAGTTGCATGTTTTCGTATTTCTAACCATTTAATAATACTTTAATTATATTATAAATGTTTGATCTATTTATGTTTTGGGTTTTGGGCCATTATGGTTCCAAATTGTAGGAGGCCTCATTATTACATTAATTATGTTTTTAAAAGTTAGTTGACATTAATTTCCGCTGCGTAATTCTGGTAATAGCCTTAACCGTTATCACGGTGGCGGTAATGCTTTAGTAATTCCTTTATTTTAAGTTGGAAAATGATTTTATAAAAGCAAAGAATTATTAGGGTGTTACAATGTTTGGAAAAGTGCAAACCCTTTTCCAAACTAGAACGCATGAACTATAAAATTCTCATGTACAAATGAAATTTCTATATTCAATATTCAATGATGTTAAAGTGGGAACAATTTCTCTTAAACTAGAATCCATTTCAAGTCAATTGAGCTTATTAATGATGAGACTTTTAGCATAACAAGTTATAATTTTTAAGAGTTTAACCTCCTAATTTCAATATTCAAGTTCAATACTCAAGTTCTATATTCAAGTTCAAGTTCAATATTGCTTTATTTCAATATTCAAGCTTTATTTCAAAATTCAAGTACAAAATCGATGATACTTTATAATTAGCAAACTCATTTCAAAGTTAGATTCTTTCTAAGTTGAGTCCATGAGGGGCCAAGTCATACTTGAATAAGTGTCTCTCGTTTGGATTTCCAACATCATTCATACAAGATATATTATTGCAATTTCAAAACTTTATTGTTTACTTTATTTCTTATTTCAATATTGCACCTTTATAATCCGCACCTTTCAATTTCGCACATTTACTATTCATTTGGTTTGCACTTAGTCCTTTTTCTAAGCAGTGATGTATAATCTTTATATTTTCGTACTTTATTTTCTATTGAGACGCATTGCTATATTTGTTATTGCTTTCATCACCCAACATGTTAAATCAACCATTTACAAGTTCTAATCACGCTTAACGAAGATAAGTTTTGGCCAACCGGACTAGGTTCCCTAAATTGGACTTAAAGCAAAGTGATCACATACAAAGTAACAATTTCAATGTTCTAAAAATGCATGCTCACCAACCTAAATTTAGAGCTATGATTAGGATTATGCATAAAAATGATCATTGTCTTGTTTGAACCAACTTGTCAAATCAACTCAAATAAGTGTCTCGTTCCCTTACCCGAGTCTCAATCGATTTCAAGTCCTAGTCTTATCCAAGTCATTTTTGGTGTTTCAAACCGGAACTATAAACTTATTTGGTGGCGAGTCCATTGGAACCCAATACTCGATAACCTTAAGGGTAGTTTCTAGCGTATTCTACATAATTTAGGTTTCAATTTTCTAAGTGTTCAAAATCAATTCTAATCATCAAGTCTAACCTTGGAATTCGACTCCCCTTTATCAGGTGGGATTGCAAAAATCAAGTCGAATTCAACTGTTGGGCTTCTTGATTGCAGTGACGAAGTTTAAGTATATGGCATGTCCTAAATGGAACATTTCAAGGTCCCAAAACTTGCATTTACAAAATCCGAAATTGCAAGTATCCGAAATAAGAGAGAAACACGTACACAAAAAAACCTCTAAAATGTCGAGTAATGAAAGTTTTCACACTTATATATAACTGGTATTTGGGCTCGGACAATGCCTCGGATTATTATATGAATAACGATTAATTATGTATTCTTTAATGAAATTATATTAGAATTTTTTTACAAGACATTTTTTCTGTAGTATATTAATTCAATTTCACAAAGATTTTTCATGTAAAAGGTCATAACTCAATTGGATAATGCTCTAATGTTGAAACATGAGGTTGCAGGTTCGAATCTTATGTAACTATATTTCTCATTTTTTAAATGAAAGTGGATTGAAAACATGGATTTAAGGATTGAGGGAGAGCTCCATGTGGCATGTAGACTTTTGTAGAAACGTATTTATATATATGCTCTCGTGCATTGCACGGGTCAAAATGCTAGATTTTTTTTAATACGATAGCAGGTTGTTGAAAATTTGAAACTTAATTAGAGTGCATAAGCGCTTGTTAGACAAATCTGAAGGAAATAATGCCCTTGGTCCAATTATGCATTTAATGATAAGTCTAATAAATGCGGTTCAGTATTAATTAACAAGTTAATAATTCAGTGAGATCAAGTGAGCTGAATGCCTAGCTAGAGGCCGCTTCAGTTCAAGTGGAATTAATGATATTAATCCACAGCTTACTCTTGACTGAACCCGTAGGGTCACATAAATAGTACGTAAACGGATCAAGTATTTAATGGCATTAAATACTCCATCTATGGATATTCGGAATCGACGGATCTTGGTTTCAGTGGGAGCTGAGATCGTCAAAAGCAAGAAATGAATACTCCGGAAACGATGATATTACAGGAAACGGAAATATGGATCGTATCGGAAATATAAATATTATCCAAGTCGTAGATGTTGCCGGAAACGGAAACATGGTACGTATCGGAAAATATTATTGGAAATGGATATATTGCCGGAATCGGAAATATTGCCGGAAACGGAAATATTGTCAGAATCGGAAATATTATCGAAATCGGAAAATAATTCCGGAAACGGAAATATTAAATATTTGTTCGAAACGGAAATTAATTCCGGAATCGGAAATATTAAATATTGTTCGTATCGGAAATGAATTCCGGAATCGGGAATTTAATCGGAAGCGTATCTTACGAATTAGCATCGGACGAGGCTCGCTAGACGAAGGCCCAGCACGAAGCCAGGCCATCGCCCAGCAAGCCACATGCATCACCAACACACGCCAAGCCTCGACCAGGCCCAGCGCAAGGCCAGGCCCAACCAAGGCCTTGGGCGCGCGCGCGGATCACAGGCAGCGAGCATGGGCCGAGGCGCTGTGCGCTCAGCGTGGGCCGCAAGGCCTGCGCGCGGGTGTGCAGTCCTCGTGCGATGCTCGTGTGCGTGCTATACGATTCCTAAAGCTATCGGGATTCGATATATGATTAAATCCTAATCCTAATAGATAAAGTTTATTTAATAGAGTCCTAGCAAGATTCTAATTAAACTAACTTAGTATTCTAATAGGATTACAAGTCCTTTTCCATAACTCTATAAATAGGGGCCTAGGGTCACAAATTTATATACAACATTGAAGTATTCAAAGGTAAGATTTTAAAGCAAAAATCAGCCAAACACTTGCAACCTATTTAGCCGAAATTCTTAGAACCTTAAGGGCGATTCTAGTTGGTCAAGCTTAAGGCGGATCCGGACGTGCTGTGGACTATCTACGGAGGGACGACTTTTGGAGTCCTAGAGACTTGTTCTTGTTCGGTTCGGGCGCAGCTAGGGAGGGCACGCTACAAAGTGTATGCATCTGAATTATGCTAAAGGATTATGTGTAAATAATATGTTTCCTGGCATTAAGGTTTTCCGCATGATTTATGTTTTGTCATATGTATCATAACCTAACAGTGGTATCACGAGCCTCTTATTATTTTCATAATCTAAATTGCATGACATGGTTAAATTTTACAAATTTGCAAGGAATTAAAAGGGGTGATTAATTTTCGTAATTGTTTTTTTTTAATTCAAATTTTCGTAATTGTTAATTAATTGCAAATTGCGTTTATTTGATTATATGTACGCAGTTTTTCGGCAGTTTCTTCGTTACTCATCCAAATCGAGTGATTTTTGTGTCAATTCCGCATGTAAAAGGCATTCTAAAATTTTGACAAAAATAGTGTTTTTCGTCCGAACCCAGAATTCCCAAATTCGAAGCCTAACTATGACTTTTCGGAGGTTTTAGTTTTTCGAACGCAAAACTTTGTAAATTTAAGATGTTAAATTAAATATTTGCGATTCTTGTTGATAAATCTTGAGTTTTTGATTGACCTACAGTATATGTTTAACAAATTTGAATGCCTAGACTTGTTAGTTATACAACCTAATTTGTAATTATGATTAATTTGTAATTATGATTAATTTGTTGAAATTCGAATAATTTAGAATTGATTTGTTTTTCATAATTAATTAATAATTTAATTAGGTATCCATGATTAAAATCCACCATAAAAATTGTTAATTTATGTTAATTTTTAAATTTTTATGACCTATATTTGAATCCATGTTAATCGGAAATTAATTGAATAATAAATTTTCGATTTTTCGCCCTAAAATTATGAAATTAATATGTTTTATTAATTTGTCGTTAATTTTATATTAAAAATTTAAAATTTTATAAAATTCGCTCATAAACGTTGCACGCACAAAGCAAAGGAAGCTACGTGTTACCCTTAAGGGTTGTTGTATAGTGCGGGCACGCGACGACGAGCAAGGGAGCTCGTCGCCCGTGCGGTACGAATGCAGCGAGCAACCAAGCATATGGAGCGCGCACGAGGCAAGGGAGCCTGGGCATGTGTGCTGTGTGCTATGGGCGAAGGGCGATGGGCGTGGCACATGACGAGGCGCGCGCGCGAGGGCGAGAGCTGGGTCGCCCAGCGATCGCTGCTCCGCGCACCAACGAGCGCTGCCTGTCCACGAGGATTGCTGCGATGCATGCGGGCGAGCAGGCTGCGCGCAAGCGTGGCTTGGCTTGCTGCGTTTGTGCGTGGCTGCTGCTGCGATGTGCCATGGGTGTTCGATCGGTCGTGCACACTATGGGGCTTGGGCGCAAGCCCAAGTGCTCGTCGTGTTACGATTGAGTGGTTTTGAATTTTAATTTGAAATTTTCAATTCGAAAATAATTTTAATTAATTTTAAAATTAATAATTTAAATTGTTTTCTTGGATTTTAATTTTGAATATTGTAATTATTATATATTTTATTTATACTAATTATTTTACTAAAATTAAACCTTGAATTAATTTAAATTTATTCAACTGAAAAATAAATTAAATAAATGGATTCGATTATAATTTTATATGAGGTTTAAATTTTAATTAAATTTGTATGTTTCTAGTTAGACTAGAAATACATTTTTATGTTTAAAATTAGTAAAGCATATAAAGTTATTGGTTTAAGTGGGAGCAATTTTAGTCATAAACTCTTGATTAGGTCTACAAATCCTTTAAGGTTAAACAACTTGATTAGAATTAATAAGGACTGAATAATTGGTAGATTATGAAGGAAATAATGCCCTTGGTCCAAGTATGCATTCTATGATAAGTATAATAAATGCGGTTCAGTATTAATTAACAAGTTAATAATTCAGTGAGATCAAGTGAGCTGAATGCCTAGCTAGAGGCCGCTTCAGTTCAAGTGGAATTAATGATATTAATCCACAGCTTACTCTTGACTGAACCCGTAGGGTCACACAAATAGTACGTAAACGGATCAAGTATTTAATGGCATTAAATACTCTATCTATGGATATTCGGAATCGACGGATCTTGGTTTCAGTGGGAGCTGAGATCGTCACAGGCAAGAAATGAATACTCCGGAAACGATGATATTACCGGAAACGGAAATATGGATCGTATCGGAAATATAAATATTATCCAAGTCGTAGATGTTGCCGGAAACGGAAACATGGTACGTATCGGAAAATATTATCGGAAATGGAAATATTACCAGAATCGGAAATATTGCCGGAAACGGAAACATTGTCAGAATCGGAAATATTACCGGAATCGGAAAATAATTCCGGAAACGGAAATATTAAATATTTGTTCGAAACGGAAATTAATTCCGGAATCGGAAATGTTAAATATTGTTCGTATCGGAAATGAATTCCGGAATCGGAAATTTAATCGGAAGCGTATCGTACGAATAAGCATCGGACGAGGCCTGCCGGACGAGGGCCCAGCACGAAGCCAGGCCATCACCCAGCAAGCCAAGCGCGCCGCACAAACAGCCACGCCAGGCCCAGCGCAAGGCCAGGCCCAGCAGGCCGTGGCAGCGCGCACAGCGCGCGCAGCGCGCGCGGGAGCTGCGTGGGCTTGCAGCTCGCGCAGGCCTCGCTGCGTGGGCTGCTGCTCGTGCGCACGCATGGGCGGCCCATCGTGGCTGCCGTGTGTGCGTGTGTAAGTGTTTGTGTTCGTGCACGTTTCCTAAAACGTGCAGAGTTCGGTTAATGATTAAATTCCTAATTCTATTTGATAAATTAATTAAATTAGAGTTCTTGTAGGATTCTAGGTTTAATTAATTTGTATCTGAATAGGATTCCAATTCCCTTTCCATACCCCTATAAATATGTGGCCTGGGTTCACAATTTATAACGAGTTTCAAAGTATTCAAAGTGAGTTTTTGAGAGAAAAATTCAGCCACACATCTTGCTCAAAAGTGCCGAAAATTCTAGTACCTTAAGGGCGATTCTAGTTGGTCAATCTTAAGGCGGATCCGGACGTGCTGTGGACTATCTACGGAGGGACGACACTTGGAGTCCTAAAGACTTGTTCTTGTTCGGTTCGGGCGTAGCTAGGGAGGGCACGCAACAAAGAGTATGCATCTAAATTATGCTATATGATTATGTGTAAATAATATGTATTCCTGGGTTAATGGTTGTTTCCGCATGATTTATGTAATATCATATGTATCATAACCTAACAGTGGTATCACGAGCCCCTTATTATTTTCATAATCTAATTTGCATAAACATGGTTAAATATTACAAATTTGCAAGAATTAAAAGGGGTGATTAATTTTCGTAATTGTTAATTAATTGCAAATTGCGTTTATTTAATTATACGTACGCAGTTTTTTCGGCAGTTTCTTCGTTACTCATCCAAATCGAGTGATTTTTGTGTCAATTCCGCATGTAAAAGGCATTCTAAAATTTTGACAAAAATAATATTTTTCTGCCAAACCCAGAATTCTCAAATTCGAAGCCTAACTATGACTTTTCGAAGGTTTTAGTTTTTCGAATGCAAAATTTCGTAAATTTAAGATGTTAAATTAAATATTTGCGATTCTTGTTGATAAATCTTGAATTTTTGATTGACCTACTGTATATGTTTAACAAGTTTGAATGCCTAGCCTTGTTAATTATGCAATCTAATTTGTAATTATGATTAATTTGTTGAAAATTAGAAAAATTTAGAATTAATTTGATTTTCATAATTAATTATAATTTAATTAGAAACCTATGATTAAAAACCACCATAAAAATTGTAAATTTATGATAAATTTTAAATTTTTATGACCTAGACTTGAATCCATGTAAATCGGAAATCAATTGAATAATAAATTTTCGATTTTTCGCCCTAAAATTATGAAATTAATAATATTTATTAATTTGTCATTAATTTTATAAATTTTAAATTTTTTATGCGATTCGTTCATATAACTTGCACGCACAAAGCAATGGACGCTTCGTGTTACCCTTAAGGGGTGTTGTATAGTGCGGGCATGCGACGACGAGCAAGGGAGCTCGTCGCCCGTGCGGCACGAATGCAATGAGCAAGGGCGTAGTGCACGAGCACAAGGCAGCAGCCCTGCCTTGTGTCGTGGGCCACGAGCAATGGACGAATGGGCATGGGCGAAGGGCGAGCCAAGGGAGTCGCGTGTGGGCAGCAAGCGAGCTGCGCCACAACGCGCACTGCCTCGCGCTAGAGCGCGCAGCCTCGCGCGCAGCGAGCGCAAGCTCGCGTGCCACGAGCGCTGCGCCCAGCGTTGCTCGCGCGCACAGCGAGCGATGTCGCGCGCCCAGCGAGCGATGTCGCGCGCCCAGCGAGCGATGTCGCGCGCCCAGCGAGCGATGGCTCGCGCGCACAGCGAGCGATGTCGCGCGCACAGCGAGCGATGTCGCGCGCCCAGCGAGCGATGGCTCGCACGCACAGCGAGCGATGTCGCGCGCCCAGCGAGCGATGTCGCGCGCCCAGCGAGCGATGTCGCGCGCCCAGCGAGCGATGTCGCGCGCCCAGCGAGCGATGTCGCGCGCACAGCGAGCGATGGCTCACGCGCACTACGAGCGATGGCTCGCGTGCGACGAGCGCTGGCGCGCGCGCAGCGTGCGATGGCTTGCGATGGAAATGCAGCAGCTATGCGACGAGCGCATGGGCTGCGCGCACATGGCCAGCGATGGCTGTGTGCGAGCGGCCCATGGGCGTGCAATGCGTAGGGTGTTTGCGTTACGATTAGATCGTTTTGAATGTTTAATTTGAAAATTTCAGTTCACGTAATTTTAATTAATTTTAAAATTAATAATTTAAATTATTTTCTTGGATTTTAATTTTGAATATTGTAATTATAATAAATGTTATTTATTCTAATTATTTTACTAAAATTAAAATCATGAATTAATTTAAATACGACTGAAATTTAATTAAACTTTTTGGATTCAATTATAAATTTATATGAGCTTTAAATTTTAATTAAATTTGTATGTTTCCGGTTAGACTAGAAATACATTTTTATGTTTAAAATTGGTAAAGCATATGAATTTATTGGTTTAAGTGGGAGCGCTTTTTAGTCATAAACTCTTAATTAGGTCTACAAATCCTTAAGGTTAAAACAACTTGATTAGAATTAATAAGGACTGAATAATTGGTAGATTATTGGTGCCCTTGATTAATTGCTGCAAATGTTTACGTGATGCATAATGTGTTTTACTAACCAGCTATGTGGGCCATTCATGATAATGAATGGGTGAATGGTATATATTGTATATGTACTGTTTTGCAGGTTATGAAGTGACTAGTATGGCCCAAATAGGATAGAAAATATGGTCTGCGTACCATTAATTTGAATGTAATTGGTCTAAAGTACCAAAGTTATTTTTCAATTCAAATATGGTCTGCGAACCATCAAATAGTTGTAATTAGTTATAGCTTATCCTATTTGAAGAAAATGGTGCCTCCCACGGAGATTTTCAAGACGGACTTTGAAGTCAAAGCTTCAAGATGAAGTCGGGCCATACTAGATCACATTTATCTTATGCATGTTTAAGTTATTTATTGCTTTAAATATGTCTTAAAATGCATGAGATCAAAAGCTTGATTATGTTGCATGATTAAGGATTTTAGTTCACTTAAAATCTAACCAACATAGTAAGAGCCTTAAGTTCCAAACTTAAAAAATTGAGTTAAAAGGTGCCATGCCAAAATATACACTTGCTTGGATATCCTTTACATCAATCTAGTAATAGTTTTCGCTCAGCGAGGTGTTACTTATTGGTCCTAAAGGGGCAAGGTACACAAATAATTGTGAGTACATGTTAGTTTTGGTGAAACTCAACGATATAAGTAAGGAGTCCTTTTATGTCGTGGCAAAATCGATAGGTTTACCTAACAAGTTCTTAGACGCACCTATCAACCAAGAGTAGTTTCTAGACTATTAGCAAAAGGCTTTTGCTTACCTAAGATGTTTTAGGATTAAGTCGACAAACTGTGCTTAGTTCTTCAATGATTTTAGGGTCTTGGAATCATTTTATTCACACCTGCCGGAACAATAAAATCGAATAAAATGCTAATAACTTGTTTGAATTGCATGGTTGCTTTAATTTCAAGTTATTATTCATGATAAATGTTTAGACTTTGCATGCTTCAATGTATGTTTTAATTATTGTTTATAATTAAATATCTTGCACTGCAATAAATCCTTTTAGAAAGGTAACAGTAAATTTCCTCGATTGGTAGTGAATCCAAGAACGATTCACGGAAAGGAGAGAAAGTGAGCAATTTAAAATGTACGTTTCTTATATCGACTTTTATGGTTGTTTTCGAATATCAAAATCGAATGGCAAACCAATTGGTGCTTGTGAATTCAAAATACAATGTAGTTTTGAGATCATAAAGCATTGAGTTTAATACGCTCAGCTTTACCAATGGTTAACAACCTAATATCTTTGTCCATTTAATTCTCGAATGAGTCTAGTCCCTAGACATTCGAATAGATCGATGCTTAGAGAACTTTAGAAGCTTCTGGTAAGATCATCTAGTTGAAACAAAATATTCAACATAAATTAAAATGGTAAAGAACCTTGTTGGTGACATTGGACATGTCTAACAAAGTATAAAAGTCAACGCTAAAGAATTCAATTCTTAAGACTATAAGAAAGGGTACAAGAAATAGGAAAACAAAGGAACACATGAAAGGAATTTACGATTCCGTTTCTACCTATAAGTTTATGTTTAAAGAGAAGTAACCTAGCAATCAAACTTCCTTGGTATCATATACCGCTTGAGGTTCTTACTTCGATAATAACTCAAACAATGGAAGCTAGGATACACTAATGACCTACAAGTGGGAAATGAAGCATGGCAATGCTACATTAGTTGTAGGGTCATCTAGTTTGTTTTAAGTCCTTTCAAAGGCTGGAACTTAATGGCTATTTTGTTCCATAATCAGCATACCTAAATTTCTGCTTCAAACACAGAAAGACTCACATTCAGAAGAACAAAAACAATGCTTGATTGTTTGTTCATTTGAATGAAATGGTCATTTACAGAATGAGTCAATATGCTTGATTAAAACAAACAACTCTTTAAAGAACTTTACTAGGTTCAAATCAACCCCTTGATTTGAGTTCCACTAATCTTTGGCATTGTTGCTTAGACCATATCAACAAGTTAACATTCAAAAGCTCTATTTTAATGGACTTTTGAAAGTTGGTTGATTTCTAGATCAACTTAAGACAAGCTAGTCTTACTTGTTGAAAGTAACAAAAGATATGAACTATTGTTAGAACGCCTAGACGATAGAGTTCAAAGCTAAAGAAAGATTTTATGACTTTATTATTTCACATGGATTTGAGTGAATATAGGTTTATTTACTCAAATGTGATATAAGTTGAATCTGTTTGGCTAGTTCAAAGATTCAGAAGTATAAAATCCACTTGGCAAGAAATCATAAAGATCTAGGTTAGATCATGTTGATGATTACTTGAGACCAAATATGATCATCAATGATTATGTGTTGTAATTTCACAATCTAGCTCCATAAGATATGGCATATCTAAGTTGGAATGATCGAAGTCGATTAGTACTTGATTCAATCAATGATGGATCATAAAGACTTTTCCTATAATTTCTAAAACAAAATGCTCAACTACCACCAAACTAAACCAAATTCGTCAAAGCTATTGAAAAGTAATTTCAGAATATCTTTTCATAATATATCTAAAGAGTTCTTAAACTCAGTGGGAGCTTAGTGTTTGTCATTCGACAAACTAAGGCCCAAGTATAGATATATGTTTCATTGTGATTTATTCAAATGAGACACAAGGGTATTGTTTCTACCACAAATTTTTGAGAACATAATGTTTGTTTGCTCGAAATAATGTCCTTTTGGAGATTCGTTTCCAAAATGACAAGTGGGAGAAAATAGACCTCGAAAGTCTTCGAGGCGAACAACAAACATAAACGGACATTCCGGAGGCTTTTCGAAGTGCTTCAGAAAATCCGAACTTATTCTTTAAGGACTTTAGAAGTGGCTTTAAAGAATAGATATCTCTTAGAAGACTTTACAAGTGCTTCAAGGAGAACAGAATATTCAAAGGACTTTCAAGTGGCTATTGATATTCTATTGTTTGATGTTCTATACCCAAGTAGGCATAGAATTCAAGTCACTGAAACTATGAGATTCTTCTATTAGATAGTGAAGAAACATAGAGATCAGGTCAATGAAACTATGAGATTCTTCTATTAAATAGTGAAGAAACCTACAACTTGCAGTCAAACTATTATCATGTAGATTAATGAGTTTGTGACTTGTAAGAAAGCTATGACGAAACCCAGATTCCCTAAAATGGTTAAAGGCCATATATAGACTCAAATGTTTTAAATGGTTAGAGGCCATAAAACATACTCAATGTTTTGATGACAAAATTGAAATTTTGTTGATTTGCAAGAATAGTTTCACACCTATTGGTTGCAAGTTTGTTTTAAGGATAAAAACCATCAAACATGGAATTGTGTTCACACACAAAGCTAGATTAGTTGCTAAAGGTTACAAGCAAATTCATGGCATGGATTGTGTTGAAACCTCATGCAAAATCGTAATGCTTAAGTCTATAATTCAAGCAATGATTGCATAATGGTACATATGGCAATTGGATGACAAAACGTATTCCTCAATCAAATGATGGAATACAATATGTACATGGTATGTCATAGAGTTTGTGGATCCAAATAAATGCTTGAAAAGGAAAGCTAGCTTATAAAATCTAAGTACAGATTTAAGCAAGCAATTGGGAATTGGAACTGTATTTTAGTGAAACTAATAAGTATTTTAGTTTCATAAAATATACATGATTCTTATAGATATATAAGAAGTTTAGTGGGAGTACTTAAAACTTAATTGGTCCTATGTGTATCACACACATATCTCTCTATTGTGAAATAACATTCAAATGCTAATGACTTAGATTTGAAATTATTCATCAATAATGGACCATGGCGAAACTTAGTACATACTGGGTATTAAGATCTATTTACAAAGATCTTATGATATTATTTTGGATTAAGTAATGGCATTTACTAAATCAAACACGAAAGTCTCCATTGGAGATATTCGACCCATGTGAATAAATCTAAGTAAAGGATGTTTTAACTATGTATAAGCATTTACTAAGTTAACATCAAAGAATCTAATGAGATTCTTCACCTATATTATATGTCAAAGAATTTAGCTGGATTCAGTATCTACTGAAATTGAATGAGCTAAAGTTACATGAATAGAATTCAATTGGGAATTATTCTGCAAAAGAATTTATCATGTATGATATAATATGAGGATCGCCAAAAACGTATCGTATGACTTTAGCCATGACGAACATATACCAATCTCTATTGATCTAAGTAAAGATCAACTAGATTGAGATCAAGAATACTTATGGTACTTGAAAAGGTACATAGGAATAGTTCTTGATTCAAGGAAATAAAGATATGCTAAATATTGATGCTACACGCATAAACACTGGCAAAGGATCAAGCAAGACCCTTTGGAGTTAACCATTGATAAGGACGAGCTATAGAGCATCGTGTTTTGAAATGGCAACATGGATTGGAGACCATGAGTTGTTGCGTGGGAAATTAAATATTAATTTCTATGTTCTAAGATACAACTGGAAAGTCTTCCACATATCTGTGAACTGCTTGGATAAGCAAATCCAAACAAAGCATCACTAGCAACCTAAACAGTTGAAGTAAAAGTACTTATTGCCTAAGAAGCAATAAAACATAGTTGTTTATATTAATGAGTTCTTCATTGAACTTGGGTGGATCACATGTCTGCTAACTTGATGATTCTTCATTGCAAAATGCGTAGAACCACTATCGAAGTAAGAAAGACTAGATCACATAATAAACAAACTCAAAAGATCTTATCATCATATCTCGAAGAACATTCAATGAAAAGGATATTAAGATTGGCAAAGCATGATAACTAAACCTATGCAACAAGTGAGAAGCAACACTCACATTGTAGCACTGGAAATCAAGCATAGCTTTGAATTCCATGAACTGTTTTAAAAGATGGGTTTGAGGCCCGTGGTTGTAAAACATTGGGGTTGAACATTTATCATATATGAAATGTATTTTCATATTCCATTTAATCTTGGTTTAGTATTAAATGATGAGTCCCTTCAATTTGACGATATATTCAAGATAGACTGTCAGGACCAGTCCTGTGACTAAGAAATGTCTATCAAGTGAACTTGAATGTCAAAAGTTGAAAATGGTCCCTAGTCGGAGTTTTCTATAAAATTGGACGCATAGAAAACGTTAGACGACTAGAATGCAAGATGACTAGTAGTTCTGTTTATTGAACTATGTGGACATGGCAATGTCATAATCATTTGCATAGATACTTACTTTGGGAAGACTAGTATCGGACAAGACCTATGAAACTTTACTGTAAGAGATGAAAATCTGTCATAAGTAAATTTCATTAAAATTATTAGACACTAAATCCTCAATACCTGAGTGATTTGAGATTACTTGTTTGAGAACTGGTTGCTTTGACGTTGAACAACCGTCGCACCGTAAAAGGAGGCTATAAAGGCAACGCTCAGGTAATCACCTATCAAACGAAGTCTAATCTCAAGATCGCAAGATTGGGATTGTCCTCCCATAAATCGGGATGAGATGCTTAAAAGTTGTACAAGGCCACTCGGAGAGCTAGAAACTGTGAAATGCATGGCCGTGCTCGGATGAATCATAGGCTATGATTATCTGTTTATTTGATCAGTTGAACTCTGAAACCGAGGAACACCTCTGGACATAATAAGGATGACAACTCTTACCTTATGTTCAAGAGCAAGCATCGAGCGACAAAGGAATTAGGAAAATGCACACTTGTCCCTAAGGACAAGTGGGAGACTGAAGGAAATAATGCCCTTGGTCCAAGTATGCATTCTATGATAAGTCTAATAAATGCGGTTCAGTATTAATTAACAAGTTAATAATTCAGTGAGATCAAGTGAGCTGAATGCCTAGCTAGAGGCCGCTTCAGTTCAAGTGGAATTAATGATATTAATCCACAGCTTACTCTTGACTGAACCCGTAGGGTCACACAAATAGTACGTAAACGGATCAAGTATTTAATGGCATTAAATACTCTATCTATGGATATTCGGAATCGACGGATCTTGGTTTCAGTGGGAGCTGAGATCGTCACAGGCAAGAAATGAATACTCCGGAAACGATGATATTACCGGAAACGGAAATATGGATCGTATCGGAAATATAAATATTATCCAAGTCGTAGATGTTGCCGGAAACGGAAACATGGTACGTATCGGAAAATATTATCGGAAATGGAAATATTACCAGAATCGGAAATATTGCCGGAAACGGAAATATTGTCAGAATCGGAAATATTACCGGAATCGGAAAATAATTCCGGAAACGGAAATATTAAATATTTGTTCGAAACGGAAATTAATTCCGGAATCGGAAATGTTAAATATTGTTCGTATCGGAAATGAATTCCGGAATCGGAAATTTAATCGGAAGCGTATCGTACGAATAAGCATCGGACGAGGCCTGCCGGACGAGGGCCCAGCACGAAGCCAGGCCATCACCCAGCAAGCCAAGCGCGCCGCACAAACAGCCACGCCAGGCCCAGCGCAAGGCCAGGCCCAGCAGGCCGTGGCAGCGCGCACAGCGCGCGCAGCGCGCGCGGGAGCTGCGTGGGCTTGCAGCTCGCGCAGGCCTCGCTGCGTGGGCTGCTGCTCGTGCGCACGCATGGGCGGCCCATCGTGGCTGCCGTGTGTGCGTGTGTAAGTGTTTGTGTTCGTGCACGTTTCCTAAAACGTGCAGAGTTCGGTTAATGATTAAATTCCTAATTCTATTTGATAAATTAATTAAATTAGAGTTCTTGTAGGATTCTAGGTTTAATTAATTTGTATCTGAATAGGATTCCAATTCCCTTTCCATACCCCTATAAATATGTGGCCTGGGTTCACAATTTATAACGAGTTTCAAAGTATTCAAAGTGAGTTTTTGAGAGAAAAATTCAGCCACACATCTTGCTCAAAAGTGCCGAAAATTCTAGTACCTTAAGGGCGATTCTAGTTGGTCAATCTTAAGGCGGATCCGGACGTGCTGTGGACTATCTACGGAGGGACGACACTTGGAGTCCTAAAGACTTGTTCTTGTTCGGTTCGGGCGCAGCTAGGGAGGGCACGCAACAAAGAGTATGCATCTAAATTATGCTATATGATTATGTGTAAATAATATGTATTCCTGGGTTAATGGTTGTTTCCGCATGATTTATGTAATATCATATGTATCATAACCTAACAGATTATTGGTGCCCTTGATTAATTGCTGCAAATATTTATGTGATGCATAACGTGTTTTACTAACCAGCTATGTGGGCCATTCATGATAATGAATGGGTGAATTGTATATATTGCATATGTACTGTTTTGCAGGTTATGAAGTGACTAGTATGGCCGAAATACCATTAATTTGAATGTAATTGGTCTAATGCACCAAAGTTTGTTTTTTCAATTCAAATATGGTCTGCGTACCATCAAATAGTTGTAATTAGTTTAATTATAGCTGATCCTGTTTGAAGAAAATGGCGCCTCCCATGGTGAAATTCAAGACGAAGTTTCCAACCATTTTCAAGACGGACTTTGAAGTTGAAGCTTCAAGATGAAGTCGGGCCATACTAGATCACATTTATCTTATGCATGCTTTAAGTTATTTATTGCCTTTAAATATGTCTTAAATATGCATGAGATTGTGGCTTGATTATGTTGCATGATTAAGGATTTTAGTTCACTTAAAATCTAACCAACATAGTAAGAGCCTTAAGTTCCAAACTTAAAAATTGAGTTAAAAGGTGTCATGCTAAAATAACACTTACTTGGATAACCTTTACATCAATCTAGTAATAGTTTTACGCTCAGCGAGGTGTTACTTATTGGTCCTAAAGGGGTAAGGTACACAAATAATTGTGAGTACATGTTAGTTTTGGTGAAACTCAACGATATAAGTAAGGAGTCCTTTTATGTCGTGGCAAAATTGATAGGTTTACCTAATAAGCTCTTAGACGTACCTATTAACCAAGAGTAGTTTCTAGACTATTAGCAAAAGGCTTTTGCTTACCTAAAAGATTTTAGAATTGAGTCTAAATACATAATGTGCTTAATTTTTCAATGGGTTTTAGGGTCTTGGAATCATTTTATTCACACCTGCCGGAACACATAACTTGAATAAAATGCTTAATGAACGTTAAATTATGCATGTATGCTAGAATTTAAGTTTATTAAGAGAAACTGTGAATGATTATTTATTTGTTTATTCTTTTCAATTGTAGTTTTAATTATGGCAAACAACAATTCATTCAACATTCGATCAATTCTCGAAAAGGAGAAGTTGAACGGGAAAAACTTCCTTGACTGGCAAAGGAACTTGCAAATAGTTCTTATGCAGGAAGGAAAGGAGTATGTCCTGGAAGAGGCGATGCCCGAAGCCGCAGGCGAAGGGGTCACTCAGGCAGCCCTCAATCTTTGGATTGATGCCAACAAAGATGTGAAATGTCTAATGCTTGCAACCATGGGTACAGATCTGCAGAAAACGTTCATCAACTCAGATGCTTTCATGATCATCAGTGAGTTAAAGAACATGTTCCAAGATCTGGCTCGAGTCGAAAGGTTCGAGACCCATAGGCAAATTCTTGAGACCAAGCTTAAGAAAGGCGAGCTCGTAAGTCCACATGTTCTCAAAATGATTGGACTCATTGAGAATATGAGTCGGCTGGATCAGCAGTTCTCTCAGGAAATGGCTGTAGACACCATCCTCCATTCTCTTCATAGCGGGTATGATCAGTTCAAGCTGAACTACAGTTTGAATAGTCTGGACAAAACTCTCACTGAGCTTCACGGTATGTTGAAGACCGCTGAAAAGACGCTCAAAAGTGATAAGCAAGATGTGCTTATGGTGCGTGGGGGCAAGTTCAAGAAATCTGGAAAGAAGAGGAATGCTAAGAAAGGTGGCAACAAGGCCAGCCCAACTAAGAAAACTGGCACCAAGTCTGAAAAGAGGAAGGTCATTCAACCCACTTCTGAATCCGAATGCTTCTATTGCAAGAAGAAGGGGCATTGGAAAAGAGATTGCTTGAAGCTAAAGGAAGATCAGAAGAACGGAAGTCGTTCCATCTTCAGGTATTTTCGTTATAGACTGTATACTTGCTAATTCAACTTCTTGGGTATTAGATACATGTTGTGGCTCACACTTATGTAACAATCCACAGGGACTAAGAAGAAGTAGAAGGTTAAGCAAGGGTGAAGTCGACCTACGAGTGGGAAATGGAGCACGGATTGCGGCATTAGCTGTAGGAACTTATTATTTGTCGTTGCCCTCTGGGCTAGTTTTTGAACTGGAAGAATGTTTCCATGTTCCAAGTCTTACTAAAAACATCATTTCTGTTTCTTGCTTAGATGCTAAGGGATTTTCCTTTTTAATAAAAGACAATAGTTGTTCGTTTTATTTTAAAGAGATGTTTTATGGATCTGCTAGATTAGTCAATGGAATTTATTTATTAGATCACGACAAACAAGTTTATAACATAAATACCAAAAAGGCCAAAAAGGATGATTCATATCTCACCTATCTGTGGCATTGTCGATTAGGCCATATTAACTTGAAACACATAGAAAGACTTCAAAAGGAAGGAATTCTAAAACCATTTGACTTAGAGGATTATGGTAAATTCAAATCATGTTTACTTGGCAAAATGACAAAGCAACCTTTCTCTAAAGTTGGAGAAAGAGCAACTGAACTATTGGGTTTAATCCATACAGATGTATGTGGACCAATGAGTACAAATGCTAGAGGTGGTTTCAGCTACTTTATTACTTTCAGTGATGACTTCAGTAGATATGGTTATGTCTACCTAATGAAGCATAAGTCTGAATCCTTTAACAAATTCAAGGAATTTCAGAGTGAAGTAGAGAATCAATTAGGCAAGAAGATTAAGGCACTGCGGTCTGATAGAGGCGGTGAATATCTGAGCTATGAATTTGATGACCATCTGAAAGAATGTGGAATTCTATCAGAATTGACTCCTCCTGGAACACCACAATGGAACGGTGTGTCGGAACGGAGGAACAAAACCTTGCTAGACATGGTTAGATCAATGATGGGTCAGGCCAAACTTCCAAAAGAATTTTGGGGACATGCACTAAATACAGCTGCACTCACTATAAATAGAGCTCCGTCTAAAGCTGTTGAAAAGACTCCATATGAGTTATGGTTTGGAAAGCCTCTAAATGTGTCTTTTCTTAAGATTTGGGGATGTGAAGTATACGTCAAACGATTAATTTCAGACAAACTTCATCCAAAATCTGACAAATGTATCCTTGTGGGCTATCCAAAGGAAACAAAGGGGTATTACTTCTACAATACATCTGAGAACAAGGTGTTTGTTGCTCGAGATGGTATCTTTTTGGAAAAGAATCACATTTCCAAAATGACAAGTGGGAGAAAAGTAGACCTCGAAGAAATTCGAGTCGAACAACAAACTCTAGAGAATGCTCAAAGATGATATTCAGGATGAAACTCAGAGATCTTTAGAAGTATCTGGTGAGAATCATGGTCAATCTAGAAATGTAACCCCGCGTAGATCGCAAAGATATAGATCTCAACCGGAAAGGTACTTAGGTATTTTGACGAACGAGAGCTATGGCGTTCTATTACTTGAAAGTGATGAACCTGCGACTTACAAACAAGCTATAACGAGCCCTAACTCCAAGCAATGGCAAGAAACCATGCAATCTGAATTAGACTCCATGTCAAAAAACCAAGTATGGGATTTGGTCGATTTGCCAGATGGCTACCAAGCCATAGGAAGCAAATGGGTTTTCAAACTGAAAAGGGACAAGGATGGGAAACTTGAAGTTTTCAAAGCTAGATTGGTTGCAAAAGGTTACAGGCAAGTCCACGGTGTGGATTACGATGAAACCTTTTCGCCAGTTGCAATGCTAAAGTCTATTCGAATAATGTTAGCAATCGCTGCATATTACGATTACGAAATATGGCAGATGGATTAGGGTTTTGAGGATCCAAAGAATGCTAAAGAGGTATGCAAGCTAAAGAAATCAATCTACGGATTGAAGCAGGCATCGAAGAGCTGGAATATACGTTTTGATGAAGCAGTCAGTGACTTTGGTTTCATCAAGAACGCAGACGAATCTTGTGTATACAAGAAGGTCAGTGGGAGCAAAATTGCTTTTCTAGTATTATATGTCGACGACATATTACTTATCGGAAATGACATTCCTATGTTGAACTCTGTCAAGATTTGGCTTGGGAAATGTTTTTCGATGAAGGATCTAGGAGAAGCACAGTACATACTGGGCATCAAGATTTACAGAGATAGATCTAAAAGGATGATTGGACTTAGTCAAAGCGCTTATATCAATAAGGTGCTTCAAAGATTCAAGATGGCAGACTCCAAGCGAGGCTACCTACCCATGTCTCATGGAATGATTCTAAGCAAGACTCAGTGCCCAAAAACACTTGATGAGCGTAGACGAATGAATGGGATTCCATATGCATCATTGATTGGTTCAATAATGTATGCTATGATATGTACACGCCTGGATGTTGCGTACGCACTCAGTGCTACGAGTAGATACCAGTCACACCCAGGAGAGGCACATTGGACTGCTGCCAAGAATATTCTTAAGTACCTGAAAAGGCACAAAGATGACTTCCTGGTCTATGGTGGAGATGATGAATTAATTGTTAAAGGCTATACAGACGCAAGTTTCCAAACCGACAAAGATGATTTCAGATCACAGTCTGGGTTTGTCTTCTGCCTCAATGGAGGTGCAGTAAGCTGGAAAAGTGCTAAGCAAAGCACCATTGCGGATTCTACAACTGAAGCGGAGTACATTGCTGCACATGAAGCAGCAAAAGAAGCTATATGGCTAAGGAAGTTCATAGGTGAACTTGGTGTAGTCCCCTCCATTAAAGGACCAATAACCCTATATTGTGATAATAACGGAGCTATCGCACAGGCAAAGGAGCCTAGACACCACCAAAGACTCAAGCATGTACTTCGTAGATTTCACCTTCTACGAGAGTTCGTTGAAAGAAAAGAAGTCGAGATAAGCAAGAGTGGAACTGATGACAACATCTCAGATCCATTGACTAAACCTCTGCCGCAGGCGAAGCACAACTCGCACACTGCAACTATGGGAATCAGGCATATTGGAGAATGGCTTTGATGTCCTTGTTTAATGTTTTAAAGTTTTATAGTTTAATTCTTTGTAAAACATTATTGGTTAATCATTCACAACAAATGAATAGAATTCATTTTTCCATTTAATTTGTGGTTTCTTAAATGATGAGTCCCTTCAATTTGAAGAAATATTCAAGATAGACTGTCAGGACCAGTCCTGTGACTAAGAAATGTCTATCAAGTGAACTTAAATGTCAAAAGTTGAAAATGGTCCCTGGTCGGAGTTTTCTATAAAGATGGACGCATAGAAAACATTAGACGACTAGAATTCAAGATGACTAGTAGTTCTGTTTCTTGAACTATGTGGACATGGCAATGTCGTAATCATTTGCATAGATACTTACTTTGAGAAGACTAGTATCAGACAGACCTATGAAACTTTACTGTAAGAGATGAAAATCTATCATAAGTAAATTTCATTAAAATTATTAAACACTAAATCCTCAATACCTGAGTGATTTGAGATTACTTGTTTGAGAACTGCTTACTTTGACGTTGACCAACCGTCGCACCGTAAAAGGAGACTATAAAGGCAACGCTCAGGTAATCACCTATCAAACGAAGTCTAATCTCAAGATCGCAAGATTGGGATTGTCCTCCCATAAATCGGGATGAGATCCTAAAAGTTGTACAAGGCCACTCGGAGAGCTAGAAACTGTAAAATGCATGGTCGTGCTCGGATGAATCATAGGCTATGATTATCTGTTTATTTGATCAATTGAACTCTGAAACCGAGAAACACCTCTGGCATAATAAGGATGGCAACTCTTACCTTATGTTCAAGAGCAAGCATCGAGCGACAAAGGAATTAGGAAATGCACACTTGTCCCTAAGGACAAGTGGGAGACTGAAGGAAATAATGCCCTTGGTCCAAGTATGCATTTAATGTTAAGTCTAATAAATGCGGTTCAGCATTAATTAACAAGTTAATAATTCAGTGAGATCAAGTGAGCTGAATGCCTAGCTAGAGGCCGCTTCAGTTCAAGTGGAATTAATGATATTAATCCACAGGTTACTCTTGACTGAACCCGTAGGGTCACACAAATAGTACGTAAAGGGATCAAGTATTTAATGGCATTAAATACTCCATCTATGGATATTCGGAATCGACGGATCTTAGTTTCAGTGGGAGCTGAGATCGTCAAAAGCAAGAAATGAATACTCCGGAAACGATGATATTACCGGAAACGGAAATATGGATCGTATCGGAAATATAAATATTATCCAAGTCGTAGATGTTGCCGGAAATGGAAACATGGTACGTATCGGAAAATATTATTGGAAATGGAAATATTGCCGGAATCGGAAATATTGCCGGAAACGGAAATATTGTCAGAATCGGAAATATTATCGAAATCGGAAAATAATTCCGGAAACGGAAATATTAAATATTTGTTCGAAACGGAAATTAATTCCGGAATCGGAAATATTAAATATTGTTCGTATCGGAAATGAATTCCGGAATCAGGAATTTAATCGGAAGCGTATCGTACGAATTAGCATCGGACGAGGCTCGCTAGACGAAGGCCCAGCACGAAGTCAGGCCATCGCCCAGCAAGCCATACGCATCACCAACACACGCCAAGCCTCGACCAGGCCCAGCGCAAGGCCAGGCCCAGCCAAGGCCTTGGGCGCGCGCGCGGATCACAGGCAGCGAGCATGGGCCGAGGCGCTGTGCGCTCAGCGTGCGCCGCAAGGCCTGCGCGCGGGTGTGCATTCCTCGTGCGATCCTCGTGTGCGTGCTATACGATTCCGAAAGCTATCGGGATTCTAATTAAACTAACTTAGTATTCTAATAGGATTATAAGTCCTTTTCCATAACTCTATAAATAGGGGCCTAGGGTCACAAATTTATATACAACATTGAAGTATTCAAAGGTAAGATTTTGAAGCAAAAATCAGCCAAACACTTGCAACCTATTTAGCCGAAATTCTTAGAACCTTAAGGGTGATTCTAGTTGGTCAAGCTTAAGGCGGATCCGGACGTGCTGTGGACTATCTACGGAGGGACGACTTTTGGAGTCCTAAAGACTTGTCCTTGTTCGGTTCGGGCGCAGCTAGGGAGGGCACGCTACAAAGTGTATGCATCTGAATTATGCTAAATGATTATGTGTAAATAATATGTTTCCTGGCATTAAGGTTTTCCGCATGATTTATGTTTTGTCATATGTATCATAACCTAACAAAATCGGTATGATCGAGTAGAAAATAAATGTAACCACAAATTCTTATTTACAAGTAGTGTACAATAAATACTATATTAGATACCGTGCACGCACGGATACGAAAATTATTCCATTTTTTTTATAAAAATATTTAACTGAAATAGTTATCCCTTAAAGCTAATGTGTAATTAATAAATCTTGAATATACTCATTTAATCATCTAATAAAAATATTATATTTTTTGTATGTTTAATACTTCCTCCGTTTCAGAAATATCGCACCATGGTTGACTTTTACTCTTCTAACCATTACTTTGACTCATAATATCTCAAATCGTGTCTAAGTAAAAACTATAAAAAATTAATATTTAGAAAATATATATCGATATGGATCTAACATGACCTCACATGAATAAAATTTCCGGAATGCATCGGAGGAAGTATTATAATTTGACCAAAATATTCGATATGCTTAATATGTTAATTAACCAAAATATTATCGGATTTTTCATGAAATGACCCCGAGGTTTGCAATAATGCACCAAATACCCCTAATGTTTCCCGAATGCACCAAATATCCCTGACGTAAGCAAATAAATACAATAAATGCCCTTTTGGCTGAAGGGACGTTAACCCTTCGTTACGCATGTTTTACCTTTTTGCCCTTACTCTCCCCTTATGGCGCCATAACAGAAGGAAAAAAAATTCAAAACCTAACACTACAAGAAATTTACCTTTTCGTGGCGAATATTTAGTACCGAATGTATAATCGCAACTATACGTCAATATGTGTGTTAAATAATTTAGAAAATTGTAGCACTTTATAATCGCTATATTAACCTTTAATTAATCAAGACGAAAAGCTAAATTATATACGGAGTACGAAGTATTATTCAGTATACCGCTCTATTTTTCACAAATTGCGCTCAAATTTTCTCTCAAACTTTTCGCTCAAATTTTTAGTTCCCTCCCCTCTCACCCTTCCATCTTTTTCTCAACTTAGGGTTAAGAAATCAGTTTTCTGACTTTCTCTCATCCATCGAATTCCTCCATAGATGACACCAGGTAATTTTCTCTCATCCATCAAATTCCTCCATAGTGCACCGTGCACTCGAGTTGTTTCATCACAAGTTCAAGGTGATTTTCCTCTTTTTTATTTTAATTCTTTTCGAAATTTGGTTAAAATTTCCTAATTATTTACGAAATTTGGTTGAAAATTACATATTAATTCGATTGTGGTTGTTCCTTTAATTTCACGAAGCAGTTCCAAGCAATGTTCCTCTTTTACATTCTAATTCATTACGAATTTTGGTTGTATTTTCCTAATTCTTTTCGAATTTTGGTTGAATTTCCCTATTTCTATTCGAATTTTGGTACAGGAACAACTCACCTACGAGCAGATCGCCGAGTTTAAGGATGCTTTCATCTTATTCGAAAAAAGATGGCGATGGTTTGTTCTTCTTCTCCTCCTCCATTAGATCTGATTTATTTGTTTTTTGTAACCTTTGGTATTTTTTTTTTGTTATGTGCGATTGATGTGAAATTTCGTGTTTTTTACATGTATTTCTTTGTTTTGAGAATAATGTTGAAGATCCGTGGTTTGGTTTCGATTTTATAGCTAATAAATGAAAAATAAGGAAACGCTTTTGTGTTGGTTGAAAATTTTGGGTTTGATTTGAATAATATGAAATCTTTTGTTGAAAATCTAATGAAAACTGTTGTTTGATGATGTAATATTTGTACTTTATTATTTATCTGTGTTTCAATTTAATGAAAATGGTTTGATATTGTTCTTTGGTGAGATATTATGTAATTTATGGTATGTCGTGGTACAATTTGATGAAAATGTTTTGAAAATGCTTTGTTTGCTAAGGGCTTGTTCGATAACGATTTTAGTTTTCAGTTTTTTGTTTTTTAAAAACTGAAATCTGATTTTGGGTTTTGTTTTTTATTTTATCAAAACCAAATTAAAAACCACCAACTTTGAAGAAGCAACAACCAAACCACGTGGCATATTATATATCTCAAAACCACAATTTGTTCATCCATGGTTCAATTTTTTTCCCAGTGTGAAAAAGAGATAAGCCATCTAACTTTCTTCAAGGTTACTCCATCATCATTTCTTCTGAATAAGGTCGGTGAGAACAATACTCCATATCCTTATCCTACAAAGACCATAAAATATTAGTCACCAAATTCTTACAAATTGTATTCCGCCTGCAATATAGATAGATTATGGTTCTCAGCGAAGATATCTATGTATCTCCATCTCCTCTTCTTGGAATCTTCAAGACCTATAAGGCTATAACAATGGCTTCCAAAGTCGCGTTTAGCCTACTAACGCTATAATTTTGTTTCCTCCCCTTGCAATTATTACACCATTCTCTTGAGCTTCCCAGGCTAGTCCTAATTAC